>NC_053393.1:337591485-337912485 GCF_905171765.1 Bufo bufo | reverse complement strand
CCCAAAAAGGGTGTTTTTTAAAACCCAGAAAATTATAGCTGTATTTCTAGCTTAAATTGTACATTGACTAATGCGGCTGAGGCCAAAGATTGAGTTTATTGCCAAAAATTGGTGATTTTTAAAAGCCAGAAAATTATTGAAGAATTTCAAGATTGTTTTTAACAATCAAAGATGCAGCAAAGGCTGCAATATTAAGTATTTTGCCCAAAATGGGTGTTTTTTTTTACTAACAGAATATGACAGCAGTATATAACGCCTGAATTTCACACGTACAGATGCAGCAAGGGCTGTAAAATTTAGTATTTTGCCCAAAAAAGGGTGTTTTTTAAAACCCAGAAAATTATAGCTGTATTTCTAGCTTAAATTGCACACTGACTGATGCTGCAAAGGCACCAGATGTAGGACATTGCCAAAAATGGGTGTTTTTTTTAAACCCAGATTATTATTACAGTATTTCAAGCTTGGATTTGAATTTCACAAAAGCACATATGCAGTGCTGGTGCACTGAGCTTGCATAAAATGGCTGCCGCCGCCCACCTAACAGACGGATAAAAGTTATTTTTCTCTGTCACTGGGCTCAGGGCAGGGTAAAAAGATTGTGCACTGCACCCACACAACTAAATCTATGTAGATCGCTGAGTTCAATTTCAGTTCTGCTGGAAAGGGTTATAAAAGTATCTCTAAAAGCCTTGCTGTTCATCAGTCCACGGTAAGACAAATTGTCGATAAATGGAGAAAGTTCAGCACTGCTGCTACTCTCCCTAGGAGTGGCCGTCCTGTAAAGATGACTGAAAGAGCACAGCGCAGACTGCTCAATGAGGTGAAGAAGAATCCTAAAGTGTCAGCTAAAGACTTACAAAGTCTCTGGCATATGCTAACATCCCTGTTAGCTAATCTATGATACGTAAAACACTAAGTAAGAATGCATTTTATAGGAGGATACCACAGAGGAAGCCACTGCTGTCCAAAAAAAACATTGCTGCATGTTTACAGTTTGCACAAGAGCACCTGGATGTTCCACAGCAGTACTGGCAAAATATTCTGTGGACAGCTAAAACCAAAGTTGAGTTGTTTGGAAGAAACACACAACACTATGCGTGGAGAAAAAGAGGCACAGCACACCAACATCAAAACCTCATCCCAACTGTTAAGTATGGTGGTGGGGGCATCATGGTTTGGGGCTGCTTTGCTACGTCAGGGCCTGGATGGATTGCTATCAACGAAGGAAAAATGAATTTCCAAGTTTATCAAGACATTTTGCAGGAGAACTTAAAGCCATCTGTCCACTAGCTGAAGCTCAACAGAAGATGGGTGTTGCAACAGGACAACGACCCAAAGCATAGAAGTAAATCAACAACAGAATGGCTTAAACAGAAGAAAATACGCCTGACCTCAACCCAATTGAGATGCTGTGGCATGACCTCAAGAAAGCGATTCACACCAGACATCCCAAGAATATTTTTTAACTGAAACAGTTCTGTAAAGAGTAATGGTCAAAAATTACTCCTGACCGTTGTGCACGTCTGAATTGCAGCTACAGGAAACGTTTGATTGAAGTTATTGCTGCCAAAGGAGGTTCAACCAGTTATTAAATCTAAGGGTTCACATACTTTTTCCATCTCCACTTTTTCCATACTTTTTCCACCTGCACTTTGAATGTTTACATGGTGTGTTCAATAAAAAACATGGCAACATTTAATTCTTTGTGTTATTAGTTTAAGCAGACTGTGATTGTCTATTGTTGTGACTTAGATGAAGATCAGATCACATTTTATGACCAATTTGTGCAGAAATCCATATAATTCCAAAGGGTTCACATACTTTTTCTTGCAACTGTATAGTTTCCGGGCTCTGTTTGGGGACTCTTTTTAAATATTGGCACCACATTTGCTTTGCGCCAACCCTGTGGAACACTCCCTGTCAGTATAGAGTCCTTAAATATCAGAAATAAGGGTCTGGCTATGACATTACTAAATTCTCTTAGGATACGGGAGTGTGTGCCATCCGGTCCTGGCAATTTGTCTATTTTAAACTTTTTAAGATACCGCTGTACTTCTTCCTGGGTAAGATAGGGAACTTTTAATGGGGAATTTACTTTTACATTCTGCATTTCATCTGACAGTTTATTTTCCTCAGTGAATACTCCCCCCTCATGACTCTGTAAAGGGCCGACACCTTCAGATTTATACTTTTTACAATTTATATAATTGAAGAACATTTTAGGGTTAGTTTTACTCTCTTAGGCAATTAATCTCTCGGTCTCTAGTTTGGCCGCTTTTATTAGTTTCTTACATATTCATTTTTTTTCCTTATAGTTTTTCAGTGCTTCCTCACTAGTCTCCTGTTTTAGTGATTTAAATGCTTTATTTTTGTCATTTATTGCCTTCTTTACAGTTCTATTTATCCACATTTATTTATTTATTTATTTATTTATTTATGTTATTAATTTATTTTGAGTGTAGAAATGAGTCGTTTACATCAATTGAGCTATAAAGTCCAAAAGAAAACACTAGAACTACAGCATGCTAGGTCATGGAACTCTGTCATACCATGTAACGCTGTGATGTCATAGAATGCTGAAATGTCATCTACTCATTTGCATATGCAACTGTGGAAAATTATTTTAATTTCCTCCCAGACGGAAACAGATCAGCTATTAGCTACTAGATCGGCATCTGTAATTAAGTGGCCTTAGAGGGCATCTCATATGTGGCAAGGACGGCATAAAAAACCATCCATGCGCACAGGCAGTTAAAAAGTCACAAAATAGGGTCTTACGATTATTTTAGCGCTAATACCACGTTGCTGGTACTGTCTTAGGACTCATGCACACGAGCGCATATTTTTTTTCCGTCCGCTTTTTTTTTTTGCGACCCATATGTGAAACCATACACTTCAATGGGGCTCCAAAAAAAACGGAAATGATTCTGTGTCAATTCCATGTCCATATATCCACATGGCCATTCTGCAAAAAAAATAAAACCTGTCCTATTATCGTCCGCATTATAGACAAGGATAGGACTGTTCTATTAAGAGCCAGTCGTTCGGTTCCGAAAAATGCAAAATGCACACTGCATGGCGGATCTACAATTTGAGGACCACAAAACACCCAACGGTCATGTGCCTGCGCCATTATGCCGTGTTCTTTCCACACGAAAATATGTGCTGAAAATACGCTTGTAATCTGTAATGTGTGCAGTTACCCTATTGCTTCCTCCAGTTTTTTACCAAGAAACATAAAGGCATATTCATCATTGCAAATGTATAAAAAGGGGTTAGGGTCCGTGCTGCAATAAAGGAAAGCTTAGAGGTAGCACAAAAATCACAGTTTTTTTTATGCTGCTTCCTCCAATCTCCTCCTTATTCTTCCTTCTTCGAAGCTTCTGTCTCTGAACCAACCGAGCGGTAGTAGGTATGCTTCTAACGCCTTCAAAGAGAGTATCAACATAGCACAGACCCCCATGTAAAATAGTTCACACTTCTTTATTATACTTATAAAATCGTAATCTTAAACATCACATAGAACATATGATAAAGCCCGACCCGGGTTTCACTCCTGCTTCGTCTGCAGCATTTCAGTTTCACTTTCGCGTATGGGCGGTATTTATCACCACGTCACATCCTCTCACTTTTTATCTCATTGCTAAAAATGCCCTTATGACATTTCCTCATTATTATGGGCCTGTTTTCAATATTGCTCAATCATTGAAATACTCATATGCATACAGTACAGACCAAAAGTTTGGACACACCTTCTCATTCAAAGAGTTTTCTTTATTTTCATGACTATGAAGGCATCAAAACTATGAATTAACACACGTGGAATTATATACATAACAAACAAGTGTGAAACAACTGAAAATATGTCATATTCTAGGTTCTTCAAAGTAGCCACCTTTTGCTTTGATTACTGCTTTGCACACTCTTGGCATTCTCTTGATGAGCTTCAAGAGGTAGTCATCTGAAATGGTCTTCCAACAGTCTTGAAGGAGTTCCCAGAGATGCTTAGCACTTGTTGGCCCTTTTGCCTTCACTCTGCGGTCCAGCTCACCCCAAACCATCTCGATTGGGTTCAGGTCCGGTGACTGTGGAGGCCAGGTCATCTGGCGCAGCACCCCATCACTCTCCTTCATGGTCAAATAGCCCTTACTTTCAAAGTTTTCCCAATTTTTCGGCTGACTGACTGACCTTATTTTCTTAAAGTAATGATGGCCACTCGTTTTTCTTCACTTAGCTGCTTTTTTCTTGCCATAATACAAATTCTAACAGTCTATTCAGTAGGACTATCAGCTGTGTATCCACCTGACTCCTCCTCAACGCAACTGATGGTCCCAACCCCATTTATAAGGCAAGAAATCCCACTTATTAAACCTGACAGGGCACACCTCTGAAGTGAAAACCATTTCAGGGGACTACCTCTTGAAGCTCATCAAGAGAATGCCGAGAGTGTGCAAAGCAGTAATCAAAGCAAAAGGTGTCTACTTTGAAGAACCTAGAATATTACATATTTTCAGTTGTTTCACACTTGTTTGTTATGTATATAATTCCACATGTGTTAATTCATAGTTTTGATGCCTTCAGTGTAAATCTAAAATTTTCATAGTCATGAAAATAAAGAAAACTCTTTGAATGAGAAGGTGTGTCCAAACTTTTGCTCTGTACTGTATATGTAAAACACTCATAAATAAAATAAAATAGAATAATCAAAACTTTCTCTTCGTTTACATGTTCACCTGACTATGTTCAAAAATAGCAGTTCCGTGCAAAGCGATACTCCTGAACGGATTAATACCCACATAATTGCCCCACATGGTCTACACTTGAATTCCTGGATAATAAGTATCCTGTAAGAAAAATTAACACTGGTATAGGTTACACCAATCCCATCAATGCGACAAGGTCCTACATCCTGCACCATCCTCTACACAGCTAGACTCCATGTGTTCTCACCGCGATCCATGTCATCTTCCTACAGGACACCACTACACAATGAGTAAAGAGCCCTGTATCCTCATTCTTAGGGCTCATGCACAGGAACATATTTTTTTTCCACTTATGTTCAGTTTTTTTGGGCGGACCGTATGCGGAACCATTCCCTTCGATAGGTCCACAAAAACAGTGAAAGGTACCACGTGTGCATTCCGTTTCCGTATTTCCGTATTTATCTTGTGTATTCTGGCTGTCGTTTAGGGCATGCTGGTTGCAGCATTCTGTGACTGGTGTGACCTGACACCTGTGATTGCATGTCTTGTGCTTTTTATTAATCCTGGTTCTGGTGGGGTTAACATTCGCTGATCTGTTCCTGAGTGTGGCTTATCAGGTGTCCTCCTTATTCAGCTCTTTCTACCTGTGAGCTCTGGGGCCTGTGGTCAGTCTGTCTTTTGCCTTGCTGTGTGTAGCCACTTGCTGCTGACCGAGGGCGGTTTGCATCTGCCCTTCTATGTGGTGTCGCCTGGTATAGTGTTGTTGATGTTTTGGCCTTGTCTGACCTTCTGTACCTGTTCTGTGTCTTGATCCACTCTGTTCCATGTTTAGCCTAACAGTGCTATAACTGAGTCTGATAGCTTGGCAGTGCTAAACTGCTTCTGATCCAGTCTGTTACATGGCTTGCATGCAGTGCCTTACTGCTTCTGGCCCTGTCCTGTGTATCTCCTGCCTTCGTGAGAGGGCTCCTGGGTTCTCCGGAGAGAGGATTTCTAGTCTGTGTGCAGCTCTGCCTGTGACCACTAGTGATGTACGAACATCGGCTGGGATGGCGGGCCCCATTCACTTTAATGTCAGGAGAACCTGAAAAACCTTCAGGTCATATTTGCAGCCAGCAAACACTTACTAGAAGTACACAAATAGTCCCACAATATGGACAGTGATATACCAGAGTGGGATCATTGGCAAAAATTCCCACAAAAATATGTATTTTAATCAGGGGCCATCTTTATGCGTCTTAAAAGGATAACTCTCAAAAATGTGCCCTGAAATTTTTTATTTCCTATCGGTTTGATGTATGCAAATGTGCAGCACTCCACATTTTTGTATCCGGAAGAGTCCATAAAAAAAAATGCATGTTAACGTAATTTTTTTTTGCCACAATGGAACTGTGAACGGTGAACGGACGCCACTGTACGGCATCAGTCTGAGGCATCTTTTAACGCATATATTTTTGGTATGCATTTAATGGATGGCAAAAATAGGATGCGAACCCAGCCCTAGTGTCAGAATAAGCACCAGTACACAGCTGAGCAGCGTGGTGGAGAGGGGAGGCCGCCATGTACTGACAGAGCGCTACCTGGTCCTGATGGTCAGGGATGAGGACTGTGTTTCCCAAGGATCATTTTCTACTGGGAAATACAGGGCACAATATAATACACTAGAATCTACTTAATATAAAGATATTAGCCCTACCCCCGAATAATATTACAATTAGATGGTAATTTTTTTTATATAGAAATACATATATGTTAGGCATATTTCTGACACAGATTGTGGCACAAAGGTCCTTAGCACCGCAATCTGCATATTTTTACCGCTCATACCAGATCTAAAAAAGGATGGCGTGGGCAGGGAAAGGGATACAGTTATAGCAATCCAGTTATTGGATATCACCGTCATACATTGACCAGTAGTGATGGATGAACATCTGCCGGGATGGTTCGTGAACACAATCAAATGTTCGCGAACCGCAAGTTTGCGGCGGGTCGTATTCATTTTAATGGCAGACGAACCTGAAAAACCTTCAGCTAATATTTGCAGCCAAGAAATAATTACAAGAAGGGCACAAATAGTTCCACAACATGGACAGTGACATACCAGATGTATTATTTGAATTTGCGATCTCCATTTATTTATTTTTTTCAATGCGAAATGACACTGCACAGGGTGTGGTAAGAGGGCACAATGCAGGGTATAAGGGGGCACAGTACGGGGTGAGGTACACAGTACGGGGTTGGGGGCACAGTCACATGACCCTGTGACATTAAAAGCTCCTTATGGTGAATGTGGTTCATACGCCACCATAATGAGAGGCAGAGGAGTGAGACAGGGGTGTGATTATGTGGCTAGGGATAAAAAATGCAACTGTCGGCCAGTACAGGCCCCAAAAAATAGGCAACAGGCATTAACCTGACAGCACAGAATTTTGGATTCTGTGGCTGGAGGTGCATTAGGCGGTCACAGGAGAAATATGTAACGGTTAGCCAGTATAGGCCCCAAAAATTAGGCAATAGGCATTCACCTGACAGCAAAGAATTTTGGATTCTGTGGCTTGAGGTACATTAGGCGGTCACAGGATAAATATGTAACTGTTGACCAGTACAGGACCATTCTTTGTTCTGTGTGGGCTGGCATGAGGAAATTCAATTACATGTGGTCATCACAGGTGTTAAATTCCTCTGAGATCCATGCCTCGTCCATTATTAAAGATGTGAGGTAGTCCACACTGTCGTGAGCTAGGCGAGTGCACTTATGGGTCACGATCCCCCCTGCTGCGCTGAACGTCCTTTCAGACAGGACACTCGTCAAGGGGCAAGCCAAGAGTTCCATGGCAAATTGTTCCAGCTCTGGCCATAGGTCAAGCCTGCACACCCAGTAGTCAAGGGGTTCCTTGCTCTCAGAGCGTCCACATCGGCTGTTAACCCGATGTAGTCGGACACCTGTCGGTCTAGGCATTCCCTGAGGCTATATCTGGGGGGGGAGCTGTCAATGGGTTTGCTGAAAGAATGATCACATATCCGAAGTGTCCAACATATCTTCAAACCATCCTCTTTTTGCAGGCGCGATAGGATTGGTACCCGCATCTGTTTCGCTGTGTGTGGAAATTCCTCTGCCAGTGCCTGCAACAGCAGAATGCAGCATCTCTCGCAGCAAGGCCTGGAAATGCTGCATTATGACAGCCCTCTGTGATGCTGGTAATATGTCCGCCATTTTGTGTTTGCATCGGGGGTCTAAGTACGTTGCCACCCAGTATAGGTCCTTGCCCTTTATGCTTTTTATACAAGGGTCCTTCTTCAAACACTGGAGCATGAAGTCCCCCATTTGCACTAAATTGGAAGCGGTGGAGCGCCTTGGCTCCTGCTCATCGCCCCCGAGAATGTCGTCCTCGGCCTCCTCCCAACAGCCACGGACAACACCAGGGATCCCCTAAAGGTTTAAAGCCTGTTATTATTGCTCCGTCTCCTCCTCCTCCCTTCAGTCACCAACCTCCTCTTACTCCTCTTCAGACTCCTGCTGACTTTTCTCAGATGGAGTAGACCCCATGGGAATTCATTCAGCATTGCCACTTCCTCATCTTCCAGCTCCTGCTCCTCGACAGCTTGATCAATGACACAACGCAATGCACGCTCCAGAAAGAAGGCGTAAGGTATGATTCCACTGATAGCACCCTGGCTGCGACTGACCAGTTTGGTAATTTCATCAAATTGCCGCAGAAGTCTGCATGTGTCGCGCATGAGCAGCCATTGGTACGGTGAAAAGAAACCAAGCTCCCCAGAACCTGTCCTGCTGCAAAGTTCATACAGATAGTCGTTAACGGCACGTTTCTGCTGGAGCAGCCTATCAAGCATATACAAGGGGGAGTTCCAGCGCGTCGGGCAGTCACAAATCAGACGTCTGACAGGCAAGTGGTGTCGCCGCTGAACGTCAGCAAAACGAGCCATGGCCGTGTAAGATCTTCTAAAATGGCCAGAGATTTTCCTGGCCTACCGCAAGACGTCCTGGACCCCGGGGTATTTTGCAATGTATTGCTGCACGACTAAGTTCAAGACATGTGCCATGCACGGCACATGTGTCATTTTGCCCTGTTTCAGTGCGCTCATCAGATTTGCACTGTCGTCGTACACCACTTTACCAACTGTCAAAATGAGCGCCCACTGATTGGTCTGTGACCGCAGAGCTGAAAGCAGTGCAGGACTGCTGTGGCTCTTGACTTCCAGGCACAACAGCCGCAGCACAGCATGGCAACGTCTCACCTGTCACTTCAAATAGTTTCTGGGGAGCTTGGGGAGTGCAGCGGAAGAGGCGGTAGCAGTGGAAAAGGAGGAGTCAGCCGAGGAGAAGACGGAGGATGGAGTAGGAGGAGGAGAAGAAGAGGCAGCCCTTCATGAATTCCCTGGCGGTAGCACCAAATCCACACGGGTGCCATGGGTTACATGCTTGATGGCCGTCAGAGTCCATCAATTTATATGGCAGTAGTTGGCAGGCTAGCAGTTCCGACAAGCCAGCGGTCACCCGTTGGGCAAGACGATTATCCGGCGTCATCATTTTTTTAAGCTCGAACATTTGAGCCACTGAAGCCTGCCTTGTGCTAGATGAGCGCGACAACAGCACGGTGGAAAGTGGAGTGGAGAACAAATAGGAGGAGAGAGGAGAAGGAGAGAAGGCAGGATGGTCGGTAGTGTGGCTTTGTGGGTTCTGACGGCGTTTCTCCCACTGGGCTAGGTGAAGGGAGGCCAGGTGCCTTCTTAAGGTGGTCATCCCTAGGTGAGCGTTGACAGCACACGCTGCAGATGGCAACACTATTGTCAGCAGCTGACATGTTAAAAAAAGCCCACACTGTGGAGCCATGTGCCGGTGCAAGATGTGACCATGCATGGTAGATGGCTTGCTCCAGATACATTTGCAGTGTGCTTTTACCTCCTGTGCACTGCGAGTTCTGCCTTCTTATCCTCCTTCTCCTCCCTATCTGCTGCTCTGTCTCTCCCTCTGAACTCCCCTTCTCTTCCTCTCTAGTGGGCACCCACATGATGTCCATCTACACGTCATCATCGTCACCTTCACCACCTCT
The DNA here is from genome assembly GCF_905171765.1 of Bufo bufo. Taxonomy (NCBI): domain Eukaryota; kingdom Metazoa; phylum Chordata; class Amphibia; order Anura; family Bufonidae; genus Bufo; species Bufo bufo. Next base: position 337,902,710 of record NC_053393.1, on the reverse strand, counting down.
GACATTAGAGATTTCGAAGTAGGCAGCAACAGCGGGGACCACCCTCCTCGGGCTGATCTGGGTACTGTCGTCAGACCACTGAGTGGCGGCCGTTGCTAACTCCTCTTCCTCATCCGATGCCAAGAATGGCTGCTCATCGGTAAGGTCTGGGAATGGATGGGAAAATAAATCCTCTGACTAGAGTGGAGGGGCTATGGTGGTGGTGTCTTTGGGGGTGCACACAGCAGAAAGTGAGGAGGGTGCAGATACAGAGGATGAGGAGGGTGCAGAAGCGGAAGGCTGAGTGAGCCACTCAACCAACTCTGGTGCGTCCTTTGACGTAATCACACGCACCTTCTCCAACTTCCCACTTAGGCTCCGACCTGGTGCACCTGCCCGACCCTTACTGACCCTGTGCCAAAGTCTCAAGAGAAGAGCAATATTTATGGAAGCTGATATATGGCAGACCTCAATCAGTTGTTAGTTGAAGCAGGTATATCACCCTCAAGAAGTAATTTTTTGGACACAGGTTCATGGAAAGCCTCTATCACTATTTTTTGGAAGCTGATATATGGCAGGCCTCAATCAGTTTTTAGTTGAAGTAAGTATATCAAAACCCGCAATCTGTATTTTGTGGACGCAGGTTTATGGAAAACCTCTATTACTATTTTGAGGAAGCTGATATTTAAAAGGTCTTAATCAGTTGTTAGTTGAAGCTGGAATATCACACTCAAGTAGTAATTTTGTGGACACAGGTATTTGATAAACCTCTATCACTATTTTGTGGAAGCTGATATACCTATGGAAGGCCTAAATAAGTTGTTAGTTGAAGCAGGTATATCAAAACCCGCAATCTGTATTTTGTGGACACAGGTATATGGAAAACCTTTACCACTATTTTGTGGAAGCTGATATATGGAAGGCCTTAATCGTTTGTTAGTTGAAGCTGGTATATCACCCTCAAGTAGTAATTTTGTGGACGCAGGTATATGGAAAACCTCTATCACTATTTTGTGGAAGCTGATATATGGCAGGCCTCAATCAGTTGTTAGTTGAAGTAGGTATATAACCCTCAAGCAGTAATTTTGTGGATGCAGGTATATAGAAAACCTCTAACTATTTTGTGGAAGCTGATATATGAAAGGCCTCAATCAGTTGTTATTTGAAGCTGGTATATCACCCTCAAGCAGTAATTTTGTGGACGCAGGTATATGGAATACCTCTATCACTATTTTGTGGAAGCTGATATATGGCATGCCTCAATCAGTTGTTAGTTGAATCTGGTATATCACCCTCAAGCAGTAATTATTGTGGACTCAGGTATATGGAAAACCTCAATCACTATTTTGTGGAAGCTGATAGATTGCAGCACTCAATCAGTATTTTCTGGAAGCATACAAATGCACTATAATATACTTTCTATGTTAGAAAGTATATTATAAGTACCGTATATCACACCCCTCTGTGTATCACACCTATCGATAGCACAACATTACCAGTCCTTAATAGACTTTTGTGGCACTATTAGCTGGCATTTGGTGTCCCCCAAGTTCCTCACAGCCTGTCCCTTCTCCAAAATGCAACCTTATCCTACACTGGCAAAACACACATAATGTAAAATGGCTGCCAGATTGAGTTCTGTTATATGATTGGGGGGATGTCCATGAAACGTCTCAATTGGCTGTCCTGTCCCACCTGATGGATGTGTCATGGGTCAAAGTTCAACGCAATGTAAAGGAATATGGCGCGCCATATGTTCGCATGTTCGGCTGATCGCGAACGCACAAAGTTTGCAGCGAACCGCAAGGCCATTACTAGTGACCACCATGCTTCCATTCCACATGGGGTCCAGGCATCTGTTAGTGTACTGGTTCCCATTTGTCATCTCTTCCATGTCCTGAGCTTGTTACCGGGACCTTCCTGGAGCTGTGACCAGTGAACCCTCGGCCCAGTTCATGCCCACCACCAGGGGCTCTGTGAAGAACGGGACTCACTGGCTCTTTGCTTTCTTGGGTGTACTTTGCTCTGTGGTAGTTCTACCACTATTGCCTAACCTGCATATGTTACTGTCATGTTCCTTTATTACATGTGTAATAAAGTATTCTGTTGGTCCCTGCTCTGTATCTGTCTGTTTTGTGTTTGCAAGACATCCCGAAGGCCTGCCTTGGGCTCTCGGTACATGACACTGATGCCCATGGGGATGGGGTGCCGAGCTCAGTAATTAGCGTGGATTTGTCGGCTGGATACTGGACTATCACCCAAAGGATGGCGGTGCACCTTGCCACCCTCTGAGGATAGTAAAAAAAATTGGTGCCACACTTCGCACCAGTATAATGACTTGCTGATGTGGCTAATGGATAGTCAAGCATCAGCACTAACTAGTGGTGATACATAGAAACATTGCCCAACTCAAAGACAGTATACGTGTGCCATTGGTATGGCCATTGTGCAACCAGACACAGGCGTATCTTGGCAGAGAGTGTGGGTCACAAAAGGCTTGATGCGTTTCTGTACTTATGTTTTGTGCACTTCATCAGGAGCCAAGGAGTATAGAAAAGCACCGGAGAACAAAGCCTGGCTAAGCCACACTTCTCTAGGTTGAGAGTCGGCGTGCTAAGTGGCTCTAGTGTGAGCCTCGGCACTAGGATGGCACTAGGATTTTGTTCTCCGGTGTTTTTCTATACTCCTTGGCTCCTGATGAAGTGCACAAAACATAAGCACAGAAACGCGTCAACCCTTTTGTGACCCACACTCTCTGCCAAGTTGCGCCTGTGTCTGTTTGTACACAGCGTTCTAGGCCTAATGACAGCTTGTATCATGACAGTGCCATGGAGCCAGAATCATGAAAAATCACTTCAGAGGATAATCCTCTGTTTGGGATGGGAACCATCAATCCTTAAATAAAAAAATTCTCATAAAAGAAGACGCTCAGGAATCTTTGGAATGGTGGAAGAATATGGACAACCTGTCAAACGGATTTCCCTGGAACCAAAGACCCTATATTGTTGTAAAAACAGATGCCAGTCAGCAGGGATGGGGGGCAAAGATTGGAAATATAGCTTGCATCATTCTCAGTGCAGCATTTCTAAGTGCATTAGAGATATTCAGGAGATACTCAGGAGGAAATCTGGAGGTGGAAACAATCTAAAAAAGTAAGATTTGTTTGTTTAAAATTTTTCCCCTCTTTAAAACGGCAGACCTGGTTCTGTGCAGGAATTATTGTGCTTTTATTTCATGTTCCAGTCTTCAGAGGTTTGGATGCTGTCTGATCTGTAGACTGCTCTCCGTAATGCAGCAGGAAATTGCATTTTTGAAATCTGAGATTTGTAAATTGACTGTTAAACAAACTCAGGCTTTAAATGTTGCAATGCCACTGCCACAGAGGCCCTCTGTAGGTTACTGTAGGTTCTGGTAGACTTAGAGTTGTTGATAGAAGACCTGTCCACAGTCTGTGGCTCTCCATAATTCATTTGCAGCACTTTCAGAGTGCAAGAGCAACATGGAGGATGGCTCAGGCACAGTGGGTGAGGAACAGTCATCTCCTATGCCTAAGGTATGCAAGACTGCAGCTAAAGACAAAAAGGATAAGGTGAGGACTGATCGTAAGCAGCTGTTGGTGGGCGATTCTATCATAAGAGGTGTGAAGTATGAGGAAAATGGTTTTGTGAGATGTCTCCCTGGTGCTACTTCTAGCAGGGACAGACAACATATCCTTAATATTGTTACGCAAGCAAAGCAGGAAAGGGAGGTGGATATTATTGTCCATCTTGGGACAAATGATCTGGCTTGCAATGAAGTTTCAAAGGTGAAGGAAGCTTTTCACACACTTGGTAATGATATACGGGAGGTTGCATCGACTGTTTCATTCTCTGCAGTTTTGCCTGTGCATAACCTTCAGCATCACAGGAAGATGTGCATTAAGGAATTCAATGTATGGCTTGGTGAATGGTGTCTGAACCAAGGGTTTGACTTTGTCTCATGTTAGCTCTAGTTGAAATGGAAAAGAACTGTACAAGAAAGATGGTTTGCATCTTTCTCTCAAGGGAACAAATGTCTTCAGTGAACAGTTCAACGTAATTACTAAGGAGCATTTAAACTAGGATAGGGGGGCAAAAGAGTAATAATTCATCAGTCCGACTGCCCCCGGAACAATGCCAGAAGATGTCAGAAGCACATAGGTTAAGAAATGACAAGCTCAGAGTTTTGTCTACAAATGCTCGCACTTGAGTCTATAATGGCATCTGAGAATATACAGTCAGGTCCATAAATATTGGGACATCGACACAATTGTAACATGTTTGGCTCTATACACCACCACAATGGATTTGAAATTAAACAAACAAGATGTGCTTTAACTGCAGACTGTCAGCTTTAATTTAAGGGTATTTACATCCAAATCAGGTGAACAGTGTAGGAATTACAAGAGTTTGCATATGTGCCTCCCACTTGTTAAGGAACCAAAAGTAATGGGACAATTGGCTTCTCAGGTGTGTGCTATTCCCTCATTATCCCAATTACAATGAGCAGATAAAAGGTCCAGAGTTCATTTCAAGTGTGCTATTTGCATTTGGAATCTGTTGCTGTCAACTCTCAAGATGATATCTAAAGAACTGTCACTATCAGTGAATCAAGCCATCATTAGGCTGAAAAAAAAACAAAATAAACCCATCAGAGAGATAGCAAAAACATTAGGCGTGGCCGAAACAACGGTTTGGAACATTCTTAAAAAAGAAGGAACACACCGGTGAGCTCAGCAACACCAAAAGACCTGGAAGACCATGGAAAACAACTGTGGTGGATGACCGAAGAATTATGTCCCTGGTGAAGAAAACACCCTTCACAAAAATAAGAGGATGACAGGGAAATTTATAAGATTAGGCAGAGAGAGGCCAATCAAGTTATGAGCTTCTAAAGCACAGGCAGAAGAGAAATTAGCTCAGACAGTGAAAATATGTGATAAGACATTCTTCAGATACATAAATGAAAAAAGAAAATTAAAACAAGGAATTACCAAATTAAAAACAAAAGAAGGAAGGTATATGGAAGAAGATAAAAAAAACTAGCTGACTGCCTCAATGAATACTTCTGTTCAGTTTTTACAAAGGAATATGAAGGAAAAGGACCTCAGTTAGGAAGGAAGACAAATCTTTTGATGCATGTGTCTTTATAGAGGAAGAAGTTCTAAGTCAGCTGTCTAAAATTAATACAAATAAGTCACAGGGGCCTGATGGGATACACCCAAAGCTATTAAATGAGCTTAGCGGTGTACTAGCAAAACCATTAACAGATTTTTTTAACCAATGACTGGTAACAGAAGTCGTCACAGATGATTGGAAATTAGCAAAAGTTGTGCCCATTCTCAAGAAAGGTAGTAGGGGGGAATTGGGCAACTATAGGCAAGTAAGCCTGACATCAATAGTGGGGAAATTAATGGAAACCATACTTAAGGAGAGGATTGTGGAACATCTAAAATCCCATAGATTGAAAGATGAAAAACAGCATAGGTTTACTTCAGGGAGATCATGTCAAATGAATCTTATTGATTTTTTCGATTGGGTGACTAAAATAATAGATGGAGGAGGTGCAGTAGACATTGCTTATCTAGACTTTAGTAAGGCTTTTGATACTGTCCCACATAGAGGCTTATCAATAAATTGCAGTCTTTGAGCTTGGACGCCCATATTGTTGAATGGATTAGGTAGTGGCTGAGGGACAGACAACAGAGGGTTATAGTCAATGTAGTATATTCAGACCATGGTCTTGTTACCAGTTGGGTACCTCAGGGATCTGTTCTGGGACCCATATTGTTTAATATCTTTATCAGCGAAATCGCAGAAGGCCTCCATGGTAAGGTGTGTCTTTTTGCTGATGACACAAAGGTTTGTAACAGGGTTGATGTTCCTGGAGGGATACACCAAATGGAAAAGGATTTAGGAAAACTAAATGGTCAAAAATCTGGCAACTAAAATTTTATGTTGATAAGTGCAAGATAATGCACCTGGAGCGTAAAAACGCAAGAGCAGAATATAAAATCAGGGATACACTCCTAACCTCAGTATCTGAGGAAAGGGATTTAGGAGTCATTATTTCAGAAGACTTAAAGGTAGGCAGACAATGTCATAGAGCAGCAGGAAATGCTAGCAGAATGCTTGGGTGTATAGGGAGAGGCATTAACAGTAGAAAGAGGAAGGTTCTCATGCCGCTCTACAGAGCACTAGTGAGACCTCATTTGGAGTATTGTGCGCAGTACTGGAGACCATCTCCAGAAGGATATTGATACTTTGGAGAGAGTTCAGAGAAGAGCTACTAAACTAGTACATGGATTGCAGGATAAAATTTGCCAGGAAAGGTTAAAGGACCTTAACATGTATAGCTTGGAAGAAAGACGAGACAGAGGGTATATGATAGAAACTTTTAAATACATAAAGGGAATCAAGACGATAAAAGAGGAGAGAATATTTAAAAGAAGAAAAACTGCTTCAAGAGGACATAGTTTTAAATTAGAGGGGCAAAGGTTTAAAAGTAATATCAGGAAGTAGTACTTTACTGAGAGAGTAGTGGATGCATGGAATAGCCTTCCTGCAGAAGTGGTAGCTGCAAATACAGTGAAGGAGTTTAAGCATGCATAGGATAGGCATAAGGCCATTCTTCATATAAGATAGGGCCAGGGGCAATTTATAGTATTCAGTATATTGGGCAGACTAGATGGGCCAAATGGTTCTTATCTGCCGACACATTCTATGTTTCTACCAAGGAATTTGGGATCAAGAGATGAAGGGGGAAATCCTCAAATTACCGAGAACTAATAGCAGTTTGGGAGACTCTGCAACGGGGTCAAGATCTTCTGCTGGGTCAGCACATAAGAATTTTATCGGACAACATGACGACGGTGGCGTTTCTCAAACACCAAGGGGGGACAAGATACCCTCTACTTCAGAGTCTCTCAAACAGGATTTTATCTTGTGCAGAAGAGAAGATCCTATCAATTTCATCAGTTCACCTAAAAGGGTCAAAAAAATCAATCAGCAGATTTTCTCAGCAGGCATTACCTAGACCCAAGCGAGTTGTCCCTAAACAAACAGGTTTTCCTGGATTTGACAATGAAGTGGGGATATCCCAAAATAGACCTTTTTGCCACATGGAAAAATACTCAAACAAATTCCTTCTTCTCCCGGGACCCAGCAGAGCATCTGACTGTGGTAGAAGCCTTGTCCCAGAGATGGGATATGAAGCTGGCCTATTATTTCCCCCGTTCCCTCTAATTCCGGCTATTCTGAGAAAAATCAGGATGGGGTCATCAAAAGTGATTTTAATAGCTGTGTTCTGGCCAAAACAAGCGTGATTTCCTGTACTAACCTCATTGGCCTTTGAAGATCCGATAACGCTTCCCCTGAGACCAGATCTGCTGTCTCAGGGTCCAATTTGGAACCCGGAAATAGGCAGGCTAAAGTTAACAGCGTGTCTTCTGAAAGGGACTTATTAATATTACAAGGGTTTTCGGACAATGTAATATCAACTCTTCAAAAAGGCCATAAACAAGTAACTGCTGTCATCTACAATCAAATTTGGAAAAAAAATTCTGTTCATGGATAGCATTGAGAAATCGAAATCCACTGATTCCGGATTTGGGGGAAATCATGAACTTTCTACAGGATGGCTTTGATAGGGGTCTTAAACCAAGCACCCTAAAGGTCCAGATAGCAGCCTTGAGCTGGTTTCTAAACAGTTTTCTGGCAGAAAATAGATGGATAAGCAGGTTTATAAAAGCGACCTAACAATAGTTCTCAATGGTTTAATAAAGGAACCCTTTGAACCTATGCAAGATAGCTCTTTGAAACATCTATCCCAAAAAACGGTCTATCTTGTGGCGATAACATCAGCCCGTAGGTTAGGTGAAATTCAAGCCTTAACCACCCGAGAACCTTACCTTAAAATTTTAAATGATAGAGTCATCCTCAGGCTAGATCCAACCTTTTTACCAAAGGTGGTTTCTACGTTCCATCTAAATCAGGAAATTATATTAAATACCTTTTGTGCGGATCTAAAAAATGACAGGGAAAAAAGCTTCCACTTGCTAGATGTCAGGTGTTCTTCTGATCTATTTAGAAGCTACCAGTGGATTTAGGCAAGACACTAATTGGTTCATACAATTTTCCGGCCGAAACAAGGGCAAAAACAAAACAAACAAAAAAAAACAACAACTTCTAAGACAACTTTAGCCAGATGGATAAAATCGGCAATTAGGGATTCCTACCAGTTGCAGGGAATAGCCTGTCCTCAAGATTAGTGTTGGGCGCAAATATTCGAATACCGAATATTAATCGTGAATATCGGCATTTTGAGAATTTGTGATAATTTAGAATATAGTGATATATATTCGGAATTTTGAATATTCTAGATTTTTTTTTTCATCAGTAACCTCCTTTCTTGCTTGTAGCCAATGAGAAGGCTGCAATGTCTTTGTCTGAGCTTAGCAACATCCCTAGCAACCAATAGGAAAGTTGCCTACCCCTTACTATATAAGAACCTTCCCAGCAGCCATTGTATGCAGTATTTTGCAGATCTGAGAGAAACAGAATTGTTATTTCTGTGCTCTCTGCTTTCCTGTGTCATTAAATTAGTTAGTTAGTTAACTTATATATAGATAATACAGATAGTTAGTGGGAGATAGTCAGTGTATGTTAGATAGTGATATAGTGTAGCTGATGGGTTCTGCTGTCCGTACATACATGCTACATACATATACAGTTGTGTTCAAAATTATTCAACCCCCAATGCTGTAAAGGGTTTTAGGGAATTTAGTGTACATTTGTAATTGTGTTCAGAATGAAATCTTACAAGGACTTTTTAACCCCTTCACACAACATCACGTACATGTACGTGGGGGAATGTGGTGCCTCACCACATCCCCACGTGCATGTACGTGATCGGCTTTCACTGTCAGCGCAGGGAGCGAAGCGCTGAAGCTTCAGTGAAGCCGGCGTGCTGGGGTTGCTAGGCAACCAGAGAAGCCGGCAGGAGCTGTATCTGAGCTCTGACCCGCCCGCGATCACTGTGATTGGTCCATTACTGCAGAGGGACCAATCGCAGCGCATCGGGGCAGGTAAGGGGGGGTTAGGGAGGGACTATGTACTTCTCCTTCTCTGATCGCCCCAATTTCTGTCAGGGAAGCGATCAGAGAAGGAGAAAGTGTGAAAATATTTCCGACCTATGATGAGTATACTCGTCATGGCGCACTGCTACTTAGCGCGCCATGATGAGTATACACGTCATGGCATAAACTGTCACCATGTCTGCAGTCTGCAGACATGGTGACAGCGCTGAGATCCCGGCTGTCACACACAGCCGGGCACCTTGGGTCAATGCCGAGGGGGGTCCTGTGACCCCCCCATGTCGGCGATCGCTGCAAACCGCAGGTCAATTCAGACCTGCGGTTTGTAGCGCTTTCTGCAGTTTCTGGATCAGAAACTTTAGTATGTCTAAAATAATGATTTTTCACCCCCCCTGCACCCCTGAATGATGTTATGTGGGCAGGTGGTGCAGGGGGGTGTCGCAGGCGGTGGGGAGGTGCGGTAAGGTGCGGGAGGCGGGCGGTGCGGCAGGCGGGATCGCGATCCCCCGCCCGCCTCCCCTTCAATGATCGTTGGTGTCTAGTGGGTATACCAGGGTGCCAGCACATTGCTGGCACCCTGGTATAAACGGCTGACATCTGCGATGCGATGTCAGCCGTTTAACCCTTTCCATACAGCGGTCCGTACGGACCGCTGTATGGAAAAGGTTAACAGCGCAGGGAGCTCCCTCCCTCTCCCATCGGGGGGCTGCTGTGCCTTTGCAGCCCCCCGATGGGAGAGGGAGAGAGCCCCCAGAGAGCCCCCCTCAGCCCTGTGCTTACCCTTCCCCGTCTGCGCAGTTCTGACCAGTACTGAGCAGACGGGGAAGGTTCCCATGGCAACAGGACGCCTCTCAGGGGTCCTGCTGTCCATGGTGCTGAACAGATCTGTGCTAAAAGCATAGATCTGTTCAGACAAGTGTAAAATACAGTACAGTACAATATATATTGTTCTGTACTGTATTATACAGACATCAGACCCACTGGATCTTCAAGAACCAAGTGGGTCTGGGTGAAAAAAAAAGTTAAAAAAAGTAAAGTTTCAAAAAAACATATTTATCACTGAATAAAAAAAAAAAAAAAAAAATACACTACACATATTAGGTATCGCCGCGACCATAACGACCTGATCTATAAACGGTCATGTTACTTTCCCCGCACGGTGAACGCCATAAAAATAAAAAAATAAAAACTATGAGGAAATTGAAATTTTGCCCACCTTACTTCCCAAAAAAGGTATTAAAAGTGATCAAAAAAGTCGCATGTACGCCAAAAAAGTACCAATCAAACCGTCACCTCATCCCGCAAAAAATGAGCCCTTACGTGAGACAATGGCCCAAAAAATAAAAAAACTATGGGTCTCAGACTATGGAGATACTAAAACATGATTTTTTTTTGTTTCAAAAATGATATTATTGTGTAAAACCCTGATAAATTATAAAAAGGTAGACATATTAGGTATTGCCATGTCCGTAAGAACCTGATCTATAAAAATACCACATGACCTAACCCCTCAGGTGAACACTGTAAAAAAAATTAAATAAAAACGGTGTCAAAAAAGCTATTTTTTTGTTACCTTACATCACAAAAAGTGTAATAGCAAGCGATCAAAAAGTCATATGCACCCCAAAATAGTACCAATCTAACCGTCATCTCATCCCGCAAAAATGATACCCAACCTGAGACAATCGCCAAAAAACTGAAAAAAACTATGGCTCTCTCTTTTTGTGTCAAAAATGATATTATTGTGTAAAACCTAAATAAATAAAAAAGTATACATATTAGGTATCGTCACGTCCGTAAGAACCTGCTCTATAAAAATAGCACATGATCTAACCTGTCAGATGAACGTTGTAAGTAATAAAAAATAAAAACAGTGCCAAAACAGCTATTTTTTGGCAAATTTTCCATTTTGATTCATTTTTTCCCATAACAAAGCAAGGGTTAACAGCCAAACAAAACTCAATATTTATTGCCCTGATTCTTTAGTTTATAGAAATGCCCCATATGTGGTCGTAAACAGCTGTATGGCCACACGGCAGGGCGCAGAAGGAAAGGGGCGCCATATGGATTTTGGAAGGCAGTTTTTGCTGGACTGGTTTTTTGACACCATGTCCCATTTGAAGCCCCCCTGATGCACCCCTAGAGTATAAACTCCAAAAAGTGACCCCATTTTGGAAACTACACCCCTCAAGGTATTCAAAACTAATTTTACTAACTTTGTTAACCCTTTAAGTGTTCCACAAGAGTTAATGGCAAATGGAGATGAAATTTCTGAATTTCTATTTTTTGTTACTTTGCCTCACAAAAAAGTGTAATATAGAGCAACCAAAAATCATATGTACCCTAAAATAGTACCAACAAAACTGCCACCTTATCCCGTAGTTTCCAAAATGGGGCCACTTTTTTGGAGTTTCTAACCTAGGGGTGCATCAGGGGGCTTTAAATGGGACATGGTGTCTAAAAACAATCCAGCAAAATCTGCCTTCCAGAAACCATATGGTGTTCCTTTCCTTCTGCGCCCTGCCGTGTGGCCATACAGCAGTTTACGACTACATATGGGGTGTTTCTGTAAACTACAGAATCAGAGCCATAAATATTGAGTTTTGTTTGGCTGTTAACCCTTGCTTTGTTACTGGAAAAAAAATATTAAAATTGAAAATCTGCCGAAAAAGTGAAATTTTGAAATTTAATCTCTATTTTCCATTTATTCTTGTGGAACACCTAAAGGGTTAACAACGTTTGTAAAATCAGTTTTGAATACCTTAAGGGGTGTAGTTTCTTAGATGGCATCACTTTTATGGAGTTTCTACTCTAGGGGTGCATCAGGGGGCTTCAAATGGGACATGGTGTAAAAAAAAACAGTCCAGCAAAACCTGCCTTCCAAAAACCGTATGGCATTCCTTTCCTTCTGCGCCCTGCCGTGTGCCCGTACAGCGGTTTACGACCACATATGGGGTGCTTCTGTAAACTACATAATCAGGGCCATAAATAATGAGTTTTGTTTGGCTGTTAACCCTTGCTTTGTAACTGGAAAAAAAATATTAAAATGGAAAATCTGCCAAAAATGTGAAATTTTGAAATTGTGTCTCTATTTTCCATTAAATCTTGTGCAACACCTAAAGGGTTAACAAAGTTTGTAAAATCAGTTTTGAATACCTTGAGGGGTGTAGTTTCTTAGATGGTGTCACTTTTATGGAGTTTCTACTCTAGGGGTGCATCAGGGGGGCTTCAAATGGGACATGGTGTCAAAAAAACAGTCCAGCAAAATTAGCCCTCCAGAAACCAAACGGCGCACCTTTCACTCTACGCCCCGCTGTGTGGCCATACAGTAGTTTACGGCCACATATGGGGTGTTTCTGTGAACATCAGAGTCAGGGCAATAAAGATTCAGTCTTGTATGGCTGTTAACCCTTGCTTTGTTAGTGGAAAAAATGGGTTAAAATTGAAAATTAGGCAAAAAAATTAAATTCTCAAATTTCATCTCCATTTGCCAATAACTCTTGTGTAACACCTAAAGGGTTAATGATGTATGTAAAATCAGTTTTGAATACCTTGAGGGGTGTAGTTTCTTAGATAGGGTCACTTTTAGGGAGTTTCTAGTCTAGGGGTGCATCAGGGGGCTTCAAATGGGACATGGTGTAAATAAACCAGTCCATAAAAATCAGCCTTCCAAAAACCAAACGGCGCACCTTTCACTCTACGCCCCGCTGTGTGGCCGTACAGTAGTTTACAGCCACATATTGGGTGTTTCTGTAAACGGCAGAGTCAGGGCAATAAAGATACAGTCTTGTTTGGCTGTTAACCCTTGCTTTGTTAGTGGAAAAAATGGGTTAAAATGAAAAATTGGACAAAAAAATGAAATTCTCAAATTTCCTCCCCATTTGCCAATAACTCTTGTGCAACACCTAAAGGGTTAACAATGTATGCAAAATCAGTTTTGAATACCTTGAGGGGTGTAGTTTCTTAGATGGGGTCATTTTTGGGTGGTTTCTATTATGTAAGCCTCGCAAAGTGACTTCAGACCTGAACTGGTCCCTAAAAATTGAGTTTTTGTAAATTTCGGAAAAATTTCAAGATTTGCTTCTAAACTTCTAAGCCTTATAACATCCCCAAAAAATAAAATATCATTCCCAAAATAATTCAAGCATGAAGTAGACATATGGGGAATGTAAAGTCATCACAATTTTTTGGGGTATTACTATGTATTACAGAAGTAGAGAAACTGAAACTTTGAAATTTGCAAATTTTTCCAAATTTTTGGTAAATTAGGTATTTTTTTGTGCAAAAAAATAATAATTTTGACTTCATTTTACCAGTGTCATGAAGTACAATATGTGACGAAAAAACAATCTCAGAATGGCCTGGATAAGTCAAAGCGTTTTAAAGTTATTAGCACTTAAAGTGACACTGGTCAGATTTCCAAAAAATGGCCTGGTCCTTAAGGTGAAAATGAGCCCGGTCCTGAAGGGGTTATAGAACCAAATGCAACTAAAATGACATCAATTGTTTTTGTAATACAGTATTAAATGTTTTTTTTTAAGTGATTTCTTCAGTGACACAATTATTCAACCCCTTAAGCACCTCAGCCCCCATAGCTTAAACACCCTGAAAGACCAGGCCACTTTTTACACTTCTGACCTACACTACTTTCACCGTTTATTGCTCGGTCATGCAACTTACCACCCAAATGAATTTTACCTCCTTTTCTTCTCACTAATAGAGCTTTCATTTGGTGGTATTTCATTGCTGCTGACATTTTTACTTTTTTTGTTATTAATCAAAATTTAACGATTTTTTTGCAAATAAATGACATTTTTCACTTTCAGTTGTAAAATTTTGCAAAAAAAACGAGATCCATATATAAATTTTGCTCTAAATTTATTGTTCTACATGTCTTTTATAAAAAAAAAAATGTTTGGGTAAAAAAAAAAAAATGGTTTGGGTAAAAGTTATAGCGTTTACAAACTATGGTACAAAAATGTGAATTTCCGCTTTTTGAAGCAGCTCTGACTTTCTGAGCACCTGTCATGTTTCCTGAGGTTCTACAATGGAAAGACAGTACAAACACCCCACAAATGACCCCATTTCGGAAAGTAGACACCCTAAGGTATTCGCTGATGGGCATAGTGAGTTCATAGAACTTTTTATTTTTTGTCACAAGTTAGCGGAAAATGATGATTTATCTTTTTTTTTTTACTTACAAAGTCTCATAATCCACTAACTTGTGACAAAAAATAAAAACTTCCATGAACTCACTATGCCCATCAGCGAATACCTTGGGGTGTCTTCTTTCCAAAATGGGGTCACTTGTGGGGTAGTTATACTGCCCTGGCATTCTAGGGGCCCAAATGTGTGGTAAGGAGTTTGAAATCAAATTCTGTAAAAAAATGGCTGGTGAAATCCGAAAGGTTCTCTTTGGAATGTGGGCCCCTTTGCCCACCTAGACTGCAAAAAAGTGTCACACATGTGGTATCTCCGTATTCAGGAGAAGTTGGGGAATGTGTTTTGGGGTGTCATTTTACATATACCCATGCTGGGTGAAAGAAATATCTTGGCAAAAGACAACTTTGTATAAAAAAAATGGGAAAAGTTGTCTTTTGCCAAGATATTTCTCTCACCCAGCATGGGTATATGTAAAATGACACCCCAAAACACATTCCCCAACTTCTCCTGAATACGGAGATACCACATGTGTGACACTTTTTTGCAGCCTAAGTGGGCAAAGGGGCCCATATTCCAAAGAGCACCTTTCGGATTTCACTGGTCATTTTTTACAGAATTTGATTTCAAACTCCTTACCACACATTTGGGCCCCTAGAATGCCAGGGCAGTATAACTACCCCACAAGTGACCCCATTTTGGAAAGAAGACACCCCAAGGTATTCGCTGATGGGCATAGTGAGTTAATGGAAGTTTTTATTTTTTGTCACAAGTTAGTGGAATATGAGACTTTGTAAGAAAAAAAAAGAATCATCATATTCCACTAACTTGTGACAAAAAATAAAAAATTCTAGGAACTCGCTATGCCCCTCACGGAATACCTTTGGGTGTCTTCTTTCCAAAATGGGGTCACTTGTGGGGTAGTTATACTGCCCTGGCATTTTCCAGGGGCCCTAATGTGTGGTAAGTAGGTAAATGACCTGTGAAATCCGAAAGGTGCTCTTTGGAATGTGGGCCCCTTTGCCCACCTAGGCTGCAAAAAAGTGTCACACATGTGGTATCTCCGTATTCAAGAGAAGTTGGGGAATGTGTTTTGGGGTGTCATTTTACATATACCCATGCTGGGTGAGAGAAATATCTTGGCAAAAGACAACTTTTCCCATTTTTTTATACAAAGTTGGCATTTGACCAAGATATTTCTCTCACCCAGCATGGGTATATGTAAAATGACACCCCAAAACACATTCCCCAACTTCTCCTGAGTACGGCGATACCAGATGTGTGACACTTTTTTGCAGCCTAGATGCGCAAAGGTGCCCAAATTCCTTTTAGGAGGACATTTTTAGACATTTGGATACCAGACTTCTTCTCACGCTTTGGGGCCCCTAAAATGGCAGGGCAGTATAAATACCCCACATGTGACCCATTTTGGAAAGAAGACACCCCAAAGTATTCAATGAGGGGCATGGCGAGTTCATCGAAAAAAAATTTTTTTGGCACAAGGTAGCGGAAATTTATATTTTTTATTTTTTTCTCACAAAGTCTCCCTTTCCGCTAACTTGGGACAAAAATTTCAATCTTTCATGGACTCAATATGCCCCTCACGGAATATCTTGGGGTGTCTTCTTTCCGAAATGGGGTCACATGTGGGGTATTTATACTGCCCTGGCATTCTAGGGGCCCTAAAGCGTGAGAAGAAGTCTGGAATATAAATGTCTAAAAAATTTTACGCATTTGGATTGCGTGAGGGGTATGGTGAGTTCATGTGAGATTTTATTTTTTGACACAAGTTAGTGGAATATGAGACTTTGTAAGAAAAAATAAAAAAATTTCCGCTAACTTGGGCCAAAAAAAGTCTGAATGGAGCCTTACAGGGAGGTGATCAATGACAGGGGGGTGATCAATGACAGGGGGGTGATCAGGGAGTCTATATGGGGTGATCACCCCCCTGTCATTGATCACCCCCCTATAAGGCTCCATTCAGATGTCCGTATTTGTGTTTTGCGGATCCGATCCATGTATCAGTGGATCCGTAAAAATCATACGGACATCTGAATGCAGCCTGACAGGGGGGTGATCAATGACAGGGGGGTGATAAATTACAGGGGGGTGATCAGGGAGTCTATATGGGGTGATCACCCCCCTGTCATTGATCAACCCCCTATAAGGCTCCATTCAGATGTCGTATGTGTTTTGCGGATCCGATCCATGTATCAGTGGATCCGTAAAAATCATATGGACATCTGAATGCAGCCTGACAGGGGGGTGATCAATGACAGGGGGGTGATCAGGGAGTCTATATGGGGTGATCACCCCCCTATCATTGATCACCCCCCTATAAGGCTCCATTCAGATGTCCGTATGTGTTTTGCGGATCCGATCCGTGTATCAGTGGATCCGTAAAAATCATACGGACATCTGAATGCAGCCTGACAGGGGGGTGATCAATGACAGGGGGGTGATCAATGACAGGGGGATGATCAGGGAGTCTATATGGGGTGATCACCCCCCTGTCATTGATCACCCCCCTATAAGGCTCCATTCAGATGTCCGTATGTGTTTTGCAATCCGATCTATGTATCAGTGGATCCGTAAAAATCATACGGACATCTGAATGCAGCCTGACAGGGGGGGTGATCAATGACAGGGGGGTGATCAATGACAGGGAAGTGATCAGGGAGTCTATATGGGTGATCACCCCCCTGTCATTGATCACCCCCCTATAAGGCTCCATTCAGATGTCCGTATGTGTTTTGCGGATCCGATCCATGTATCAGTGGATCCGTAAAAATCATACGGACATCTGAATGCAGCCTTAGAGGGGGGTGATCAATGACAGGGGGGTGATCAGGGAGTCTATATGGGGTGATCACCTCCGTCATTGATCACTCCTCTGTAAGGCTCCATTCAGACGTCCGTATGTGTTTTGCGGATCCGATCCATCTATCAGTGGATCCGTAAAATTCATACGGACGTCTGAATGCAGCCTTACAGGGGGGTGATCAATGACAGGGGGGTGATCAATGACAGGGGGGTGATCAGGGAGTCTATATGGGGTGATCACCACAGTCATTGATCACTCCCCTGTAAGGCTCCATTCAGACGTCCGTATGTGTTTTGCGGATCCGATCCATCTATCAGTGGATTCGTAAAATTCATACGGACCTCTGAATGGAGCCTTACAGGGGGTTATCAATGACAGGGGGGTGATCAATGACAGGGGGGTGATCAGGGAGTCTATATGGGGTGATCACCTCCGTCATTGATCACTCCCCTGTAAGGCTCCATTCAGACGTCCGTATGTGTTTTGCGGATCCGATCCATCTATCAGTGGATCCGTAAAATTCATACGGACCTCTGAATGGAGCCTTACAGGGGGTTTTCAATGACAGGGGGGTGATCAATGACAGGGGGGTGATCAGGGAGTCTATATGGGGTGATCTGGGGTGATCAGGGGTGAATAAGGGGTTAATAAGTGACGGGGGGTGTAGTGTAGTGTAGTGGTGGTTGCTGCTACTTTACTGAGCTACCTGTGTTCTCTGGTGGTCGATCCAAACAAAGGGGACCACCAGAGGACCAGGTAGCAGGTATATTAGACGCTGTTATCATAACAGCGTCTAATATACCTGTTAGGGGTTAAAAAAAATCACATCTCCAGCCTGCCAGCGAACGATCGCCGCTGGCAGGCTGGAGATCCACTCTCTTACCTTCCGTTCCTGTGAGCGTCTCGCGAGATGACGCACAGATGCGTCCAGGAGGAATGAATCAACCACCTTCCGGACGCATCCGTGCGTTAGGCGGTCGGGAGGTGGTTAAAGACTACCACTCTTAAGAACAGAGGTTCATTCAAGTGTTTTCGATCAGGTATTGAAAACACCTGTGGATGTCAAGGAGCAGCAATCAAGCATAATAAGCACCAATTAGGCAGATTTAAAAGGACTGTGATACTCAGCTCCTTCTAGACATTTACTGGTGTGTTTACAAACATGGTGAAGTCAAGAGAATGGTCCAGGAAGACAAGAGAAGAGATGATTTCTCTTCACAGGAAGGGAAATGGCTATAAGAAGATTGCAAAGATGTTAAACATACCAAGAGACACCATAGGAAGCATCATTCGCAAATTCAAGGCAAAGGGCACTGTTGAAACGCTACCTGGTCGTGGCAGAAAGAAGATGCTGACTTCGACTACTGTGCACTACCTGAAGCGCAAAGTGGAGAAAAGTCCCTGTGTGACTGCTGAGGAACTGAAAAAAGATTTGTCAGATGTGGGTACTGAAGTTTCAGCTCAGATAATAAGGCGCACACTGCGTAATGAAGGCCTCCATGCCAGAACTCCCAGGCGCACCCCCTTGCTGTCTCCAAAGAATAAGAAGAGTCGACTGCAGTATGCCAAAAGTCCTGTGGACAAACCACAAAAGTTTTGGGATAGTGTTCTGTGGACTGATGAAACAAAATTAGAACTGTTTGGGCCCATGGATCAACGCTATGTTTGGAGGAGGAAGAACAAGGCCTATGAAGAAAAGAACACCTTGCCTACTGTGAAACATGGCGGGGGGTCAATCATGCTTTGGGGCTGTTTTGCTTCTACAGGTACAGGGAAGCTTCAGCGTGTGCAAGGTACCATGAATTCTCTTCAGTACCAGGAGATATTGGATGAAAATGTGATGCAGTCCGTCACAAACCTGAGGCTTGGGAGACGTTGGACCTTTCAACAGGACAATGATCCCAAGCATACCTCCAAGTCCACTAGAGCATGGTTGCAGATTAAAGGCTGGAACATTTTGAAGTGGCCATCGCAGTCACCAGACTTAAATCCGATTGAGAACCTCTGGTGGGACTTAAAGAAAGCAGTTGCAGCGCGCAAGCCTAAGAATGTGACTGAACTGGAGGCTTTTGCCCATGAAGAATGGGCGAAGATACCCGTAGATCGCTGCAAGACACTTGTGTCAAGCTATGCTTCACGTTTAAAAGCTGTTATAACTGGAAAAGGATGTTGTACTAAGTACTAAGATTGAATGTCACTTGGGGGTTAAATAAAACTGATAATGATGTGAGCACAGAAAAGACATTTGTGGTTATTTCATTATAAATGTTATGTTATATTTGTCTGACTTACAAGTGCCTCTTTGATTTAATTGTAAACAAGATGACTGAAATGATAAAAATCAATGTCAAACTGGCCAAAACACTCAATTTCAGTGGGGGTTGAATCATTTTGAACACAACTGTATATACAAAGTTCACAACAATACTTAGTGCACCAATCACTAATAAGTAGTCAGACCTGTTAAGTTGCACGTATTGCGCCAAAATATTCGCATCATTAATGCCAATTTCGCAATTGCAAATATATTGGAGCACTCTATCTGCATATATAGCTATTGTAATGTTCTGCCGTGCCAACCATTTTCTCCAGTCTCAGGAAACTTCTAGCAGCTTGAAAAATGTAGCTATAGTGACCCATGCCTGTATTTCACGCGCATTACGCAAATATTACATCAGGAAAGAAATCTAGAATTTGCGAATATATGACAAATATTCTACCAAATATTAGGGAAATATTGTGAATTTGAATATTGCCCCTGCCACTTATCACTACTCAAGATATCAGAACCCATTCCACCAGAGCAGTTGCAGATTTGTGGGCAGAACATGCAGAAGCTTCTATCGACCAGATTTGCAAGGCGGCTACATGGTCAAATTCTCATACCTTTTGCAAATACTATAGATTAGATATTGCGTGAAACCATGACCAGAGGTTTGGACGTAAAGTTTCCAAGCCGTGGTCCCTCCCTAAGAGCTCATGCACACAAACGTATTTTCTTTCCATGTCTGTTCCGTTTTTTTGCGGACCGAATACGGAATCATTAATTTCAATCAGTTCGAAAAAAAAATGCAAGGTACTCTGTGTGCATTTCGTTTCCATAACTCCGTATTTCCGTTCTGCAACAAAATAGAACATACCCTATTATTGTCTGCATTATGGACAAGGATGGTACTGTTCTATTAGGGGCCAGCTGTTCCGTTCCGCAAAATACGGAATGCACACTGACATCATCCGTATTTTTTGCAGATCCATTTTTTGCAGACCGCAAAATACATATGGTCGTGTGCATGAGGCCTAAGTCTGTATATTAATCTGGTATTACTCCATGTGGTGCTGTCATGGAGGATGTCCTGGAAAGTAAGAATTAGTTTTACAGGTAATTGTATTTCCAGGAGTCTGACATGAGAGAGCCTGGAGTTACCTCCCCTAATTTCCCTTTAAGATTATTATTTCACTATTATTTTGTTTAAAGGGGTGTCAGTAGATATCCATTATTGGGTGATAATTTAAAAAACACTGGTGTGTGTGGGGTGGGGGGAACTTTTAACCTCTGTTTCCTGTCCCAATAGTGGCCCGGAAGACATCCTTCATGTAGTGCTGTCATGACGGACTTCTGGAAATACGGTAAGACAAATTCTTACTTTAAACTTTTTTTTGTGTATTACACAGTTGGCTAGGGGCTGGATCTCCTAGTCTTCCATAGAAGGCAGGTCCCAATGCCTCTGCAAGGCATCGGTCTGCCTTCTCACCCATCTGGTCCCCGTCACTGAAGTGACCTCACCCGCCTTAAACACCTGCTATGCCGTGGTCAGTGCTGATCGTGGCATAGAACGAGTTAATCCACCGACATTGGCTTCTACTGTGATGCTGGTGGATACAGCAGGAGCATGACTATCAGTGTCTGTCAGAACCCTGCACTGATCAGGCGCACACCGCTCCATTGCCCGCCTGATCAGAATGACGTAGTAGTACATCAAAGACATACGAATACCTCATGTGTCAGGAAGGGGGTTAAACTAAATATTTAATAGTAAATAAATACATATCTGATATTCTATTTTCAGATTGCTTTATAAATTGTATTTGATGCTGGTTTGTATAGCCTGTATGTGAAAGTTCTTCCAGAAGTTACATCAAATTGCAATTGTTCTCTTTTCTGTAAATCATCATTGAATATGTATGTTACTCTAATTTCACTAAGAAGACAACTGACTTTTTTTGAGGCTGCAAGGTCCATAGGCCCGGCAGGAGTAAGCTCATGTCATGCCTGAAAGAACTAAACAAAGTCTATCATGCATGACATGGAACACTCCTGCTGTGCGCCTATGTGTGCTTGCCAAGCGTATTGTTTCTGCCACATGGGGACTTAACACATCTCCAGAAGTTTATCTAGCTTCTGTCTCCATGCATCATATCTGCAGATTTTATATACAAACCTTACTTCTCTACATCTCATTATATCTCTATGACTAAGATATATAAATAACTGCATTACTGCTTGACATGTGGTGTGAAGTATCTTTCGTAAGACTTTCATAAGACATGCTACAAGACAACTCATCCAGGAAAGTTACATTTTCCTATGGAAGTTGCATCTGAATAAGCTTATAGCTTTAGAATAAATTGGACAATAAAATAGTGTAGTGCTGTTTTTAAACCTTTGTATATGTAATTATTTTAGAGTTACTATTAGGGATGAGCGAACCCGAACTGTAAAGTTCAGGTTCGTACCAAACTTTAGGATTTTGGGACCCCGGACCCGAACATTTCCGTAAAAGTTCGGGTTCGGTGTTCACCGCTTTCTTGGCGCTTTTTGAAAGGCTGCACAGCAGCCAATCAACAAGCGTCATACTACTTGCCCCAAGAGGCCATCACAGCCATGCCTACTAATGGCATGGCTGTGATTGGCCAGAGCAGCATGTGACCCAGGCTCTATATAAGCTTGAGTCACGTAGCGCTGCACGTCACTCTGCTGTTACAAGTGTAGGGAGAGGTTGCAGCTGGACTTGTGATTTCAGGGAGAGCATAGGGGAGAATCTAACTCAGCGATCTACAGACAAATAGTTGTGTGAGAGCAGGGCACTATCGTTTTACCCTGCCCTGAGCTCATTGACCAAAAAATACTAACTTTTAGAATTCTGTTAGTTAGGTGGGTGGCGTCGGCTATTTTATGCATGCTCAGTGCACCAGCACTGCATCTGAGCTTTTGGGACATTGCAAATGACCATTTTTTGGGGGCAAACTACAACATCTGTATTAGTCAGTGTGCAATCTAAGGTAGAAATACACCCATCATTTTCTGGGTTTTGAAAAACACACTATTTTTTTTTTTTTTTAAAAACAGTATTTTCCAGATCTGCAAGTGTTAAATTCAAGTTTAATATATACAGCTTTCATATTCTGTTAGTAAAAAAAATACTATTTTTTGCAATCTACAACATCTGTATTAGTCAGTGTGCAATTTAAGGTAGAAATACACCCATTTTCTGGAGTTTGAAAAACACACTCTTGACAAAACACTATTTTCAGGCCTTGCAGCATCAGCACGTGTGAAGTTACAGGCTTATATACTGCTGTCAAATTCAGTTTTTAAACAAACACTCATTTGGGCCCAAAAAATTTAGTTGGCAGCCTTTGATGCAGATGTCATTGTGAGATACACCCTTTATACATTTGGGTTACATTCAGAGATTTTAAATACTGCCATTTGGTGCACCAATATTGAATTCAGGCTTACACTGGTTCAGGCCCTCTGAGATACCCCCTCTACATACAGGGGTTTGAATTAGGCATTTGAAATACAGCCATTTGAAATACAGCCATTTTGTGCAAAGATATATTTACTTCAGGCCTACACTGGTTCAGGGCGTGTGTAATCCCCCCTATACATACAGGGGTTTGAATTAGGCATTTGAAATGCAGCCATTTTGTGCAAAGATATATTTACTGCAGGCCTACACTGATTTAGGCCGTGTGAGATACCCCCCTACATACAGGGGTTTGAATCAGGCATTTGAAATACAGCCATTTGAAATATAGCCATTTTGTGCAAAGATATATTTACTGCAGGCCTACACTGATTCAGGGCGTGTGTGATCCCCCCTATACATACAGGGGTTTGAATTAGGCATTTGAAATGCAGCCATTTGAAATACAGCCATTTTGTGCAAAGATATATTTACTTCAGGCCTATACTGGTTCCGGGCATGTGTGATCCCCCCTATACATACAGGGGTTTGAATTAGGCATTTGAAATATAGCCATTTGAAATACAGCCTTTTTGTGCAAAGATATATTTACTTCAGGCCTACACTGGTTCAGGGCGTGTGTGATCCCCCTATACATACATTGGTTTGATTCAGCCTTTTGAAATACAGCCATTTTTTGCAAAGAAATCTTTACTTCAGGCCTACACTGATTCAGGGCGTGTGTGATCCCCCCTATACATACAGGGGTTTGAATTAGGCATTTGAAATACAGCCATTTGAAATACAGCCATTTTGTGCAAAGATATATTTACTGCAGGCCTACAGAGGTTCAGGCCCTCTGAGATACTACCTCTACATACAGGGGTTTGAATTAGGCATTTGAAATACAGCCATTTTGGGCAAAAAAATCTTATTGAGGCCTAGTCTGGTTCAGGCCGTGTGAGATACACCCTTTACATACTGTCGTTCTATTCTACTATTAATTAAACACCCATTTAGGGCAAGATCCTAAATTTAAAAAATATGAGGAGAGCGTCAAATAAGGGACGTGGCCCAGGTCGTGGTGCTGCTGGTGGAGCTCCTGTTGCAGGGAGAGGACGTGGTCGATCTGTGCAAGCTACACGCACAAGTGAAACCCCTTCCTCAGGTGCAAGTAGGCGACAAAACCTGCAGCGTATTTGGTCGGGCCTAATGGTGCTCTACGAATGGTGAGGCCTGAACAAGTACAGGTGATAGTAGATTGGGTTGCTGACAGTGGATCCAGTTCCTTCACATTGTTTCCTACCCAGTCTCATGCTGAAAGACCACAGTTGGCACCTGCAGCCGATGTCCATCAGTCTTTCACCTCATCCCCTTGCAAATAAGCCAAGCAGTCTGAGCCCCAAGTCATGCAGAAGTTTCTTCTGCTTTTTTATGACTGTGTTATCAGGGTTT
This sequence comes from Bufo bufo, assembly GCF_905171765.1. Taxonomy (NCBI): domain Eukaryota; kingdom Metazoa; phylum Chordata; class Amphibia; order Anura; family Bufonidae; genus Bufo; species Bufo bufo. The sequence continues at coordinate 337,878,490 of NC_053393.1, read as the reverse complement.
CCCAGGGCCATCCACCTAGCCCTGCCCCAGAAGTGGAAGAGATTGAGTGCACCGATGCCCAACCACTTATCTTTCAAGATGAGTACATGGGAGGACCATCCCAGCACGTCTCGGATGATGACGAAACACAGGTGCCAACTGCTAGGACTTTCGAAAGTGTGCAGACTGACAAGGAAGTCAGGGGTGAAGACTGAGTGGAAGATGATGTGGAGGACGATGAGGTCCTCGACCCCACATGGAATCAAGGTCATGCAAGTGAGCGATATAGTTCGGAGGATGAGGCGGTGGTCGCACAGAGCCACCAGCACAGCAGGGAGCAGGGTGCAAAAGCGGAGCGGCCATCCTCTAGACAGTAGGCCTCCTACTGCCCACCACAGCAAGGGACCGAGCACACCAAAGCCAGCTCCAAGGAGTTTCCTGGCGTGGCAGTTCTTCAGACAATGTGCTGACGAGAAGACACGAGTAGTTTGCACGCTGTGCAATCTGAGCCTGAAGCGAGGCATAAACGTTCTCAACCTGAGCACAACCTGCATGACCAGGCATTTAAGTGCAAAGCACGAGCTGCAGTGGAGTAGACACCTCAAAAACCAAGAAAGGCTCCTCCTGCTTCCTCTTCTGCTGCAGTCGCGGCCTCTTCATCCACCTCTGGAGTGACAGTGCCACCTGGCACCCCGCAAACAGAGGATCTGCCTGCAACACCAACTCCTGGGTCACTAAGCATCTCCACAATGTCCCACGGAAGCGTTCAGCTCTCCATATCCCAAACGCTGGAGAGGAAGAGGAAGTACCTCCCTACCCACCCGCAATCCCTGGCCCTGAATGTCAGCATTTCTAAATTACTGGCCTTTGAAATGCTGTCATTCCATCTGGTGGAGATGGATAGTTTTAAATGCCTTATGGCGGTGGCTGTCCCACAGTATGTCGTGCCCATCCGCCACTACTTTTCAAGGCGAGCCATCCCTTCCCTGCACAACTGTCACGAGGGTGTCAAGAACCACGCCTGACTCCGTTATACCCGGGGTCAGGAAGTCGCAGCGGTTGGCTGCGCGCTCTATGTAAGATAGGGCTGTTTCCTTATGGTAGCTTTCTGGGTTTGCTTTGCAACCCTTTTTGGCTCACTCAGGGATCTGTAGCTCCTTCTCCTCAGCTGTTCCTTGTCCAGCACTCCCAACCTCCTTATATTCCCCTCTCACACTTCTCTGGTTGCCAGATACAGAGCTTCCTGCCTGGACATCTATTCTGACCCTCTGGAGCTGTGTTGCTGCGTTCTCTGGTTGTTGGTCCAGAACGCTACCCTCCGGATCCTGTTGGACCTTTGTGGTCTGCTGTGGTCGCCCACCTGGGTGTATGTGTTTATCTGTATTGTCTGTCCTCTCCCTGGTGTTTCCCTCTTAGTGTCAGTGGTGCGGACTAGCGATCCCACCGGCCCGTTCACTATCTAGGGCTCATTTTAGGAAAAGCCAGGGTTTAGGCATGCCGCACGAGTGAGGAACCCGTCTAGGGACTTCAGGGCAGTCAGGTGCCAGCCGCAAGGTGAGTCAGGGGTCACCACCTTTCCCTCTCCCTTAGGCAGGGCTTTTCCTTTTCCCTCCCTGTGCGTGACGCCGGTCATTACATTATATCTGGCCCTTATTTTGTGTAGGTAAAAAATAAAAATAAAAAATAATAATTTTTTTACCTACTTAGAATCCAGTATGGATCAAATTGCTGCTCTGTCCAAACAATTTCATGGCCTGTCTTTGGAGGTGGCAGGATTGAAGGCGTCGGTCCTCCAGCAACAGCAGCAATTACAACTGACCGCAAGCCCAGCGGTTGCTACTGGTAACCAGGTTGTTGCGGAACCCAAGGTCCCTCTCCCTGACAGATTTTCTGGGGGAAGGGACAAGTTTTTGACATTCCGTGAGGCATGTAAATTATATTTTAAACTGCGCCCTTACTCCTCTGGTAATGAAGAACAGCGGGTGGGGGTTGTTATGGGGTTGTTATTTCCCTGCTGCAGGGGGACCCGCAGTCATGGGCGTTCTCTTTACCTACTGATTCCCAGGCTCTTCGGTCAGTGGATGAGTTTTTCAGGGCCTTGGGTCTCATATATAACGACCCTGACCGAGTCGCGCTGGCTGAATCAAGATTACGGAGACTCCTACAAGGAGAGCGGCCGGTAGAGGAGTATTGCTCTGACTTCCGTAGGTGGGCTACAGATACCCAATAGAACGACCCGGCTCTCAGGAGTCAGTTCTGCTCTGGGTTATCCGAAAGGGTTAAGGATGCGCTTGCATTATATGAGACCCCCTTTTCCCTTGATGAGGTTATGTCCCTTTCTATCTGAATAGATAGACGCCTTAGGGACAGGTTGAAAAAACCGGAGCAATTGGTAACCCCTCACAAGCAGCAGTTAGGTCCGTCCTCCTGAGGCTCGCCGTAGGCGTGTTTTTTGTTTTTTTTTTATGGGGAGAGGGGTCAATTCATTAATGTCTGTCCTTCTTTCCTCAGAAACAAAAGACCGTCAGAAAACTACTAACCCCAGGCTGTGTGGAGGAAGGATGTCAGCCGGGGGGTATACGTTTCCTCCATACGTACATCGCAATTTGTGTTGCCAGTGGTTATTGTTTTTGGTGATAAGACGGAGACTATTTCTTTCTTTCTAGACAGTGGAGCAGGGGTAAATTTGATAGATGCCCATTTTGCCCGCACTATGGGTTTGTCTCTCTGTACGCTACAGAGACCTATTCCCATATTCGCTATTGATTCTGCTCCTCTGTCTCAGAGAAACCTCACCCACATTGTTCATAATTTACACCTTCTGGTAGGGGACCACCATAACGAGATGCTTTCATGTTATGTTCTGGAGGGGCTTCCCACTCCGGTAGTGCTGGGTCTTCCCTGGTTGGTAGCGCACAATCCAGTGGTGGATTGGCAGGCCAGGGAGATATTGGAGTGGAGTGAGCAGTGCAGAGAAAATTGCTTAAATAGCAATTGCTTAGTCGCCTCCATAACTACCCTACCTACATTTATTTCTGATTTTGAGGACTTTTTTCTGAAAAGGGTTGTCAGAAGTTACCACCTCATCGTCCTTATGATTGCCCGGTTAACCTTATTCCCGGCGCAAAATTACCCAAGACCAGGTTATATAATCTTTCGGGTCCAGAGAGACAAGCCATGAAAGATTATATCTCCGAGAGCTTGGCTAAGGGACACATCAGACCCTCTTCTTCACCCGTGGCTGCAGGGTTTTTCTTCGTTAAAAAGAAAGATGGGGCCTGCGTCGTTGCCTAGATTTTCGCGAATTAAATCGGATAACCATCCGAGACCCATACCCTCTTCCTCTCATTCCTGACTAGTTTAACCAGATTGCGGGTGCTAGGTGGTTCTCCAAACTTGATCTTAGGGGGCCTACAATCTGATTTGTATTAAGGAGGGGGATGAGTGGAAGACAGCTTTTAACACCCCTGAGGGGCATTATGAAAATCTAGTTATGCCTTTCGGTCTGACCAATGCTCCTGCCGTCTTTCAACATTTCGTTAATGACATTTTTAGTCATCTAATCGGCAGGTTTGTGGTAATATACCTAGATGATATTTTTATTTATTCGTCTGATCTGAGAACACATGAGGTGCATGTCAGACAAGTACTGCAGGTCCTACGGACGAATAAATTATATGCTAAAATTGAAAAATGTGTCTTCGCCGTTCAGGAGATACAATTCCTAGGTTATTTTTTATCTGCTTCAGGTTTCCGTATGGATCCTAGGAAGGTCCAGGCAATTTTAGATTGGGATCTTCCTGAGAACCTCAAAGCACTGCAACGGTTCTTGGGCTTCGCAAATTTCTATAGGAAATTCATAAAAAAATTATTCACTTACTGTAAAACCCCTTTCTGACATGACTAGGAAGGGGACTGATTTTTCTAAATGGTCTGACGCCACTAAAGTTGCTTTTTCCTCTCTAAAAGAGAGGTTTACCTCGGCACCTGTACTAGTCCAACCTGATGTCTCTCAGCCTTTTATTGTTGAAGTTGATGCGTCAGAGTTGGGAGTGGGGGCGGTGCTGTCTCAGGGTCCGTCTCCTGGCAAATGGCGTCCTTGTGCTTTCTTTTCTAAAAAACTATCTGCAGCAAAAAAGAACTACGATATTGGCAATAGGGAACTATTAGCTATTAAACTAGCGTTTGAAGAAGGCGTCACTTTTTAGAGGGGGCAGTCCACCCCGTCACTGTGATTACGGACCACAAAAATCTTCTGTACCTCGAATCAGCTAAGCGTCTCACCCCTAGACAAGCTAGGTGGTCGCTATTTTTTACCAGGTTTAACTTTGTGATTACCTATCGTCCTGGGGCAAAGAATACCAAGGCTGATGCACTATCTCGTTGTTTCCCTGGAGGGGGTAATGTGAGTGATCCGGTGCCCATTCTTCAAAGAGGAGTGGTTGTTTCTGCGGTACACTCTGTTCTGGAGGAGAAGGTGTTAGAGGCCCAGGGGGATGCTCCGGTCTCTTGCCCCTCAGAGAAATTGTTTGTACCGTTGAACCTGCGTTTCGAATTATTAAAGGAACATCATAATTCGGCACTTGCTGGGCACCCGGGTAGTAAAGCAACCTTGGAGCTATTGTCTCGTAATTTTTGGTGGCCAAGGTTGCGTCAGGATGTATTGGATTTTGTGTCTTCTTGTTCTACCTGTGCACGCACAAAAGTTTCACATACACGTCCTGCAGGGTCTCTATTACCACTCGTCATTCCCAATAGACCATGGACACATCTGTCAATGGATTTTATCACTTTGTAGAGATCCAGAAAAATAAAAAAATGGAGACAGCACGTCCAAAAAAGGTGCAGAAGGTGGAATTTATTCCGGGTGCAACGTTTCGGCTGTGTTAGCCTTTTTCAAGCATGCATATACATCCAAATGGTGGGGATTATATACCCACATACAAATACATGTGAGGGGGAGTGACCTGTGGTGCAATTAATTTCATTGACATCAGCAGTTTAAGATAACATACCTTATACCATAGTGTGCATGTGGGGTTGGGCGGGTAGCCTGTAGTTTCGGAGCCGTTCATATCGCCATGTGGGACGCCAACGGAAGTTTATTTCAGGTGGAACGCATCTGCGTTTCAGAAGCGGGCGGCCGGAGTCGTCACTTCCGGTGTCGAGCCCTCGTGGAACGCACTAGCGGCCGCCCGCTTCTGAAACGCAGATGCGTTCCACCTGAAATAAACTTCCGTTGGTGTCCCACATGGCGATATGAACGGCTCCGAAACTACAGGCTACCCGCCCAACCCCACATGCACACTATGGTATAAGGTATGTTATCTTAAACTGCTGATGTCAATGAAATTAATTGCACCACAGGTCACTCCCCCTCACATGTATTTGTATGTGGGTATATAATCCCCACCATTTGGATGTATATGCATGCTTGAAAAAGGCTAACACAGCCGAAACGTTGCACCCGGAATAAATTCCACCTTCTGCACCTTTTTTGGACGTGCGGTCTCCATTTTTTTATTTTTCTGAATCTCTACAAATTGCTGTACTAGGGGCTTTTTACCACCCCTCCTGGAGACGAGCACCCGACACATCACCACTTAGGAGTGCTGTCCACCCACATTTTTGCTATTGGATTTTATCACTGACTTACCTTTGTCTGCGGGTTAAACAGTTATTTTGGTAGTAGTGGACATGTTTAGCAAAATGGTACACTTCATTGCGTTACCCGCACTACCTAATGCTAAGACTCTTGCTCAGGTATTCGTCAGTGAAATCGTGAAGCTTCACGGGGTCCCTTCCGATGTTGTTTCGGATCGGGGTACCCAGTTTATTTCTAAATTTTGGAAAGCTTTTTGTTCCCTTTTGGGGGTACATTTGTCCTTTTCCTCAGCTTTCCATCCTCAGTCGAATGGACAGACTGAGCATACCAACCAAAACCTGGAGACATATCTAAGATGTTTTGTGTCTGAAAACTAAGAGTTGTGGTCATCATATTTACCGTTAGCTGAGTTTGCCATAAATAACTGTCGTCAGGAATCCACTGGCAAGTCACCATTTCTTGGTGCATATGGTTTTCATCCCCAATTCTGTACTTTCAAAGAGGGGGGGTCTTCTCGGGTTCCCGAAGAGGAACGGTTTTCATCATCTCTTTCATCGGTATGGCAGAAGGTGCAAGCTAACTTGAAAAATATGGGAGGTAAATACAAATGCATGGCTGATAAGAGACGGTCGCCAGGTCCGGACCTAGGAGTGAATGACTATGTGTGGTTGTCTACTAGGAATATTAAATTGAAGGTTCCCTCTTGGAAACTGGGTCCTAGGTTTATTGGTTCTTACAAAATTGTAGCCATCATCAACCCCGTGGCTTTTCGCCTGGAGTTACCTCAGACTTTTAAAATCCATAATGTCTTCCATAAGTCGTTACTCAAAAAATATGTTCCACCTCTAGAACCGTCACCGCTGCCACCCCCTCCTGTTGTTGTGGATGGTAATCTAGAATTTCAGATATCCAAAATTGTTAATTCTTGTCGGGTCTGCCGCTCTCTTCAATTTCTGGTGCATTGGAGAGGTTACGGTCCCTTGGAAAGAATGTGGGTTCCTGCAACTGAGGTAAACGCCGACAGGCTAGTTCGGGTTTTTCATGCCTCTCATCCTGAGACCTGGTCCTGAGTGTCCGGAGGCCCCTCGTAGAGAGGGGGGTACTGTCACGAGGGTGTCAAGAACCACACCTGACTCCGTTATACCCGGGGTCAGGAAGTCGTAGCGGTTGGCTGCGCGCTCTATGTAAGATAGGGCTGTTTCCTTATGGTAGCTTTCTGGGTTTGCTTTGCAACCCTTTTTGGCTCACTCAGGGATCCGTAGCTCCTTCTCCTCAGCTGTTCCTTGTCCAGCACTCCCAACCTCCTTATATTGCCCTCTCACACTTCTCTGGTTGCCAGATATAGAGCTTCCTGCCTGGACATCTATTCTGACCCTCTGGAGCTGTGTTGCTGCGTTCTCTGGTTGTTGGTCCAGAACGCTACCCTCCGGATCCCTGTTGGACCTTTGTGGTCTGCTGTGGTCGCCCACCTGGGTGTATGTGTTTGTCTGTATTGTCTGTCCTCTCCCTGGTGTTTCCCTCTTAGTGTCAGTGGTGCGGACTAGCGATCCCACCTGCCCGTTCACTATCTAGGGCTCATTTTAGGGAAAGCCAGGGTTTAGGCACGTGATCGCCGCACGGGTGAGGAACCCGTCTAGGGACGTCAGGGCAGTCAGGTGCCAGCCGCAAGGTGAGTCAGGGGTCACCACCTTTCCCTCTCCCTTGGGCAGGGCTTTCCCTTTTCCCTCCCTGTGCGTGACGCCGGTCATTACAACAACCAAGTAAGGGACAAAATCAGGTGTGCACTGCACAAACCCATCTGTGGCAAGTTGCACCTGACTACGGATACGTGGACCAGTAAGCACGGTCAGGTCCGTAAAATAGCACACTGGGTAAATGCAGTGACGACTGGGCCTGAGGCGGATAGCAGTTTGGCGCATGTCCTTCCACCACCGAGGATTGCAGGGCGCTTCAGTTTGCCTCCTGTTGCTTCCTCCTCCTACTCTGCTTCCTCATCCTCTACCAGCTCCTCATCCGGTCAGCGTAACACCTTCACCACCAACTTCAGCACAGCCAGGGGCAAACTACAGCAGGCAGTTTTAAAACGTATCTGTTTGGGGGACAAACCCCACACCGCGCAGGAGCTGTGGACGGGCCTTGAACAACAGACCGATGAGTGGTTTGTGCCAGTCAGCCTCAAGCCGGGCATGGTGGTGTGCGATAATGGGGCGAAATCTCGTAGCAGCTCTGGGACTACCCGGTTTGACGTACATCCCTTGCCTGGCGCATGTGCTGAATTTTGTGGTGCAGAGATTCCTTAAAAATTACCCCGACATGTCAGAGTTGCTGCATAACTTGCGGGCCGTCTGTGCGCGCTTTCAGCGTTCTCACCCTGCTGCTCGTCTGTCAGCGCTGCAGCGTAACTTCAGCCTTCCCGCTCACCGCCTTATATGCAACGTGCCCACAAGGTGGAACTCCACCTTGCACATGCTGGCCAGACTGTGCTAGCAGCAGCAGGCGATAGTGAAGTTTCAGCTGCAGCACGCATAGGTGAGTCGCTCGGCGGAACAGCACCACTTCACCACCAATGACTGGGCCTCCATGTGAGACATTTGTTCCTTGTTGCGCTGTTTCGAGTACTCCACCAACATGGCCAGTGCCAATAACGCTGTTCTCAGCATTACTATCCCACTTCTATGCCTCCTTGAAAAAACGCTCATGGCGATGATGGAAGAGGATGTGGCACAGGAGGAGGAAGAGGGATCATTTCGTAGGGTTTCCGGCCAGTCATTCCCAAGTGGCTCCGAGGGTGGGTTCCTGCACCCACAAACCCAAGGTACACAATTGTCCAGCCAGGGCACAGTTCTTGAGGATGAGGAGGTGGAGGATGAGGAGGAGGAGATGCAGGAGGAGGAACTATGTTCACAGCAGGGTGGCACCCAGACCAGCTCATGGCCATCACTGGTGCGTGGATGGGGGGATACAGAGGACACAGACGATACACCTCCCACAGAGGACAGCTTTTCGTTGCCTCTGGGCAGCCTGGCACATATGAGCGATTACATGCTGCAGTGTCTCCGCAACGACAGCCGAGTTGATTACTGGGTGGCCACACTGCTGGATCCCCGTTACAAGGACAACATACTGTCCTTAATTCCATCACTGGAGCGTGATCGTAAGATGCGCGAGTACAAGTGCATGCTGGTAGACGCGCTACTGGTGGCATTCCCACCTGACAGCGGGGGCACAGTGGAAGCACAAGGCGAAGGCAGAGGACGAGGAAGAGGTCGCCAATGCAGCTGGGGCACCGCCAGCACCTCAGAAGGCAGGGTTAGCATGGCCAAAATGTGGAAAAGCTTTGTCAGCACGCCACAACAACCAGCACGACCAGCTGATATGGAACGTCTTACCAGGAGGCAGCTTTTCACCAACATGGTGAAGCAGTATGTGTGCACACGCCTACACGTACTGAATGACGGATGTGCCCCTTTCAACTTCTGGGTCTCCAAATTGGGCACTTGGCCTGAGCTTGCCCTTTACGCCTTGGAGGTGCTGGCCTGCCCTGCAGCCAGTGTATTATCTGAACGTGTGTTTAGCACGGCAGGGGGCGTCATCACAGACAAGCGCAGCCACCTGTCCACAGCCAACAAGGACAAGCTCACGTTCATTAAAATGAACCAGGCTTGGATCCACAAGACTTGTCTGTACCTTGTGCAGAATAGACATTTATACCACCATCAAACATACATTCTTGTACTCAAGTCAAGTGCAATGATTATTTTATTTTTATTTTTTTTATTTGTCCCAATATTTGGGGGGCTACCTACCCCAATAATAAAAAAAATAAAAAAAACATTGTTGGCTACCTCGTCCTCCTCCATTGCTGCCTCCACCTACAACACCACATTCACTGCCTCCTCAATTTCCGACTCCAAATCCACCTCCTTCTCTGAGTTGCAGGTTAATAATTTGCAATTTTTAGTTATTTTATTTTAAGTTATTTCCCTATCCACATTTGTTTGCAGAGCAGTTGCCATGCTCTTAAGCACATTTTACTGCCTTTTAAATCCCTCTAGCCTTTTCAAGGACTATTTTAGAGCCATTTTAATGCAAAAAAGTGCCAATTTTAGTGCCCTAAATTGAAAAAAAATTCTTATTTTCAATTGTCGGGTGATATTTTATCATTTTTGGCTTATACAAACCCCTGCTGTGCCTGGGTGACAGGGGCCTAAATCTCATAAAATCCTCTGTTCAATTGCTGGGTGACATGAACCCCCTTTTGCCGTGAATGAACCCCTGCTGTGCCTGGGTGACAGGGGCTTAAATCTCTCAAAATCGTCTGTTCTATTGCTGGGTGACATGAACCCCCTTTTGTCGTGAATGAACCCCTGCTGTGCCTGGGTGACAGGGGCCTAAATCTCTCAAAATCCTCTGTTCTATTGCTGGGTGACTTAAACCCCCTTTTGCCGTGAATGAACCCCTGCTCTGCCTGGGTGACATGGGCCTAAATCTCTCAAAATCCCCTGTTCTAATCCTGGGTGACATGAACCCCCTTTCGCCGTGAATGAACCCTTGCTGTGCCTGGGTGACAGGGGCCTAAATCTCTCAAAATCCTCTGTTCTATTGCTGGGTGACAAGAACCCCCTTTTGCCGTGAATCAACCCCTGCTGTGCCTGGGTGACATGGGCCTCGTTCTCTCAAAATCCTCTGTTCTATTGCTGGGTGACATGAACCCCCTTTTGCCGTGAATGAACCCCTGCTGTGCCTGGGTGACAGGGGCCTAAATCTCTCAAAATCCTCTGTTCTATTGCTGGGTGACATGAACCCCCTTTTGCCATGAATGAACCCCTGCTGTGCCTGGGTGACATGGGCCTAAATCTCTCAAAATCCTCTGTTCTATTGCTGGGTGACATGATCCCACTTTTGCCGTGAATGAACGCCTGCTCTGCATTGCTGACAGGGAACTAAATTTTGTGAAAACATCTGTTACTGATCGGAAGATGCACGACTACAAGCGCACGCTGCTGATGGCATTCCCACCTGACAGTGGGTACACAGTGGAAGCACAAGGCGAAGGCAGAGGTTGAGGAAGAGGTCGCTAATGCAGCTGGTGCACCACCAGCACCTGAGAAGGCAGGGTTAGCATGGCCCAAATGTGGAAAAGCTTTGTCAGTCTTGGAGGTGCTGACCTGCCCTGCAGCCAGTGTATAATGTGAACGTGTGTTTAGCACGGCAGAGAGCATTATCATAGGCTGCAGCCAATGTGGACAAGCTTACGTTTATTAAAATGAACCAGGCATGGATCCCACAGGACTTGTCCGTACCTTGTGCAGAATAGACATTTATACCAGCCTCAACCATCCATTCTTGTACTCAAGTGCACTTATTCTTTTTTTTTGTTATATGTCCCAATATTTTGGGGGATACCCCAATTTAAAAATAAAAAATAACACAAATCAGTGTTGGCTACCTATTCCTCCTTCACCGCCGCTTCCACCTACACCGCCACGTCAACCTACACCACCACATCTACCCATCCACCGCCTCCTCAACCTCCTACTCCTAGATCCAGATTGTTATTTTTAATTTTTCTGTATTTTATGTTAAGTCATTTCCCTATCCACATTTGTTTGCAGAACAGTTGCCATGCTCTTAAGCACATTTTGATGCCTTTTGCAGCCCTCTAGCCCTTTCCAGGACTATTTTAGAGCCATTTTAGTGCCCAAAAGTTTGGGTCCCCATTGACTTCAATGGGGTTCGGGTTCGGGGTCAAGTTCAGGTCAAGTTCGGGTCCCGAACTTTTTTTCAAGTTCGGCCGAACTCGTCGAACCCGAACATCCAGGTGTCCGCTCAACTCTAGTTACTATGTATGATTATAGCTGGCCAGCTAAGACCTGTCCTAGGTTGCTAGTATAGCTTATATGTGTATACAGCCAGAACTTCCAATAACCTAATTACAGTTCCTATGTTTATGTGTTAAATACAAAAGCAGAGATATTTACTGTGACATCATGTTTTGGATGTCATATAACTGTTATATTTTGTGTTTACAGAAGCAGAAAATATAATATGCCTTTAAGATTCATTTTATAAGTAAGCTCAGTGACCTAGCAAAAACAACAGAAAGCATAGTGTTAATCTGTTGTTGCTGGGCAGAAGTCTAGACCAATCACAACCAGCTTCTCACACAGCAAAAGTTTTCACCAATCACAGACAGCCTGTCTGGGAATTCCCCCAGCTCCTGCTGCTAGAATCATTATTCACCAGAGACAGGAGCTGAAGAGACATCTGCTCCACTGAGAGCTGAGTTTTATGGGAACAAGAGACCAATATAGGCATTTAAAACATGTTAATGTTTATATTGTTAGTACTGTGATTAGAACTGTATACTGAACCAGTTATATGTGTGTTTACTTACAGTTCCACCAAACTACAATTGCAACCATACAAATTGCAAATTCAAATTGCGAGATACAAATTGCAAGCTACAAATTTCAAGCATTCAGATTCCATATTGCAATCCAATTTGCATACAACCGTACCAGATCATACTCAACCAATCTGCAAATAGTCACTGCTTACTGCATACTGCAAGTAGAACTATTAGTTGGACCTCAGATATACCTCTCAGAGAGATCATAAGGTGCTCAAATAACTTAAAGTGACAGTACAGATACTGAAGAGAGAAATATATCCACCATGTTATGTTGAATGACAAGATTGAACAGTTGAACCACCATCTTATGCATAGAGCCATTTTGTGATATCTTTTCAACACGTGTTTTGTACATGGACTATCTGCTGCGGAGGCGGCAGTGTTATATGAAGAAAAGTTGAAGTTAATAAAGAAGTTATTTTAAGCATTTGGTGTGCTATTTAAACCTACTGTTTCCATAGAACGGCACTAGAGGAATTACAGAGTAATAAACCGTCTGCTTAGACGAAAAGTCAGAGATACCAAAATTCTTCTAATGCCACAGCGCAAAAGGCACTTCATAATGCCGCGCCTGCCACAGTGGAACTATAACCTTCAGAGGGCGAAGTGATAGCGCTCCTCAACTTGCACAGTAAAGAGAGCATTAGAGCAGCAGAGCACCAGAATATACTGCCATGCAGCAACTGTTCCCTGAGTGAGCAAGCAAAGACATCTCAGCATAGCTACTATACAGGCCATAGAACGTGTGCATTAGTCAAACTGCAGCCGACTCTTAAAGTGGCAGAACGTCAAAAGCAAGATAGACAGAGAAAGAGCGCCAACCCTCCTGCGATCCCTAGAGAGAGAAAGACACATGGTGGGAGGCCAAAGTCCAGAGCTAGAGTACCTGCACTGCTATCCACGGAGAGACCACATACTGCAGTCAGCTAGTTTCCCTCCACTAGGCCCAAAGCCTGCAGCAGCGTATCCAAGCCAGCGCATCACAAGTCATCACAGATCATCGCAAGTCATGACAAAGCTTTGCAAGTCTGCACAGAGCATTGCAACTCAGCGCAGAGCATCACAAGTCTGCACAGAGCATCGCAAGTCAGCGCAGAGCATTGCATCACATCAAGAAAAGATAAGTCTCCTCTAAGACAGACATTTGTTCCAGCAACCTTCAAATCGCAGTATCCTGCTCTTTAGAATAAGATCAGAGCTTTTCTTTATTACTTATCATTGCATATAAGCTTTGGCATAAAGAGACATTTTTGTGTTCAGATAAAGACTTTAAAGTAAAACAAAGGACAGTTTGTATTACACAGACTCTATTGCATTTAAAGTGAACGTCATTTATTTCTGCATTTGTCAATATTGCATTTAAAGTGAAAGGACTTAATATGTGTATTGATTGTTATAGCATTTAAAGTAAAATGTCTGAGCCTAGTATTACCATGCCACTGTTAGAGGATACAAAGATAGATAGAGTAGAAGTTGAAGAGCAAGGGAACCTGTCTGAGGTAGAAGATTATTTTGCAGCATTAGTCTTACCTCAAACAAATATAGCCCAAGAAGATGAACTAAGACGTTCATTACGTGCCAGAAAATCGACCCCAAAGATGCTGGAAAATTTGGAGCAAGAAGCAGCATTAAAAGGGAAAAAGTTTGCCAGAATGTATGAGAAGTGGAAATCATACATTAAAGACATTCATAGAAAGCTAAAGCAAGAAAGTATAAAAACGAACTTGAGTGATATGGTAGAGATGGTAGAAGAATCTGAATCAGAGCTTATGGCAGCATATGTCAACCTGTGGTCACTTATGACACCTTCCCAGGAAATTGTAAGTAACATGGACACATGTACTGCGGTCACTAAAGATTTAGTAAAGCTCATGAGAGAACTATGATCTGCAGCAAACTATGATGAAGTTAAAGCAAGAAGTAGAATGAACAAGCTTTTTATGAGAGACAATGCTAGGTGCTTAGGGGGAACCACAATCTCAAGTGTGACTTCCTTCATTAGCAGAAGTGCCACCCACATTTCAGTGTCCTCAAATACTTCAGCCAAAAAAAAGGAATTAGCTTAACAACTTGCTGTCAAGAAAGCGGAAATTTAGATGGAAGCTGCCATCGAGGTGCAGCGTCTACTGATGGCTGAAAAGCAAGCTGAAAAGGATGCACAACGCCATCAGATGGGAGCTGAAATGGAGGCACAGCGCCATCAAATGGAAGCTGAAATGGAGGCACAGCGCCATCAAATGGAAGCTGAATTGAAAAGTCTGGAAAGGCAGAAAGAAGTTAAGATCATAGAAGCCAGACTCAGAGTACACGAAGAGGATATGAATCAAGGTAGTCTTACGTTCAAATCTGTACTAAGGGAAGAAACAGACTCCTACTTTCCTCCATACGCCCAGGAGAATGGAAGGAAATCTCCAGCATGAAGTGAAGAAATAAGTTATTATCCTTCCATTAATCAAAAAAAATATTTATAACGATAGTATAGGTGTCCGCAGTGTGAAAATAAGTATTAGCATAGAGTATATGGACTCTTTAAAATATAAATTTTATTAATTAAAGTTAAAAGAGAATTAGTCACCCTATGATATCTGGGTGACTTCAATGAGTGTATAAGGACAAAGATATCGACCAGTTACCACCGTGAATGGTGAATTTGATGCCATATAGATAGTACAAAATCCACACGGGCACTTATGACATTGGCTATGGTATGGACCGGGGGAAGGCTAGGGACACTTAGATAGATGCTAGGGAATATCTCTCCCTGTACCAGCCCTAAATTAGCCTAGTACCTGCCCTGTCTGGCCCTGTACAACCCTAGATGTTGGGAAGAAAGAAAACAATAATGTAACAATATTTATAACTCTGACGCGTTCCCCCCACCAGGGCTCATCAGGGGGTTGGTTAGAGATGGATATATAAAATACATGTGTATAACATCTTAGATCAAAAAAATATAAATAAATAGAAAATGTACTGTGTCCTGGGTGAGACAACCAAGGAACTCACTTTACAGAAGGAGATGGCGAAGAGTTCAATATCTATCAGAACAGTTTTGGACTAGATGGAGGAAAGACTACTTAGCCAATCTTATGCTAAGAAGTAAATGGCAAACACCCAGAAGAAATGTCCAAGTTTGTGACATAGTGTTAGTGAAAGAAGAAGATTTACCTAGAAGTCAATGGAAATTGGACAAAGTTCTAGATGAAGACTAACTAGTAAGAAGAGTGTTGTTACAAATAGGAGATTCAAAACTTGACAAAAAAGGAAAACGTCTCACTACTCCACTCAAGTTGGAACATCCTATACAGAAGTTAGTTGTTCTACTTGAGAGTGATAAAAGACATTTGGAAGTTGAGAACCTGATGGAAAATTCCTTAAATACATTTTCAAGTCCTACTACTAAGAACATAGAATTATAGGAAATTTTGGTGGGAGTGTAGCTGGCCAGCTAAGACCTGTCCTAGGTTGCTAGTATAGCTCATATGTGTATATAGCCAGACCTGCCAATAACCTAAATACAGTTCCTATGCTTATGTGTTAAAGACAAAAGCAGAGTTATTTACTGTGACATCATGTTTTGGATGTCATATAACTGTTATATTTTGTGTTCACAGAAGCAGAAAAGATAATATGCCTTTAAGGTTCATTTTATAGTGTAAAGTAAGCTCAGTAACAAAGCAAAAACAACAGAAAGCATAGCGTTAATCTGCTGTTGCTGGGCAGAAGTCTAGACCAATCACAACCAGCTTCTCACACAGCAAGAGTTTTCACCAATCACAGCCAGCCTCACAGCCAGCCTGTCTGGGAATTCCCCCAGCTCCTGCTGCTAGAATCATTATTCACCAGAGACAGGAGCTGAAGAGACATTTACTCCATTGAATGCTGAGTTTTATGGGAACAAGAGGCCAATATAGGTATTTAAAACAGTTATATAATGTTCATATTGTTAGTATTGTGATTAGAACTGTAAAGTGAACCAGTTATGCGTGTGTTTATTTACAGTTCTACCAAACTACAATTTCAACCAGACAAATTACCAGATACAAATTGCAAGCTACAAATTGCAAGCTACAAATTGCATGCATTCAGATTCCATATTGTAATCCAACCATACCAGATCATACTCAACCAATCTGCAAATAGTCACTGCTAACTGCATACTGCAAGTAGAACTATTAGTTGGACCTCAGATATACCTCTCAGAGAGATCATAAAGTGCTTAAATAACTTAAAGTGACAGTACAGATAATGAAGAGAGAAATATATCCACCATGTTATGTTGAATGACAAGATTGAACAGTTGAACCACCATCTTATGTATAGCGCCATTTTGTGATATCTTTTCAACATGTGTTTTGTACATGGACTATCTGCTGCAGAGGCGGCAGTGTTATATATGAAGTAGTAATAGACACTCTGGTTAGACTAAAAGTCAGAGATACCAAAATTCGTCTAATGCCACAGCACGAAAGGCACTTCATAGTGCTGCACCTGCCACAATGATCATTATTATTATTTTCTAAAACACTATTTTTATTATTAAAAATAGACAGGGGATCATATATTTTTCATTCTATTTATGTATTTTTTTATTCTACTTTTCTAACAGTATTATGGACACCACAATCTTGCCTCAGTTTGTGATCAGAGCCCAGAAGGCATCTGAATATAAGAAACTCAGCCAGAAAATTACTCATTGACTTTTAGCGAAGAAGGATGTGAGCATGCTCTGTGACCTGTGTAGAAGTCAGTTTTGCAGCGAGGGGGAAAACAGAAGAAAGGTTGTGCTCTCACTATCACCTATTGTCAATGGAGAATGTAAAAGTAAATTAAATTGACAAATCACCAGGACCAGATGGCATACACCCCTGTATCCTAAGAGAATTAAATAATGTTATAGCCAGACCCTTATTTCTGATATTTAAGAACTCTATACTGACAGGGAGTGTTCCACAGGATTGGCACATAACAAATGTGGTGCCAGTATTCAAAAAGGGGTCCAAAACTGTGCCGGAAACTAAAGGCCAGTAAGTTTAACATCTGTCGTGGGTAAACAGTTTGAAGGTTTTCTAAGAGATGCTATTTTGGAGTAACTCAATGAAAATGAGCAAATAATGCCATATCAGCATGGCTTCATGAGGGATCGGTCATGTCAAACTAATTTATTCAGTTTCTATGAGGAGGTAAGTTCTAGACTTGACAGCAGGGAATCAATGGATGTCATATATCTGGACTTCTCCAAAGCATTTGACACTGTACTGCATGAAAGGTTAGTATATAAAATGAGAATGCTTGGACTAGGAGAAAATGTCTGTATGTGGGTAAGTAACTGGCTCAGTGATAGAAAAAAGAGGGTGGTTATTAATGGTACACACTTAGATTGGGTCACTGTCACTAGTGGAGTACCTCAGGGGTCAGTATTGGGCTCTATTCTCTTCAATATATTTATTAATGATCTTGTAGAAGGCTTGCACAGTAAAATATCAATTTTTGCAGATGACACTAAACTGTGTAAAGTAATTAATACAGAAGAGGACAGTATACTGCTACAGATGGATCTGGATAAATTGGAGGCTTGAGCAGAGAAGTGGCAGATGAGGTTTAACACTGACAAATGTAAGGTTATGCATGTGGGAAGGAATAATGCAAGACACCAGTACATACTAAATGATAAAACACAGGGTAACACTGACATGGAAAAGGACCTAGGAATTTTAGTGAACAGCAAACTAAGCTATAGAAACCAGTGTCAGGCAGCTGCTGCCAAGGCCAATAAGATAATGGGTTGCATCAAAAGGGGCATAGATGCCCGTGATGAGAAAATAGTCCTACCACTTTACAAATTACTAGTCAGACCACATATGGAGTACTGTGCACTGTTCTGGGCTCCTGTGAACAAGGCAGACATAGCGGAGCTGGAGAGGGTTCATAGGAGGGTAACTAAAGTAATAACTGGAATGGGGGGACTACAGTACCCTGAAAGATTATCAAAATTGGGATTATTCACTTTAGAAAAAAGACGACTGAGGGGAGATCTAATAACTATATATAAATATATCAGGGGTCAGCACAGAGATCTCTCCCATCATCTATTTATCCCCAGGACTGTGTCTGTGATGAGAAGACATCCTCTGCGTCTGGAGGAAAGAAGGTTTGTACACAAACATAGAAGAGGATTCTTTACGGTAAGAGCAGCGAGACTATGGAACTCTCTGCCTGAAGAGTTGGTGATGGTGAGTTCACTAAAAGAGTTCAAGAGGGGCCTGGATGAATTTCTGGAGTGTAGTAATATTATTAGCTATAGATATTAGAGAGGGGTCGTTGATCCAGGAAGTTATTCTGACTCTCTGATTGGAGTCGGGAAGGAATTTTTTTCTACCACACTGTTTTTTTTCCCCTTCCTCTGGATCAACTTGCAGGATAACAACAGGCTGAACTGTATGGACAGAAGTCTTTTTTCGGCCTTGTAAACTATGTTACTATGTTAATGGTATGATCCTGTGTTTTTTCCTTAGCTAATAAAGGTGTTATGCGGTCGTTATACGGACAATAATAGGACAAGTTCTATCTTTTAGCGGAATGGATATACGGAAATACGGAAACGGAATGCACACGGAGAACATTCCGTTTCTTTTTTTTTTTTGTGGAACCATTGATCTGCTACAAAAGGGCAAGAAACATCAGGGACATGGTGATTAGGGCCGACATAGGCAGCATAAAACTAAACATTAGACAAAGGACACTTGCCACTGTCAGAAAGGGCACCTTCCCTTGTCTCAATTGCGTCCACTGCTCAAGTGTCATTAAAGGGGCATGTATCTCACATCCCCATACAGGTGAGCAGATCCCAGTGAGGGGACACTTCACATGTGACAGCTCCTTTGTTGTCTACCTGCTGAAGTGCCCCTGCGGTCTGTGTTATGTGGGTGAGACCAGCATGCGCATGAAGGAACGCTTTGGTAAACACAAATCGACCATACGTAATGAGAATTTATTACTCCCCATTCCTCAACACTTTCACCAGCAGCGACACAATGCCTCACAACTCCGGTTTCAGATCATTGAAGAAGTCACTTTACCTAGACGGGGTGGGAACCGTATAGAAATGTTACTCAGACGCGAGGCTTTTTGGATCCATCGGCTACAGACACTGGCTCCTAAAGGGTTAAACCGGGACTATGCAATTAACAGCTTCTTATAAGATCTTTTATAAGACCGCTTAGTCCTCTTTTTTGCCTCTCTCTCTCTGTTGGTTGCACACTGTTGCAATATATTGCAATTAATGAATGTTGCTATTAGGATATGTTCATATGCACAATTTGTGTCACTTACTTGCAACAATGTTTCTCTTCACAGTGCAACTGAAATTTACTTTCCAGGGTGTGACCTATGTGAAGACTCAACAGGAGGCGTTCACTCACATTGTTGTTTATGTGTCTCCCCGGCAACGTGATGTCATCATCACATGACCAGGGGAGGGTTATTTAAACCTGTTTTGTTTGTATGTTCTTCCACTCATACTGCTGCTCACTTCTTGTTTGAAAAAGGCACCTGTGAGTGCCGAAACGCCGCGCGTCATATGAGTGACCAATAAATCTATCACCAGCAAAGATTTTTGGGAGTGCCGGTTTTCTTTCATTCTTCTTCATTGAAATAAATGGTTCCTCATATGGATCGCAAACGGTAACTGCAAAAACGGAAATAAAGTACGTTTATGTGCAAGAGACCTTAGAGTGTAACAAATTACATTGTTAATATACTGGTGGTGAGTTAGTAAGATATGTAAAAAACAAACAAACAAAAAAAAGAATGCCTCTTTAACCCCTTAGTGACACGCCTGTTTTGGGCCTTACTGACCAAGTGTTTTTATTCCTTTTTTCATCGTCACCTTCCAAGAGCTATAACTTTTTTTAATTTTTCTATCTATATAGCTGTATGAGGGCTTGTTTTTTGCAGGACAAGTTTTAATTTTAATGGCACCATTTTGGGGTACATATAACTATCTGATTAACTTTTCTTAACTCATTCTGGGAGGGAGATGAGAAAAACAGCAATACTGCCACTGAGTTTTTACATTATACATTTTACGGCCTTCATTTTTCGGTATAAATAACATAACATCTTTATTCTCTGGGTCAGTACGATTACAGTGATATCAAATACATATTTGATATATTATTTTACGTTTTAATAAAACCCCTTTTTTTAAAAGGAAGAAAATATTTTTGCATCGCTGCTTCCCAAGACCCAATACTTCTTTCATTTTTCTTTCTATGGGGTTGTGTTGCGGTATGCCAGACCAAGCAGGGGAATTATACGTGAGGTCACGGTGTGAGCAATAGGTGGGCTGAGGTAAATACATTCTGGTTACTCACGGTTACGTCGTTCCTGGGCAGGGTCACATAAGTGAAGAGGACAACGGCAAAATAATTTTCTGTGGCACACTCTGGTGTAAGGGACACAGGCCAGATGGTGGTTTGAGGTGCCCTTGATGGTCTTTATTAATGTGCCTATGTCAAGATCCCTTGTAGTCATGCCGCCAGTACCTTTTGTGGTGGTACAACCATTTACTGTAGTGTTAATTGAGGGACTGAAGACTGAGACAAGGATGGTGCAATCCAAATTATAACTTTTAGTGAACATTGTTCCTGGTAACAGTATCATCCAAGTATTAAACAGTCTTTTTAAGATGGACAGAGGTAAAGCTGCAACAGGTCCACTGCTGACAGGTGTAGTGTCTGTCTCTCTAGCTATTAAATGATATAGATTGGTATCCTTACTGGTAGAGTACTTCTAAGCTGGCCCTGGTTATCCCAGTGCAGGCCAGTGAGGCTGCCAGAGGCTGATAAATCCTTCACTCTTAAATCCAAAGGTCCTAAGGCGCTTGTAGAGATGACCGTAATCCTTTGGAGGTCTTCTTTTTTAGTATTTTCTGATTTATGTGGCCCACTTCAACTCAGGGATCAAGACTCCAGACTGAACTGGACAGAACTAGACTCCCCTAGAGACTGACACCACCCAGACTGCACACTCCTAGACTAGGCCTGAGCTGGACTATATATATATATATATATATATATATATATATATGGGAGGTATTATCTCCCCCTAGTGGTAGGCTCAGTGAAATGCAGTCGAAATACACCTATAAGCAGGGATTATACATAAAGATGCATTGCAGCATAAAAACAGGCTATATAAGAAATGCAAAGCAATACACGACAACTTTGCAGTACCCATGAGGGTAGTGGGACACTGCATACCCCTCTTGTTTAACCCGTGTCACCCTCGACACGAAGATGAAGGTCTCCTGAAAAATACAAAAAAAGAGAACAATCCTGCAAGCATGAAGAACAGCACCATAAACCGTAACAATACTTTTTCTTGAGATCTGAAAAGCAATTGGTTAGGCACATTTGCAAATATCAGGCAAACATCAATAATGGTGGTAAACAAGTGAAAAGGGGCGTTGTTACTTCCCTCTGGAGACTGGTGAACAGGGGCGCTGACCTGGCACAGCGGAACAATTATACACCAGGATAGTCCAGAATGGGGAAAATAATGAACAGGTATCAAAATCAGGAGGCTCACAGGGCATGAGCCGTTCCCTGAGCATAGGGGATGTAAGGATGATGGACAACTTAGAGGCTCAGGTATGTTTGAGTATATCTCCGGGCACAGGCTTGAACGTTGTGACAACAAAACAAAGAAGACTGTAGAGAGTCCTTGGAGTAAGGCAAGAAGTCTCTTACCCAGGCTCTGTAGTCTCACCAAGAAGCGAAATTATAATCCACATTAAACTGGAATAGCAGTAAGCATTCTCCTCTGGGTTTGCAGTAGATACTCCCTATAACGAGCAGGTGGTTGCCCCTTGGTAATCCGACTGGATCTGCAAAGTGGTTGTCCTTCTTCTGACATTGGCGCAAGGGGACTTGGTACATCTGGAACTTCTTACACTACTGAAACTTCTTATTGAGGTAGTTCCTCTGGCTGATGTGACACTGTACTGACTGGTGCAGGCACAGCAATGTTTAAACATGGTGTAAGGAACCATTTTAGAGGATCTGTTTATGTCATTAGTTTTTCAACAGTCTGCATAGGCTCTACAGGCTTAACTGGTAGTTCAGGCACTTGAATTGGAGCCTGATGTTCCTCTGCAACAATCTCGTCTGGAAGGATTCCTCCTGGAGTATCAAGCGATTGCAATGTACTATTTGAGGCAATTTGTTTTCTCTGGTGATCTCATAGGTGTCAGTTGCTGGATTAGGGATAGCTGAAACGATGTAGGGATCTCCTTCCTACTTTCTGTCCAACTTGATGATTGTTCTTTAGCCACACATAATCACCAATTTCAAGAGGCTCTGCTTTGGTGGATTGGTCATAATCTTTTTGCTGCCTTTTGTGAGCATGTTCCATGCAGTGGTGAACAATTTCTTGTGCATCAGCTAAACGTCTTTGGTGCTCGCTCACCCAATCAGTTTTTGGTAATGGATTGATGGCATAAGGCACTTGTACGTCCAAAGTATGGTCAGCAGGTAGTTTACCTTGTCGGCCAAACATGAGATAGTAAGGTGCATACCCCGTGGAACAGTCAATGGTATTATTATAGGTATACATCAATTGAGGTAGAAGAGTAGGCCAATCATTCCTGGTAGCAGGTGGGACAGCTCTAAGCATTTCTACTAGGGTCTGGTTAATTTTTTCACAAAGTCGATTACCTTGGGGATGGTAAGCTGTTGTTCAGATTTTCTGGCAATTGTGAAGTGAACACAGTTCTTTGAAGAGTTGCGACTCAAAGGCGGATCCTTGATCTGTAAGAATTTTCTCTGGACATCTGTATGGTAACAGGAAATGTTTCCAGAAGGCATCTGCAGTTGTTTTAGCGGTCAAGTCCTAAACAGGTACGGCTACTACTAATTTGGTGTAGTGGTCAATGATGGTCATAGCGTATGTGTAGCCTGAGCGACTTGGTTCCAGCTTCACATGGTCAATTTCAACAATCTCCAACGGTTTTTGGCTTACAATAGAATGTAAGGGTGCTTTTTAGTCATGCTTTTCACCTCATCCAATAGCACAGGCGGAACACTCTCGACGCCACTTCTCAATGTATTCCCGCATTCCAATCCAATAGAATCATCTACGGACGGTAGCTTCTGTCTTTTTCACGCCAAAGTGTCCTGATTTGTCATGGTACATCTCAAGAATGATGCTAGCATTCCGGCGGGGTATTAGGATTTGGTATACCCTGTCATAGGTAACTGGATCCAGGTTTCTTCTCAATAGTAGGCCCTTCTGCAGGAAGAGTTGTTTCCGGTGTCTCCACAGCTTTAACAGTTCTGGGTCTGCATTTCTTCTGCAGATTCTCTCAGGTGTTCTTCCACTGGTGAGGAAGTCATGTAGTTCTCCGATTACTCTACTTTCTGACTGAAGTTTGATCCATCGCTCCTTTTCAATTTGAGATTCTGGATTGTTCTGTAAATGGGGATTTAGGACTCTTTTGTTTTTGATGGAGAGGATGCTTTGTTGGGCGAAGTTTTTGTAGAAATTAGGCATCTCCACTTCTTCCCAGACATCTACGTGTGCAGTAGGATCTTCATTGGTAGGCAGGCGAGATAAAGCATCTGCATTCTCGTTGGACTTGCCCACTCTGTATTTTACAATGAAGTTGTAGTTAGCAAGGCGTGAGGCCCATCTTTGTTCTAAGGCACCTAGCTTGGCTGTATTGAGATGCGCCAGTGTGTTGTTATCGGTGAAAGCTATGAACGGAGTTGCTGCAAGGTAGTCCTTAAATTTTTCGGTGACAGCCCACACAAGTGCGAGGAACTCTAACTTGAAAGAGCTGTAGTTCCGGTCATTCTTTTCAGCTCCTTTCAGGGATCTGCTAGCATAAGCAATTACTCTCTCTTTACCTTCTTGCACTTGAGACAGGACAGCTCCCAGGCCTTTCTGGCTGGCATCAGTGTAGAGATGGAAGGGCTGTTGGTAATCTGGATATCCCAAAACAGGTGGTTCGGTCAGCTTCTTTTTCAAGAGCTGGAAGGCAACTTCCCTGTCTTCATTCCAATCTACAGGTACCTTTGTTTTCTGATACTTCTTTGGGTGTCCTCTTAGGAGTTCCTGAATTGGCTCAGCAATCTGGGCGAAGTGAGGGATGAAGCGTCTGTAGTACCCAGCAAAACTAAGGAAACTTCTCACCTCCTTTATTGTGGTAGAAGTAGGCCAATTCCAGACTGCAGCTAACTTTTCAGGATCTCGTTTAACACCTTCTGCACTGACAATATGTCCCAGGTACTTGACTTCGGACTTCAGCAGGTAACACTTAGATGGTTTGATCTTAAGTCCATGTTTAATGAGGACTTGGAAGACTTCTGCAAGGTGTTTCAAGTGGTCTTCGTAGGATTTAGAATAAATAATGACATTGTCCAGGTAGAGTAGGACAATCTCAAAGTTCCTATGGCCTAAACAGCGTTCCATTAGTCGTTGAAATGTTCCTGGCGCATTACAAAGTCCAAATGGCATGTAATTACATTCGAATAGGCCCATGGGGGTGGTAAAAGCAGTCTTCTCTCCGTCTGTAGGGGACATGGGTACTCGGTCTTCAGGGGCCATGGGTAATTGCCAGTATCCACTGGTCAGATCAAGAGTAGAGAAATAGGCTGATGACCCCAGTGCTGTCAGGGATTCTTCAATTCTGGGTAAGGGATAGGCATCCTTGTGGGTGATTTGATTAATTTTTCTGTAATCCACACAGAACCTGATATTGTCATCCCTTTTTTTGGGGTGCAGCCCATGGACTATGGCCGTCTTGTATAATATTGGAATCCTTCATCTCTCGGATCATTTATTTCACAGATTGGTACATCGTTGATGGTATAGACCGGTACCTTTCTTTGATTGGAAGGTGAGAGCCGGTAGGGATAGTGTGTTTCCCTAGAGTGCTTACTGAAGGCTTGATGATGTTCCTTCATGATGTTCAAAAGTCCTTTAATTTGGTTTTTGGGCGTAGAGCTGTCTCCCACGTTAAGTTCTTCCCACCATGAGGCAGGCGGAGCATGTTATGGAGTACTGGAGCTCTGCGTTGTTATGCTTTAATTGCAGGCATGCTGAAAACATCCTGGAAAGAGATTTGCAATAACAGAGCAACAGGATAATGTTTAGTGAGGGTAACGTGGTGATCATTCAGGTTTATGAGACTGACAGGTATTTAACCTTGGGAAACAGTTACTAAGCTCCTTGCAGCTCTGACTAGAGGATGATCATCTAGCGCGAAGGGCTCTACCATGGCTTGGTAGTCTTGACCTTAAATTCCCAGGGTGGCACGGCACCATATGAGTCTCTCGGTATTTGGTTTAAGGATCACAGCTTGGTTGCCCTGAATGCGGTCACAGCAGATTTCTCCCTTCTCATTGGCAAATTTCTGTTGTGCGCTTAGCACACGGATGGTCTGTTGTATGAGGTGAGGTGAAAGCAGTAGGCATAGACTGGCGTAATGCCTCAAGCATCTCAGAGTAACAATTCCTAAGGACATTCATTCCTAGGATCACTGCAGAGCCACTTTTGTCTCCATCTTATACAACAATAATACCTTGTCGAGGTAGGGTGTTTTCTCCTACTTGCAGAGTTGGCTCCCAATAACCATGTATTGGCACAGGTTTCCCGTTGCTGGCTGTAAGATCCAACCAGGATTCTGGTGGTTGCGTAAGCTGGCTCTGGTCCCAGTATTTATCAAATGCAGGCCTTAGGATGGTAGTGACCTGAGATCCGGTGCCAGTAGGGCGACAAAGGGAATTCCATTAATTCGGATTGATACTTCCGGACGGGATCCTACATATGTGGGCATCCAGTTGGGATCTTGTGGACCTACTGGTTTATCTCTCGAGGGGCGGTCCTTAGCCTCGAGGGTCTCTCTTTTAACCGCCAGCAAATTGTTTCTGTGTGTCCCGATTTATGACAGTAGGTGCAAATAGGTCGCGTGCGGGCGTTGGAGTGGTCATTTGGGTGCCCGCCAGGACTTCTGGGATATATATATCTTTGTAGTCAGGAGGGAAAAGTTTTTTTTCATACAGGTGTCTCATCCTCCAATAATAAAGGCTTCTCCCACTGTTCAAATGTCTGACACACCTTTTCCAGGCTTTCTGTCAAAAAGTTAACCTGTTCTGTCAAGGCTGCTACGGCATGAGGGACTGGAGTTTGAGCTGCCTGGCTGGCTACCGGACAACACTTGGAAGGGGTAGCAGGGGTATGGACAGGAGCTTCAAAAATTTAGCAGGCTCTGGCTGTGGACTCTTTCCAAGAATACTAATGGCTAGCTCTTTAAAGTCTAGGAAGGTGATACTTGGGTGCTGTGCAGCTAACATTCTCGAATGGCTCTTTAGGTTGTCAGTGTTAACACCTTCAATGAATTGTTCCTTTAAAGTTTTGTCTCAGTTCTCTGACTCAGGGGGGTCTACCTGAACCACAGCTCTAAGGGCTTCTTGTGAAGACAATGCAAAGTCTGAGTGACTCACCAGCTTGTTGTTTCGTGCTGAAGAACCTGATTTTGACTTCTGACACGATCTTGGGTTCAAAGGTGGTGTAGAGTCTCTCAAAGATCTGTCCTAGTGTTCTTCTTTCAGAGCTAGGCCAGGACTTCACCTCCCTGAGTGCGGCTCCCTCTAATTAGGCTAGAAGTATTTCCATTTGCTGCTCTGTGGAGACAGGGTACAATCTGAACAAGGCACACATTTTCTCTTTAAAGTCTCTTAGGGTGTGAGCTTCCCCAGAGTATTGGGGGAACTAAGGGGCCCCAAAGTAGTAGGGCATGGTTAGTGGCCTCATGCTGGCTGCTGCAGCAGCTGGCGGTGCACTGGAACCAGCGGCGGCTGCTGCAGGGGATCCGCAGAGGTCAGGCTGCGCGGCTTCCTACTGAACAGACATGGCAATGACAGTTTATTTAAATGCCACAGGCTAAATTTTACTTTATGCGATTTTTGAATAGGGTTGCTATAGGCAACCGTTGCGAGTGTATGGGCCTTTAAGACTATCGATACAGGCTGGAGGTTACTGTTGAGGAGAATGCTTATTAAATGTCCCCTTATTACTGATAGAGGATCTCTCACAGGCTGAATAGTAAGATCGGGGCTTTTACTTGCGTTTATCCCCGTGGAGATTGGCTGGCAATGTCTCGATCCTCCTTTCCCTTTCACACACGCCAGATCTCGCGATGCGCGAAAGTATGTCACACAAAAGTCCCGTGCGCGGCGTCTCTTCAACGCGATCGACAGCCAGAAGTGGTGGTGCTACATTTTGCATACAGCCCGGCCTTTCCGGACCGCTACAGCAATAGTAGGCGGCACTTTCAATAATTACTTTGCATATGGGGCGGTGCACCAACTTTCTCTGCACTGGAAGGGGGTGTAACTTGTTTTTTCCTGACAGGCTGCTCTGTGATGGCGCAGTAAACAACCACAAGTCCTTCAGGCGGCCATTTTAAGTGCAAAACAGTCCATTCAAATAAAGCAAGCAGCGCCTCTGACTCTTGAAAAATCCACAATTTTGCAGTTTTAACAATGTGGTTTTGTAGTAGAAGGATAGTGCAATACATGCAGACAGTCTCTAAGCAATCTGAACAGTCTTTTGGCCCAATAAAAGCAATAAACAGTTGGGGCTCATTCACAATAGGCAATCTATAATTATGCAGGGTTTTGCAAATGCTGTTCACATAGTTCATTAAAGGCACATAAGATTAAATTGCAATCCTGTTCGTGACGCCAATTTTAATTATGCGGCATGCTAGACCAAGCAGAGGAATTATGCGTGAGGTCACGGTGTGAGCAATAGGTGGGCAGAAGTAAATACAGTTCTGGTTACTCATGGTTACGTCGTTCCTGGGCAGGCTCGCATAAGTGAAGAGAACGGCACAATAATTCTCTGGGGCACACTCTAGTGTAATGGACACAGGCCAGATGGTGGTTCGAGGTGCCCTTGATGGTCTGTATTAATGTGCCTTTAGCAAGGTCCCTTGTAGTCGTGACACCAGTACCTTTTGTGGTGGTACAACCATTTACTGTAGTGTTAATTGAGGAACTGAAGACTGAGACAAGGATGGTGGAATCCAAATTATAACTTTTACTGAACGTTGTTCCTGGTAACAGGCGCCCACACACACTTCACTGCCCAAACCCCTGAAGACGCCAAGTGCTTGGCGAAACATGTCGGGGGGCAGATAGCGTGTTTTAGCCAGTCTATGCTAAGCTTAGAGAGTGGTCTGATAGGAAGACAAGTAGAAGTAGTGCATCCTATGAGGGCAAATGCTGTTGATAAGTAGCGCGCTGTGCTAATAACAGAGCGCACTAACTGAACACTGTGATGCCGCAATAAAAAGCAAGAGAGACTTAATAGCCATAAATGACAAGCGCCCTCTAGAGGATTCACTTAGCAATCAGACTCACTGGTACAATTGATATATACTAAGCAGGCATAACTGATTATTTTAATAGCAGAGTTCTAAACATTTTTAAAGATTAATAATAAATGTTAAATTTTAGTCTTAGTAACACGTGTTAATCAAGGACATCTATGGTCCTAGTGACCAATTGTAAATAAAAAATAATGCTGACCCTGACTCCTATCCGTATGAGCCAACCCAGAAGGTAGGAGGGCTTATACTCCGGAACCTAGGGTCCCTATTAGCCCTAAGGAAATCCCTGGACTTAGGAGCAGGGTAAGACGACCTGTTCCTCCAGGACACGGACGAACAGGAGCCTCACTGGCCAAGCTGCAAGGAAGGGAGAACAAATACAGACATATGGATATGGCAGGTGAACAACACTAGTTCCAAACCTACCTGCCACAGCCTTGCTGACTGGAACCCATGCTCCAGTACTGCTGTCCACACAAACACTAAGGAGACAGCACAACACAAAACACACAGGTAACCAGGACATCCATAGCTGTAATAAACATAGAAAGGATAACACATCAACTTAACATCATACATTGGTTTTATGACCACAAGGGTGGCCCTCACTGGAAGATGGTATAATACCAGGAGGATGGCTCCAGCATATGGCTGAAATACCCCACAGCTACAGGCCTCCAGCAGAGGCTAAATAGCCCAAGTAGCCACACCCACACAGACACACACTGGAAAGGGAATTAACCCTTTCAACACAAGAAAGGGTAGTAAAGCCACTTAAAGGGGAATACACACACAATAAACTATGTGCACACCAGACAGGGTAAGTGCACAGATATAAACACACGTTGCCAGGTGCAACCGCATGCACTTGACAGCAAGCTGCCTAGCCATAGCTCAGGCCGCTATACTGCCAATACTATAATAATGCCAGCGGCAACCGCACGTGAGGCAACAT
This sequence comes from Bufo bufo, assembly GCF_905171765.1. Lineage (NCBI taxonomy): Eukaryota > Metazoa > Chordata > Amphibia > Anura > Bufonidae > Bufo > Bufo bufo. Next base: position 337,849,137 of record NC_053393.1, on the reverse strand, counting down.
AGTAACAGCACTCACCAGTGGTTGAACAACAAGAGCAGACCGCGGGCAACTGCATAAAGTCAAGGAGTCACGACCATAACCATGGTCGTGACAACTTCTGGTTATCCCAGTGCAGGTTAGTGAGGTTGCCGGAGGCTGATAAATCCTTCACTCTTAAATCCAAAGGTCCTAAGGCGCTTGTAGAGATGGCCGTAATCCTTTAAAGGTCTCCTTCTTTAGTATTTTCTGAGTAAATATACTTCTAGGTATGTGGCCCACTTCAACTCAGGGATCAAGACTCCAGACTGAACTGGACAGAGACTGACACCACCCAGACTGCACACTCCTAGACTAGGCCTGACCTGGACTATACACACTCACCTAAAGAATTATTAGGAGCACCATACTAATATGGTGTTGGACCCCCTTTTGCCTTCAGAACTGCCTTTATTCTACGTGGCATTGATTCAACAAGGTGCTGATAGCATTCTTTACAAATGTTGGCCCATATTGATAGGATAGCATCTTGCAGTTGATGAGATTTGAGGGATGCTTATCCAGGGCACGAAGCTCCCATTCCACCACATCCCAAAGATGCTCTATTGGGTTGAGATCTGGTGACTGTGGGGGCCATTTTAGTACAATAAACTCATTGTCATGTTCAAGAAACCAATTTGAAATGATTCGAGCTTTGTGACATGGTGCATTATCCTGCTGGAAGTAGCCATCAGAGGATGGATACATGTTCTCATTCTGTTTACGCCAAATTGGGACTCTACCATTTGAATGTCTCAACAGAAATCGAGACTCATCAGAACAGGCAACATTTTTCCAGTCTTCAACAGTCCAATTTTGGTGAGCTCGTGCAAATTGTAGCCTCTTTTTCCTATTTGTAGTGGAGATGAGTGGTACCCGGTGGGGTCTTCTGCTGTTGTAGCCCATCCGCCTCAAGGTTGTGCGTGTTGTGGCTTCGCAAATGCTTTGCTGCATACCTCGGTTGTAACGAGTGGTTATTTCAGTCAACATTGCTCTTCTATCAGCTTGAATCAGTCGGCCCATTCTCCTCTGACCTCTAGCATCCACAAGGCATTTTCACAGGACTGCCGCATACTGGATGTTTTTTCCTTTTCACACCATTCTTTGTAAACCCTAGAAATGGTTGTGAGTGAAAATCCCAGTAACTGAGCAGATTGTGAAATACTCAGACCGGCCCGTCTGGCACCAATAACCATGCCACGCTCAAAATTGCTTAAATCACCTTTCTTTCCCATTCTGACTTTCAGTTTGGAGTTCAGGAGATTGTCTTGACCAGGACCACACCCCTAAATGCATTGAAGCAACTGCCATGTGATTGGTTGACTAGATAATTGCATTAATGAGAAATAGAACAGGTGTTCCTAATAATGCTTTAGGTGAGTGTGTGTATGTATATATATATATATATATATATATATATATATATATATATGAGGTATTATCTCTCCCTAGTGGTATGCTCAGTGTAATGCAGTCTAAATACACCTGTAAGAAGGAATTATACATAAAGATGAATTTCAGTATAAAAATAGGTTATATAAGAAATGCAAAGCAATGCACGACAAATTTGCAGTACCCACGAGGGTAGTGGAACACTGCAGTGTGAGGGCTTGATTTTTGCGGGACAACTTGTATTTTTCATTGGTATCATTTTAGAGTAAATAATGCTTTTTGATTGCGTGTTATTAAGTCATTTCGGTGCCAATGAAGAATAAAATAGCAACTCTGTCATTTTTTTTTTCTCGCCATTCACTGTAGGTGATAATTTACATGATATTTGTGCAATGTGGGTTGTTACAAATGCGGCGATACCAAACATATGGGGGAATTTTAGTTTGCAATATTTTTCATTGAAAAGCATATTTTCAATTGAAAAGAGTAATATTTTTATTTTTACAGGACTTTTTTATTTAATAAATGTGTTTTTTTAAACTTTTTTACCACTTAATAGTTCCACAAGGGGACTATAACAGACAGCATGTTGATTGCTTTTAAAGTACAATGCACTATCCCCTAATGCAGTGCATTTTAATGTCAGTGCTTTACTGATAATGGCCAGCAGAGAGGCACAGCCTGCTGGAAAACACTCAAGGCTGATTTGGGGCTTATATCAGACCCCCAACCAGCGTTTACATGGATTGGCACCCTGCGATCTTACATCACAAAAAGTGTAATAGCAAGCGAGCAAAAAGTCATATGCACCCCAAAATAGGGCCAATCAAACCGTCATCTCATCCCGCAAAAAATGATACCCTACCTAAGATAATCGCCCAAAAACTGAAAAAACTATAGCTCTCAGAATATGGAGACACTAAAACATGATTTTTTTTTGTTTCAAAAATAATATTATTGTGTAAAACTTACATAAATAAAAAAAGTATACATATTAGGTATTTCCACGTCCGTATCGACGGGCTCTATAAAAATATCACATGACCTAACCCCTCAGATAAACACTGTAAAAAATAAAAAATAAAAACTGTGCTAAATAAACCATTTTATGTCACCTTACATCACAAAAAGTGTAATAGCAAGCGATCAAAAAGTCATATGCACCCCAATATTGTGCCAATCAAACCGTCACCTCATCCCGCAAATATCATACCCTACCCAAGATAATCGCCCAAAAACTGAAAAAACTATGGCTCTCAGACAAAAACATGATTTTTTTTTTGTTTCAAAAATGAAATCACTGTGTAAAACTTACATAAATAAAAAAAAAAGTATACATATTAGTTATTGCCGCTTCCGTAATATCTTGCTCTATAAAAATATCACATGACCTAACACCTCAGGTGAATACCGTAAAAAAATATATAAAAACGGTGTAAAAAAAGCTATTTTTTGTCACCTTACATCACAAAAAGTGTAATAGAAAGTGATCAAAAAGTCACACGCAACCCAAAATAGTGCCAATCAAACTGTCATCTCATGCCGCAAATATCATACCCTACCCAAGATAATCGCCCAAAAACGTAAAAAACTATGGCTTTCAGAATATGGAAACACTAAAACATTTTTTTTTTTGTTTAAAAAATGAAATCATTGTGTAAAACTTACATAAATAAAAAAAAAATTATACATATTAGGTATTGCCGCATCCGTGACAACCTGCTCTATAAAAATACCACATGATCTAACCTGTCAGATGAATGTTGTAAATAACAAAAAATAAAAAACGGTGACAAAACAGCTATTTCTTGTTACCTTGCCTCACAAAAAGTGTAATATAGAGCAACCAAAATCATATGTACTCTAAAATAGTACCAACAAAACTGCCACCCTATCCCGTAGTTTCTAAAATGGGGTCACTTTTTTGGAGTTTCTACTCTAGGGATGCATCAGGGGGGCTTCAAATGGGACATGGTGTCAAAAAAACAGTCCAGCAAGATCTGCCTTCCAAAAACCATACAGCATTCCTTTCCTTCTGCGCCCTGCCGTGTGCCTGTACAGCAGTTTACAAACACATATGGGGTGTTTCTGTAAACTACAGAATCAGAGCCATAAATATCGAGTTTTGTTTGGCTGTTAAGCCTTGCTTTGTAACTGGAAAAAAATTATTAAAATGGAAAATCTGCCAAAAATGTGAAATTTTTAAATTGTATCTCTATTTTCCATATATTCTTGTGGAACACCTAAAGGTAAGCAAGGTTTGTAAAATCAGTTTTGAATACCTTGAGGGGTGTAGTTTCTAGAATGGGGTCAGTTTTTTGGAGTTTCTACTCTAGGGGTGCATCAGGGGGGCTTCGAATGGGACATGGTGTCAAAAAACCAGTCCAGCAAAATCTGCCTTCTAAAAACCGTATGACATTCCTTTCCTTCTGTGCCATGCCGTGTGCCCGTACAGCTGTTTACGACCACATATGGGGTGTTTCTGTAAACTACAGAATCAGAGACATAAATAATGAGTTTTGTTTGGCTGTTAACCGTTGCTTTGTAACTGGAAAAAAAAAATATTAAAATGGAAAATCTGCCAAAAAAGTGAATTTTTGAAATTGTATCTCTATATTCCATTAATTATTGTGGGACACCTAAAGGGTTAATAAAGTTTGTAACATCAGTTTTGAATACCTTGAGGGGTGTAGTTTCTAGAATAGGGTGGTTTCTATAATGTAAGCCTCACAAAGTGACTTCAGACCTGAACTGGTCCTTGAAAAGTGGGTTTTAGAAAATCTCTGAAAAATTTCAAGATTTGCTTCTAAACTTCTAAGCCTTGTAACATCCCCAAAAAAATAAAATGTAATTCCCAAAATGATCCAAACATGAAGTAGACATATGTGGAATGTAAAGTAAAAACTATTTTTGTAGATATTACTATGTATTATAGAAGTAGAGAAATTGAAACTTGGAAATTTGCAATTTTTTACAATTTGTTTGTAAATTTGGTATTTTTTTATAAATAAAAAATTATTTTTTTTACTTCATTTTGCCAGTGTCATTAAAGTACAATGTGTGACGAAAAAACAATCTCAGAATGGCCTGGATAAGTCAAAGCGTTTTAAAGTTATCACCACTTAAATTGACACTGGTCAGATTTGCAAAAAATGGCCTGGTCCTTAAAGGGGTATTCCCATCTTGCTACTTCATTCTCTATTGCTGCCAGCTAGCTGTTCACTTCCTGGTTTTTCTGCAGCTAAGGCTGGGCGGGCTTAGGCAGCTAGAGTGAAGGCCGGCCACACCTCCTTATGACATCACACTGAGAGCTGAGTCCTGCGTGCTCGTTCATGTGAAAAGTATGACTCATCAGTCTGCAGTGTCTGTGAGGGGAATGGTCACTCAGAGAGCCATGTGAAGTGAGCTCAGTGTACAGTAACACGTGGCTGTTCTGCAGTTTTACACATAAAATATCTGTCTGATCTTTTACAAACCCATTCTGTGCATCAAAAACTATAATTCCATATTATACATTAGCCCAAAAGCTTGACCAATCCCCACCCCCCAGCACTGATGCAGATTTGTTTCCATTACAGCTGTACTCCAGTTGTGTATAAACCTCACACTATGTATCTTTATAGATGCATATACAGCTTAGCTACATGTCCCCTAACATAACTTTGGCTGAATGGCTTGCTATACAGCCCTGCTACATCTTTATTCTACTCCCCCACTAGCACTGTGTCTGAAAAGCTTCATATACAGCTCTGCTACATCTGTCTGTTTATCTCTTCAACCAGCACTGTATCAGAACAGCTGCATATTCAGCTCTGCTACATCTGTTTCTCTTTCACCAGCATTGATGCTGACCTTCCACATATACAGCTCTGCTACATCTGTTTTTATCTTCAACCAGCACTGTGTCAGAACACCCGCATATTCAGCACTGCTACATCTGTTTCTCTTTCACCAGCATTGATGCTGACCTTCCACATATACAGCTCTGCTACATCTGTTTTTATCTTCAACCAGCACTGTGTCAGAACAGCTGCATATTCAGCTCTGCTACATCTGTTTCTCTTTCACCAGCATTGATGCTGACCTTCCTCATATACAGCTCTGCTACATCTGTTTTTATCTTCAACCAGCACTGTGTCAGAACACCCGCATATTCAGCACTGCTACATCTGTTTCTCTTTCACCAGCATTGATGCTGACCTGCCACATATACAGCTCTGCTACATCTGTTTTTACCTTTAACCAGCACTGTGTCAGAACAGCTGCATATTCAGCTCTGCTACATCTGTTTCTCTTTCACCAGCATTGATGCTGACCTTCCTCATATACAGCTCTGCTACATCTGTTTTTATCTTCAAGCAGCACTGTGTCAGAACACCCGCATATTCAGCACTGCTACATCTGTTTCTCTTTCACCAGCATTGATGCTGACCTGCCACATATACAGCTCTGCTACATCTGTTTTTACCTTTAACCAGCACTGTGTCAGAACACCCTGCATATTAAGCTCTGCTACATCTGTTTCTCTTTCACCAGCATTGATGCTGACCTGCCACATATACAGCTCTGCTACATCTGTTTTTATCTTCAACCAGCACTGTGGTCTGTGGTCTAATGGTGATCTGTGGATGTCACTGTTGTGGGGGCTCTGTGGGTGGCACTGTTGTGGGGGCTCTGTGGGTGGCACTGTTGTGGGGGCTCTGTGGGTGGCACTATTGTGGGGGCTCTGTGGGTGGCACTGTTGTGGGGGCTCTGTGGGTGGCACTGTTGTGGGGGCTCTGTGGGTTGCACTGTTGTGGGGGCACTGTGGATGGCACTGTTGTGGGGGCGGCACTGTGGATGGCACTGTGGGTGACACATACAGTTGCAAGAAAAAGTATGTGAACCCTTTGGAATGATATGGATTTCTGCACAAATTGGTCATAAAATGTCATCTGATCTTCATCTAAGTCACAACAATAGACAATCACAGTCTGCTTAAACTAATAACACACAAAGAATTAAATGTTACCATGTTTTTATTCAACACACCATGTAAACATTCACAGTGCAGGTGGAAAAAGTATGTGAACCCTTGGATTTAATAACTGGTTGAACCTCCTTTGGCAGCAATAACTTCAACCAAACGTTTCCTGTAGTTGCAGATCAGACGTGCACAACGGTCAGTAGTAATTCTTGACCATTCCTCTTTACAGAACTGTTTCAGTTCAGCAATATTCTTGGGATGTCTGGTGTGAATCGCTTTCTTGAGGTAATGCCACAGCAGCTCAATCGGGTTGAAGTCAGGATTCTGACTGGGCCACTCCAGAAGGCGTATTTTCTTCTGTTTAAGCCATTCTGTTGTTGATTTACTTCTATGCTTTGGGTCGTTGTCCTGTTGCAACACCCATCTTCTGTTGAGCTTCAGCTGGTGGACAGATGGCATTAAATTCTCCTGCAAAATGTCTTGATAAACTTGGGAATTAATTTTTCCTTCGATGATAGCAATCCGTCCAGGCCCTGACGCAGCAAAGCAGCCCTAAACCATGATGCCCCCACCACCATACTTCACAGTTGGGATGAGGTTTTGATGTTGGTGTGCTGTGCCTCTTTTTCTCCACACATAGTGTTGTGTGTTTCTTCCAAACAATTCAACTTTGGCTTTATCTGTCCACAGAATATTTTGCCAGTACTGCTGTGGAACATCCAGGTGCTCTTGTGCAAACTGTAAACGTGCAGCAATGTTTTTTTTTGGACAGCAGAGGCTTCCTCTGTGGTATCCTCCCATGAAATCCATTCTTGTTTAGTGTTTTACATATCGTAGATTCGCTAACAGGAATGTTAGCAAATGCCAGAGACTTTTGTAAGTCTTTAGCTGACAGTCAAGGATTCTTCTTCACCTCATTGAGCAGTCTGTGCTGTGCTCTTGCAGTCATCTTTACAGGACGGCCACTCCTAGGGAGAGTAGCAGCAGTGCTGAACTTTCTCCATTTATAGACAATTTGTCTTACCATGGACTGATGAACAGCAAGGTTTCTGGAGATACTTTTATAACCCTTTCCAGCTTTATGCAAGTCAACAATTCTTAATCATAGGTCTTCTGAGAGCTCTTTTGTGCGAGGAATCATTCACATCAGGCAATGCTTCTTGTGAAAAGCAAACCCAGAACTGGTGTGTGTTTTTTATAGGGCAGGACAGCTGTAACCAACACCTCCAATCTCATCTCATTGATTGGACTCCAGTTGTCTGACACCTCACTCCAATTAGCTCTTGGAGATGTCATTAGTCTAGGGGTTCACATACTTTTTCCACCTGCACTGTGAATGTTTACATGGTGTGTTCAATAAAAACATGGTAACATTTCATTATTTGTGTGTTATTAGTTTAAGCAGACTGTGATTGTCTATTGTTGTGACTTAGATGAAGATCAGATGACATTTTATGACCAATTTGTGCAGAAATCCATATAATTCCAAAGGGTTCACATACTTTTTCTTGCAACTGTATATAGCACCTTATGCTATATATGTGTCATCCACAGATTCCCCCATAACAGTGTCCCTGTGAGTGAATGATCCCCAATAAACTGTCTGGGGGCCGGCATCTGGTGTTGTAATGGCAGCGGGGCCCGGTGCAGTCACTGTATTCTATCGCACCGGGCCCCGCTCACTGTAATACTAATTTTCATATGTGAACAAGAAGAGAAATCCTCTGCGATCCTCTCCCTCTCTGTACTCACAAACTCAGTAGCAGGCAGGCCGGGCAGCGTAACTCACTGAAGTCATGCGCCTGCTCCTCCCACTTTATGAATGAAGCAGGCGGAGCAGGCGCGTGACGTCAGTGAGTTACGCTGCCGCCCGGCTTGCCTGCTACTGAGTTTGTGAGTACAGAGAGGCAGAGGATCACAGAGGATTTCTCTTCTTGTTCACATATGAAAATTAGTATTACAGTGAGCGGGGCCCGGTGTAATAAATAGAATACAGTGAGTGCACCGGGCCCCGCTGCCATTACCACCATTACCAGGCCAGCATAACATTCGGAATCGGAAACATACTGCACATGCACGGGCGCCCGATACTGCTGAAGACGTGCGCGTTCATGTTTTACAGCATAGGCCGGCCGCTGGCTAGGTTAGGATGTGGTGCGCAGGCGCGGCACATGGATGCGGCCCGCGAGATGAGGCCGTATCCATGGGATACCAGCATAAACACAGGGGAGTGAAAGGAGCATTTTTATGCCGAATGGTATGTTTTTTTTTTTTATTACATGTATATTAAGAAATGTTCAGTGGGGGGCAATGATTCAATGTAACCCTATTTAATGAAGTGGGAATACCCCTTTAAGGTGAAAATGAGCCCGGTCCCTAAGGGGTTAAGGCCTCATGCGCACGACCGTATGTATTTTGCGGTCCGCAAAAAACGGATCCGCAAAAAATACGGATGAAGTCTGTGTGCATTACGTATTTTGCGGAACGGAACAGCTGGCCCCTAATAGAACAGTACTATCCTTGTCCATAATGCGGACAATAATAGGAAATGTTCTATATTTTTGTGTAACGGAAATATGGACATACGGCACTAGAATGCATATGGAGTAACTTCCGTTTTTTTGCGGACCCATTGAAATGAATGGTTCCTTATATGGTCCGCAAAAAAAAACATACGGACACGGAAAGAAAATATGTTTGTGTGCAAGAGGCCTAATTCATGATGAATGCTGGCTGTATAATACAGCTGACACTCGCTGGCAGTGACCAGGATTAGAAATTACTCCTGTTCTGGTAATTTAATAATTTAACTGCTGCAGCCAATAGAGATTGTGGAATCTGTGGGTTAGACAGACAGGGGGCTTCCTTATTTTTCCAATTGGAGCCCCAGCTGCAGAATTGCAGAGCCAGCACTGTCATAGCAAGTTGTCTGAAAAATAGGCATGGCCTTACAGGTAACCTGTAAAAATCCCATTAGACTGTTATAGTATTATATAGAGATGGGACGGGGGATTCGTCGAATCCACGAATCCCCCGAATCTTTCTGGATTCGTGGACTCGAATCCCGATGTAATTTACAATATACGAATCCGACGAATCCCGGTGGTGCCCAGACTGGTGGTGGTGGCGGCAGGGCACTCTAGAAGATGAGCGCTTCGCTGCTGCGACAGGGGAGGGAGAGGCGTTTCCTTTCCCTGTTCCTCTGATAGGCTGCCGGCACAAGGCCCGCATCCTATCAGAGGCCGGTGCAGGCGGCGCGATGACGTCATTGCGCTGCTTGAGCCGTACAGTGCGGGACACAGGCCAGAAGAGGCCTGCATCGCAGCGGAGGTAAGTAAAAGTGTTTTTTTTTTTTTTATCTGTTACTGGCACATTGGCGAGGGGGAGAGGTGAGAGGCACTATGATACTACTGGCACATTGGGGGGGAGGCACTATGACACTGGCACATTATGGGGGGAGATGGCACTGATACTACTGGCACATGGGGGGGGCACTATGATACTGGCACATTATAGGGGGAGATGGCACAATGATACTGGCACATTATGGGGGGAGATGGCACTATGATACTGCCACATTATGAGGGGAGATGGCACTATGATACTGGCACATTATGGGGGGAGATGGCACTATGATACTGGCACATTATGGGGGGAGGTGGCACTATGATACTACTGGCACATTGGGGGGAGACACTATGACACTGGCACATTATGGGGGGAGATGGCACTGATACTACTGGCACATTGGGGGGGCACTATGATACTGGCACATTATGAGGGGAGATGGCACTATAATACTGGCACATTATGGGGGGAGATGGCACTATGATACTGGCACATTATGAGGGGAGATGGTACTATGATACTAGCACATTATGGGGGGAGATGGCACTATGATACTGGCACATTGTGGGGGGAGGTGGCACTATAATACTGGCACATTATGGGGGAGATGGCACTATGATACTGGCACATTATGGGGGGAGGTGGCACTATAATACTGGCACATTATGGGGGGAGATGGCACTATGATACTGGCACATTATGGGGGGAGGTGGTACTATAATACTGGCACATTATGGGGGAGATGGAACTATGATACTGGCACATTGGGGGGAGATGGCACTATGATACTGGCACATTATGGGGGGAGATGGCACTGATACTGGCATATTATCGGGGAGGTGGCACTATAATACTGGCACATTATGGAAGGAAATGGCACTATGATGCTGGCACATTGGGGGAGATGGCACTATGATACTGGCACATTGGGGGGGAGATGGCACTATGATACTGGCACATTATGGGGGGAAATGGCACTATGATACTGGCACATTATGGGGGGAGATGGCACTATAATACTGGCACATTGGGGGGGTGGCACTGATACTGGCACATTGGGGGGGAGATGGCACTATGATACTGCCACATTGGGGGGGAGATGGCACTATGATACCGGCACATTGTGGGGAGGAGAGAGGAACTCCGCACTTGATACTGGCACATGGGGAGAAGAGAGAGGCATTTGATACTGGCACATGATTTGGGGGGCATCTATGGGGACACTTACTGGCACATTATTGGGTGGCACTGTGGGGCCACTTCTTATTGGCACATTATTGGGGGGCACTATGGGGGCATCTACTGAGGCCACAAAGAAGGGGTATTTTATATGGGGGGCTCTGTGTGGTACTAGTATTATCAGGGGTATTATCTGTTTCTGCAGTATAGTATTTGGGAGCACAGCGGAACAGTATTGGGGGTGTTAGGATGATTTGTCCAGAAGAAATTTTTTTTGTCAAACTGCAGAGATGAAAAATGGCTGAAAAATGGTGGTCTGGTCTGAAGGTCTGAAAGGAGAAGATGAGGAAAGAGAACATCTACATCAAAGGAGACGTCACTGGATGTAAGAGGTATGTGGCGCTGTATTACCCTGTATGTTCTGTAGTGATAGGAGCAGGGGCGTAACGATCGCGGCCATATAGGGTGCAACCGTGACTGGGAGGTGGAGGTTCAGACAAACTGACGCGGTCTGACTTTGTTTCTTACACCGTTCACACAATTATGTACAGGATTCGTAGGATTCGAGAACCTTTTCGGATTTGAAAAAAAATTGGATTCGTCCCACCTCTAGTATTATATCACAGTCTCCAGTACATTCAATCAGAAGGGACTAAAAATCATAGTGAAAAAAAGTTAAAAAAGAGGTTAAAAATATAACAAATCCCCACAAAAGTATAAAAAGTTAATTCACCCCCACCCTTTCCAATTTTATGCCTAGAAAGAAATACATAATAACAAATAAACATAATAGTATATCAATGTCCAAAAATACCCAAACCATTAAAATATGACAATATTTATTGTGCACAGTGAAGGCTGTAGTGGAAAAAAAAATAGGCAGTTTGCAAATATTATTATTATTTTTTTTTATAAGTGATCAAAAAGTTGTATGTACCAAAATGATATCCTTAAAAATACAGATCACCCCCAAAAAAGGGCCCTCACACAGCTCTGTAGACAAAATAATAATAATAATAATAATAATAATAATAATAATAATAATAATTATATCAACAACAACAACAACAATAATAAAAATGTATGGCTGTCAGAATATGGCAATTGTGAATATAAATAAATATTTGTATTTTTTAAGTATTAAACATAATATAAACTATATAAATTTGGCATTTCATAATTATACAGACCAACTGAATAAGGGTCTCATGTCATTTTTAGCACACAGTGAATACTGTAAATACAAAACCCTAAAAGACATGGTGGAATTGCTTTTTTTTCAATTCCACCCCTCAAAGAATTGTTTTAAACTTTTCCAGTCCAAGCTATGGTTAATTAAATAGTGGCATTAAAAATACAACATGTATCACAAATTAAGCCATAAAAACATGGCCATGCAAGCTAAAAAAAATTAAAAAGTTATGGCTATCAGAGAGTAGGGAAAAATTAGCAATTTTCCAAATTTCAATTCCTCTACTTTTATAATAGATAGTGTAGGAAGGCACAAGGGTCCGTCATTGACGGAAGGTATGTGTCACCGAGATTCCTGGCCTCGGTGAGGTAAAAGCCGGTAATTTCATGTGTCAGCGGCAGCTAGTGCTAGCTGACATGGTTTTGCTATTTAGTATGGCTGTAAAGCAGGGCTGGCTCTTACTGGGAGCAGCCAAAGTGCAGGGTGGGTGGCTGCTCCCCATGTTTCAGGCCGGGTCTTGGTTTGGGCTATAAAACACAGGCAGCACTGTCAGGTGGCAGGAATTTACCCCTCTCTGACAGTGAAACTCTGTCAGTCTCTGTGTCGGGACCTGGGTGTTTGGGCCTGGGTAAAGGCCTGCTACCTTGTTGGCGTGAGAGCAGGTGGTTTCTGCTATGTCCAAGGACTTCTGCATTGCTGCATGGTATGAACAAACACCAGACTCAAGGTGACTGTTTTCCTTGAAATTGACTTTGTTTTGCTTATCCTTATGTGTGAATAAACAGCGAACTGTTTAAGTTAAAGACGTTGTCGTTGCCTCTATACTGTGTCCGTAAGCCTGTCTACTAGAGAAAATCCCCACAATTGGTGTCAGATGTGGGCAAACGCAGTGAGGCAGGCCTGAAGGCCGAAAAGTTTTTGTTTTCCCCGACACAAGTGCATGTCCTACATTAAGCCGGCAAGGTTACGACCCGTTTCCCCTGACAAAATGGAAGCGGTCGTGAAGGCCCTCGTGGAGGCTAAATTGCAGCAGTGGGAGGCTAACAAGCAGCAGCAAGAAAACTAACCAGCTGCTTTTGCAACATGTGATGGCATTGCAAGTGGCAGGAGCATCCCTGAACGTCCACGATGCCCGGAAAGCTGTCCGTATGGCAATCACTAAGATGACCCCCTCGGATGATGTCGAGACCTATCTGGCGGTGTTCGAAAAGGTGACCATGAGTGAAAAGTTACCCTGAGACTAGTGGGCTGAGGTTGTCGCTCCGTTCCTGGCGTCTGGACCACAGCAAGTTTTTTTCGATCTCCCCAATGATCAAGCGGCCGACTACCTGACCGTAAAAGATGAGATCCTGGCGAGACTGGGAGTGAATGTGTTGTACCGGGCCCAGCGAGTGCATCAGTGGGAATTTTACCCGGTTGAACTCGCAAGACCGCAGTATTATGACCTGTTACACCGTTTGCAAAAATGGCTGCCACCTGGCATACTGGCCCCCACTGCTATGCTGGACCGTCTCTTGGAGGATGTGTTCTGGAGGGCTTTGCCGTACCCCCTCCAGCACTGGATCGGCCAGGTGTCTCCAGGTAATGCCTTGGAGATAGTCGACCTGGTGGAGCGCTACGAGGCCACCAGAAATCTACAGAGGGGTTCTTTTAAGAGGGGGCCAGTCAAACCCCCGAAATCTCCACCCCAGACCTGGCGGCCGGTGCCAGCTAAACCCACCCGGGACGTACCCCCTGTAAACCCAGCCCCAGTGGTCTGTTGGTGGTGTCAGGAGCCTGAACACATAAGGGCTGACTGTCCCTATCGGGGTGAACCCATGGACACCAACTATGGCTACCGCCACTCATTATATGCCAGGAAGTTGTGTGCCACAGGAACCTCCGGGACTATAGACAATAGCCACCTGTGCCAGGTGGAAGTGGGGGACACTCTGGCGGTGGCTCTGCTGGATTCAGGGAGCCTGGTGTCCCTGGTAAGAGCTGCCCTGTTACGACCCTTAGTATACTGGCTGAAAGGTCGTGTAGTGTGTATTCATGGAGGCTTAATTGACTATCCCACTGCCTTGGTCTCTCTATCAACAGTGGCCGGCAGGTAGACTCATGAGGTGGCTGTCGCCACAAAATTACTGTATGAACTCATAATTGGGAGAGACTTCCCTGGTTTCCCGGCATTATGGCCGGATACAAAAGTTACTGATACCCAGGAGACAGATTTAACCCTAGCAGAGTGGCCCGGCTCAAGGGGGAGACCAGAACCCTGGGAAACTGAGTCCGAAGGTCCAGCGGTAGGGGTGCCCGCCACTTCGGTGGAAGAGGAGGAGACAACTCTGCTAAGTGTGATGGTGGGAGTCGTGAAGGACTTGCCGCCGAGTCCGGAGTTGGCAGACCTCAACATCTCCGGAGATAATTTTGGTACAGCAGAGCACCAGGATCTGACTCTATCCCGAGCCTGGGAGAATGTTGTAGTAGTTGAGGGTGAGCCGCAACAACTGGGGGCAGAGTCTATGTTCCCCCGTTTTTTGGTTCAACAGGAGATGCTGTAACGGGTAAATCAACTACGGGGTGAGCATATTGAACAGCTGGTGGTGCCCAAGGCATATTTCAAGCTCGTGTTGGAGTTATCCCACTAACATATTCTTGGGGGACACCTGGGCCAGCATAAAACGCAGAAACGGATTCTACAGTGGTTCTACTGGCCCAGTATGTTCAGAGAAGTGGAAAAATATTGCAAGTCTTGCCCAACCTGCCAGAGAACCAGCCCCCAGCCCCACTTCCGTAGTCCTCTGATCCCTCTCCCAATTATCGAGGTTCCATTTGAGCAAATCGCTATAGATCTCATAGGCCCAGTACCGAAGTCCGCCAGAGGGCACCAACTTATCTTGGTCATCCTAGACTACACCACTCGGTACCCAGAGGTGGTGCCACTGCGTCATACATCAGCCAAACTCATAGCTAAGGAGTTAATGGAGATGTTTTCTCGAGTGGGTCAGCCTAAGGAGGTTCTGACTGACCAAGGGACCCTGTTTATGTCCAAGGTCATGAGGGAACTCTGTAAGTTACTCCACATAAAACAGTTACGGACGTCCGTGTATCATCCGCAAACGGATGGCCTGGTAGAGAGCTTTAATCAAACATAAAAAAAAATGTTAAAAAGAGCAGTGTCTAAAGATGGGAGGGACCTTCTTCTGCCCTATCTCATGTTTGCAGTGCGAGAAGTGCCCCAGGCATCTACTGGGTTCTCGCCCTTCAAACTTCTATACGGCAGACACCCTCGCGGTCTGTTGGACGTGGCCAAAGAGGCGTGGGAACAACAACCTACACCGGACAAAAGTGTTGTCGAATACGTCACCCAGATGCAAGGACGGATGGAAACAGAGTTACCTCTGGTTAGGGAGCATATGGAGGCAGCACAGCAAGCCCAGAGTAGGGTCTATAATCGGCAGGCTCGGGTCAGGAACTTTAACCAGGGTGATCGGGTGTTGGTTCTGGTACCGACTGTTGACAGTAAGTTCCTATCTAGGGGGCAGGGGCCCTACGAGGTACTTGAAAAAATTGGAGAGGTAGATTACAAGGTACAACAGCCAGGGAGGCGAAAGCCAGAATAGGTGTACCATGTGAATCTGCTCAAACCATGGAGAGATAGGGAAACCTGTAAGGAAGACAGTGCACGACCAGGGTTCTTAGGGGAAGCAGTTTCGGCCCCTCTGTCTGTAGCAAGGGAAGCTGCTGCCACAGTGAAAATTGCTGACATCATCTCCTCTAAACAGGCTCAGGAAGCCAGGGAGTTCATTAGTCGGAACACGGATGTATTCTCGGACCTCTCTGGACGCACGTCCATAATCCGGCATGACATTATCACTGAGCCTCAGTTCAGGTTAAAACCGTACCGGGTACCCAAGGCTCGACAACAAGCCATCGCGGAGGAAGTGCAGCTAATGCTCCAGCTAGGTGTCATCGAGTATTCAAAAAGCGAATGGGCCAGTCCGATAGTCTTGCTACCCAAGCCGGATGGGACATTGCGGTTCTGTAACGACTTCGGCAAACAGAATGAGGTGTCCAAGTTTGACGCATATCCCATGCTCCGAGTAGATGAGCTTATTGAGAATTGAGGCCAAGCCCGATATTTTTCTGTGTTGGACATCACCAAAGGGTACTGGCAGGTACCCTTGACGGAGGCTGCCAAGGAAAAAACGTCTTTCATCACACCAGAAGGGCTGTATCAGTACAAGGTATTACCCTTTGGTCTACATGGTTCTCCCACCACGTTTCAAAGTCTAATGGACGTTTTACTACGCCCTCATCGTCAGTACACTTCTGCGTACCTGGACAATATCGTTACCCATAGCACCGACTGGGAAAGTCACCTATCTAAAGTACAGGCTGCAGTGGACTCCCTTAGGAGGGCTGGCTTAACCGCTAACCCAAAAAAGTGCGTGATAGGGTTAGAAGAGACCAAGTATCTGGGGTATGTAATTGGGCGCGGAATGATCAAACCTCAGGTGAACAAAATTGAGGCAATTAGGAATTAGCCCCGACCTGTCACTACTTGGCAAGTAAAGTCGTTCCTGGGTATGGTGGGGTACTATATGAGGTTTGTTCCCCATTTTTTACTACAGTCGTCGCACCATTGACAGGCCTTTTGAAGGGATGCAAGTCAGTGACTATTCAGTGGAATGAACAGGCAGAAAAGGCTTTCTTCGCTTTGAAGTCTGCCCTGTGTGGGTCCCCGGTATTGGTGACACCTGACTTAAAAAGGGAATTTGTGGTACAGACCGATGCCTCTTAAGTAGGCCTCAGAGCTGTACTCTCCTAGGACATCAATGTGGAGAAAGATCCTGTTGTTTTCCTGAGCCGAAAGCTTAACCCAGCCGAGACTAGGTACAGTATAGTGGAGAGAGAGTGCCTGGCTATCAAATGGGCACCGAGCCTCTCCGCTATTATCTGTTGGGGAGAAAGTTCCGTCTGGTGACCGACCACTCCCCTCTCAAGTGGATGAGCCAAGTCAAAGAGTGGAATGCTTGGGTCACCAGATGGTTCTTGTCGTTACAGAACTTCAAGTTCTCAGGGAAACGCTTACAGGGAAATGCGGATGCCCTGTCCCAGGTAAACTGTCTGGCAAGTGTTCACCCCCTCAGGGTTGAACAAAGGGGGGAGGTATGTAGGAAGTAGTGATGAGCGGCAGGGGCAATATTCGAATTCACGATATTTCGCAAATATTTGTGCGAATATTCGCCATATATTCGAAAATTCGCGAATTCATGATCTCCAGGCATTATTCTCTTGACTGCGAAAATTCGCATAAAATTCGCATAACATTTTCGCATAAAAATTCGCATGAACTGGTATTCTTAAAAAAATCAAATATTCGCGATTACGAATATATTTAGCGATATTCTAAATATTCGCGAATTCTCGAAGTGCCGATATTCGCGATTAAAATTTGCAATTCGAATATTCGTGATCAACACTAGTAGGAAGGCGCAAGGTATGTGTC
This sequence comes from Bufo bufo, assembly GCF_905171765.1. Lineage (NCBI taxonomy): Eukaryota > Metazoa > Chordata > Amphibia > Anura > Bufonidae > Bufo > Bufo bufo. The sequence goes on along the minus strand of NC_053393.1, from coordinate 337,831,551 downwards.
ACAGAGATTCCCGGTAATTTCATGTGTCAGCGGCAGCTAGTGCTTGCTGACATGGTTTTGCTATTTAGTATGGCTGTAAAGCCAATCCGGGCCGGCTCTTACTGGGAGCAGCCAAAGTGCAGGGTGGGTGGCTTCTCCCCACATTCCAGGCTGGGTCTTGGTTTGGGCTATAAAACACAGGCAGCACTGTCAGGTGCTAGGAATTTACTCCTCTCTGACAGTGAAGCTCTGTCAGTCTCTGTGTTTGGGCCTGGGTAAAGGCCTGCTAACTTGTTGGTGTGAGAGCAGGTGGTTTCTGCTATGTCCAAGGACTTCTGCATTGCTGCATGGTGTGAACAAACACCAGACTCAAGGTGACTGTTTTCCTTGAAACTGACTTTTTGTTTTGCTTATCCTTATGTGTGAATAATCACCAAACTCTTTAAGTAAAAGATGTTGTCGTTGCCTCTATACTGCATCCGCAAGCCTGTCTACCAGAGTAAATCCCCACAATAGTAATAACTCCAAAAATAGTTATTACTTTACATTCCCCATATGTCTACTTCATGTTTGAATCATTTTGTGAATGCCATCTTATTTTTTGGGGACGTTAGAAGGCTTAGAAGTTTAGAAGCAAATCTTGAAATTTTTCAGAAAATTTCCAAAACCCACTTTTTAAGAATCAGTTCAGGTCTGAAGTCAATTTGTGAAGCTTACATAATAGAAACCACTAAAAATGGCCTTGCAGTTCGCCAGGCGGTCGTTTCGCGGCGAACAATGCTCGTTTGCGGTTCGCCGAACAGGCGAATATATGGCGATGTCCACCGGGGGCATGTTCTTTTGCATTGTGCAGAACTTTGACCCATGACACATCCATCAGGTGGGACAGGACAGCCAATTGAGACGTTTCAGCACATGGACACACCCCTACCCTATAAATAAAACCGATCTGGCCACCATTTTACATTGTCTTTTGCAAGTGTAGGGAGAGATTGCTGTGTGGAGCAGGGACAGACTGTTAGGGACACCAAACGCTAGCTAATAGGGCCACAAAAGTCCTTTTAAGGATTGGTATAGGTGTGCTATCCATAGGTGTGACATACAGAGGGGTGTGATATACTTATAATATACTTTCTAACATACAAAGCATATTATAGTGCATTTGTATAGTACAGCAGTTGTGTGCGGTTCTGTTGAGATACCGCAGCTATACAGTGGGACAAACGCTATTGGAACAACTAATTGCAACTGGTGTGATATACCAGTTGCCCCCCCCCAAAAAAATTGATTGAGGCAGGGGTGTGATGTACCTATAATATAATTTCTATATAGTGCATTTGTATTGTGCAGCAGTTATGTGCGGTTTTGCTGAGATACAAACGCTATATAGAGGGACAAACGCTATTGGAACAACTATTTGCAACTGGTGTGATATACCAGTTGCCCCCAAAAAAAACTGATTGAGGCAGGGGTGTGATATACATATAATATACTTTCTATATAGTGCATTTGTATTGTGTAGCAGTTGTGTGCGGTTCTGCTGAGATATCGCAGCTATACAGAGGGACAAATGCTATTGGAACAACTAATTTCAAGTAGTGTGATATACCATTCCCCCCCCCCCAAAAAAAAGAAAAGAAAACTGATTGAGGCAGGGGAGTGATATACATATAATATACTTTCTATATAGTGCATTTGTATTGTGTAGCAGTTGTGTGCGGTTCTGCTGAGATACCACAGCTATACAGAGGGACAAATGCTATTGGAACAACTATTTGCAACTGGTGTGATCTACCAGTTGCCCCCCAAAAAACTGATTGAGGCAGGGGTGTGACATACCTATAATATACTTTATATATAGTGCATTTGTATTGTGCAGCAGTTGTGTGCGGTTCTGCTGAGATACCGCAGCTATACAGAGGGACAAACACTATTGGAACAACTAATTGCAACTGTTGTGATATACCAGTTGCCCCACCAAAAATCTGATTGAGGCAGGGGTGTGATATACCTATAATATACTTTCTATATAGTGCATTTGTATTGTGTAGCAGTTGTGTGCGGTTCTGCTGAGATACCGCAGCTATACAGAGGGACAAATGCTATTGGAATAACTAATTGCAACTGGTGTGAAATACCAGTTGCCCCCCAAAAAAACATGAGTGTTTTAAACTTCAATAAAGGACTGCTGGAGATTCCAGATCTTGCAAATGCAATGTTGTTGCTGTCATTGGAATAATCACACTGGTTACAGCACCTTCAATGTACTCAGCATGTTAATGGCAAAGTCTATGGGGCAGATTTATCATAAATAACTGCACGTTTTGAGATATTTTTCAACTACACTTGTGCAACATTTTTTGCGCAAGTGCTGTTTCTCTGATGGCCTCACCAGTTTTCCTGAAAAGGGGACATGGCGAGGGTGGGGAGGAGGCTAGGCTAGTGGCCCCCCAACATTTATCACTTTCTACACCAGTTTTCTGGAGTAGAAGAACTTTGCAATCTACATCAGCCAGGGTCTGGAGTAGATTTCAGTTTAGTCTCATGGACTATGGAATGCTGCGTCTAATTCATATAATGAAGCATACGCCTCATCATACATAGCGCACAGCACCCAGCAGCGCTCCTGGTTATCATAGCCCAACATACACTGCAGTAACTGTACTCTACTATCAAAACAAGCAAACAGACATAGGTAATATGTTTTTCTTTATTGTCCTACTAGTTAACAATGAAACACGTACACTAAAGACTGTAATTCTGATTGCATTGTTTTACTGGTTCTTTCTATAATTGTAAACTTTTTATTCAACACACAATTAAAATAACACACATTTTAAGAATAGGCATTTCCACTACTGCCTCTCCTGCCACTAATCTTTGTATTAAAGCAAACAATATCAAGAGTTTCTAAAGGCAAAAGAAACTTGATATTCTTTTATTGCTGACTTGCTGATGTCCAACAAATAAGGGTGGGTTCATATCAGCGTTATGTATTCCATTATGGCTTTCCGTTATAACATGGTAATAATGGAAAATAACAGAATCCATAATATAGAAGTCAGAACAAAAGTCTTTAACCACTTAAGGACCACAGGTTTATACCCCCCTAGTGACCAGGCCCTTTTTTTTACAAATCGGCACTCCACAACTTTAACGGTTTATTGCTCGGTCATGCAACTTTGCACCCAAATGAATTGTACCTCCTTTTCTTCTCAGAAATACAGCTTTCTTTTGGTGGTATTTGATTGCTGCTGACATTTTTCGTTTTTCTGATATTAATCAAAATAGACCGCAATTTTCTCGAAAAATGGGTATTTTTAACTTTTTCTGGTAAAATTGTTCAAATATAATTACATTTCTATACAAGTTTGTGTCAGAATTTATTGTGCTACATGTCTTTGATAAAAAAAATCCAATAAGTGTATATTTATTGGTTTGTGCAAAAGTTAGAGCGTTTACAAACTATGGTACAAAAAGGTGAATTTCCGCATTTTGAAGCAGCTCTGACTTTCTGAGCACCTGTCATGTTTCTTGAGGTGCTAGAATGCCAGGATAGTATAAATACCCCCCAAATTACCTCATTTTAGAAAGAAGACACCCCAAATTATTCGTGGAGGGGCATGGTGAGTTCATGTATGATTTAATATTTTTTCACAAGTTAGCGGAAAATGACACTTTCTGAGGAAAAAAAAATTTCAGGTTTCCATTTCTGCTAACTTCTGGCAAAAAAATATTAAATCTCCCACGGACTCACTATGCCCCTCAGTGAATACCTTGGGGTGTCTACTTTCCGAAATGGGGGTCATTTGTGGGGTGTGTTTACTGTTTTGGCATTTTGGGCGGGGCTAAATTGTGAGCAACCCTGTAAAGCCTAAAGGTACTCGTTGTACTTTCGGCCCCTTTACGCACCTAGGCTGCCAAAAAGTGTCACACATGTGGTATCGCCGTACTCAGGAGAAGTAGGGCAATGTGTTTTGGGGTGTATTTTTACATATACCCATGCTGGGTGAGAGAAATATCTCTGAAAATTGACAACTTTGTATAAAAAAATGTAAAAAGTTGTCATTTAGGCCCCATGCACACAACCGTTGTTGTGTTCCGTGTCCGTTGTTCCGTTGTTTGTGTTTTTCTGCGGACCCATTGACTTTCAATGGGTCAGTTGAAAACTCAGATAATGCACCGTTTGTCATCCGCGTCCGTGATCCGTGTTTCCAGTCCGTCAAAAAAATATGACCTATCCTATTTTTTTAATGGACAACGGTTCGCGGACCCATTCAAGTCAATGGGTCTTCAAAAAATGTGGATGCACATCCATTTGTCATCCGCGGCCGCATTTTTTGCGGAACCATTGGCTTGCAGTTGGCAACTTGTCAGCCTGTCTTTTGGCAATATGTAAAAAAAATTTCAGGAAGTGGAGAACCACCAGGCTTTGCGAATAGAGGTACACTCCCTCAATACATGAAACTACACAACAAATGGAGTGCAACCACACTATTTTCCAATAAAAAGATCAATTTTATTCATATCTTAATTAAAAAATGACATATTATACACAATGTGGGTATAAATTAGCAGGGACATAACACAGTCATACATCACCCTGTCAGCACACCCATCTTAATAATGCTCAATAGTATATCCCCTTTATCTGTTATCATGGAACAAAATTTCCTAGTATATAGTCAAAAATAGGGGTATGCAATACAAAAGCCTATCTCAATTGCAGGTGTGCCTCCCTTGCAACTAATGGCCGCACTACCAGGGCTCAAACCACATGGGTCAAAAAAACCGAGAGGTGCATGAAATAAAGGTGAGACATACCAATGTAGCAGGGGCTGCTGGCAGGGTGAAGGCGCTCCTCAACGCGCGTTTCGCGTACAATTTGCTTCCTCAGGAGGAGTTCCTGAGGAAGCAAATTGTACGCGAAACGCGCGTTGAGGAGCGCCTTCACCCTGCCAGCAGCCCCTGCTACATTGGTATGTCTCACCTTTATTTCATGCACCTCTCGGTTTTTTTGACCCATGTGGTTTGAGCCCTGGTAGTGCGGCCATTAGTTGCAAGGGAGGCACACCTGCAATTGAGATAGGCTTTTGTATTGCATACCCCTATTTTTGACTATATACTAGGAAATTTTGTTCCATGATAACAGATTAAGGGGGTATACTATTGAGCATTATTAAGATGGGTGTGCTGACAGGGTGATGTATGACTGTGTTATGTCCCTGCTAATTTATACCCACATTGTGTATAATATGTCATTTTTTAATTAAGATATGAATAAAATTGATCTTTTTATTGTTTTTTTGCGAATATATTGCAGATCCCTCTCCACCGTGTGGCAAGTTGTCTGCTGTGTGTGTAGATCCTCTCATTTTGTCACGATGCCAAGGTGGAATGTAGATAAATTAATAACCTTGGTCCAGGAGCGCCCAGAACTTTGGGACAGCAGGTGTAGTGGCTACCAGGACTGTGTACGCAAGGAGGTATCCTGGGAGCAGGTGGCACGTCGCATGCGGCGTGGTGAATGGGAGAAAGGTGACAGCCGATCTCGTGCAGACTTAGGTAAGTGGCAGATATGTATTTTTTCACTCCTGCCCTTGAGTTGTCACTTTTCTTTATCTCCAACGTCAAGTAGGCCATGCTACTGTCTCATTGGTTGTTCGACTTGTCGCTTTCCTCTGGCCATTTTTTTTTTTAAAGTTTATTTGCCAAAAGTTAGAACATACACTCTCATTTTCATTGAAATATAGATGTTCAAGCATTTTTACTATATAGCATATATGATGTACAGTACAGACCAAAAGTTTGGACACACCTTCTCATTCAAAGAGTTTTCTTTATTTTCATGACTATGAAGGCATCAAAACTATGAATTAACACATGTGGAATTATATACATAACAAACAAGTGTGAAACAACTGAAAACATGTCATATTCTAGGTTCTTCAAAGTAGCCACCTTTTGCTTTGATTACTGCTTTGCACACTCTTGGCATTCTCTTGATGAGCTTCAAGAGGTAGTCATCTGAAATGGTCTTCCAACAGTCTTGAAGGAGTTCCCAGAGATGCTTAGCACTTGTTGGCCCTTTTGCCTTCACTCTGCGGTCCAGCTCACCCCAAACCATCTCGATTGGGTTCAGGTCCGGTGACTGTGGAGGCTAGGTCATCTGGCGCAGCACCCCATCACTCTCCTTCATGGTCAAATAGCCCTTACTTTCAAAGTTTTCCCAATTTTTCGGCTGACTGACTGACCTCAATTTCTTAAAGTAATGATGACCACTCGTTTTTCTTTACTTAGCTGCTTTTTTCTTGCCATAATACAAATTCTAACAGTCTATTCAGTAGGACTATCAGCTGTGTATCCACCTGACTTCTCCTCAACACAACTGATGGTCACAACCTTATTTATAAGGCAAGAAATCTCACTTATTAAACCTGACAGGGCACACCTGTGAAGTGAAAACCATTTCAGGGGACTACCTCTTGAAGCTCATCAAGAGAATGCCAAGAGTGTGCAAAGCAGTAATCAAAGCAAAAGGTGGCTACTTTGAAGAACCTAGAATATGACATATTTTCAGTTTTTATCACACTTGTTTGTTATGTATATAATTCCACATGTGTTAATTCATAGTTTTGATGCCTTCATAGTCATGAAAATAAAGAAAACTCTTTGAATGAGAAGGTGTGTCCAAACTTTTGGTCTGGACTGTATGTCTCCCCTAGCATATTGCCTGTTTGATTATGTGACATCTTTGCGCCTGTAATAATAGTGCATGCAATAGTTGTCCCCATCCTCTATGGTGAAAAGGGTGTGTTTTGTTAACGGGCCTCCGCATATATTCACCTTCTTCTTCCTGCCATGTTTGTACATTCCTCTTGCCACTCTGTATCCTACTGTACCATGCAAAATCCATTGGTTTGTATGTTATTTTTGTTTTTGTTTGGGTTTTTTCTGGTGTGTATTTTCAAATTTTTATTTTGCAATTTCCACAGTCAAACAAACAAAAACCAGATGGAACAGCTGCCGGGATCAGTTTCGGAGAGAGCTGAACGAGCGGGGGCAAAGTGGGCAAGGCGGCTCAAAGAAGAGGCCCTATCTATATACGGCCCAACTTCAATTTCTTAGGCCTGTCATGGATCTGAGGCCGTAAGTACTTTTTCCACCCCATTCTTTCTTGATGTACACATTTTACATTATATGTAATGTAGTCCATTACCGGCTCTAAACTTTAGCTTTATGGCTGTTTGGCCCTGCTATATGATTTGCTGTCTGATGCGCTGGGGCGTGCTTTGCGAATATACCGGCTACATTCTCTCTTCATGTGGGGCCCTCCCTTCTATGCCACAGACCTGTGCTATCTACAAGCAGAGACTGAAGAGAGCGGGTGGCTGACACGTGTGACCTGCATGTCTCATCTCTTCATACAGTTGTTGTTCTGGGGTACATGGTGTTGTTACCCTTGCAATTCGATCTTGGTCACCTATCCCGCTAATAGGTGATTAATCTTCTAAAGGGGTACCCTTTTTCTGTTGGTGTGCACCAGGCTTTTTACATTTTTACACTAGCTTCAATTTTTCTCAAAAACGTTTAAAAAAAAATTGAACCGGTAAGCTTTTTCTAGAATCAATACTGTACATGTTATTAATTTTAATATTGTGGTTCAATCTAATTCTTCTCCTTGCGTTAATCTCAAATTGCCTGCCTCCACCCCGTCGCTCCATAATATCTACTTCTTCAGGCATGTGCATGTCATGCCTCCTACCTGGTTTTGTTGTGTGATTCAAAATTACACTGTTCTTGTTCTCAATGAATTTGAGGAGTGTGATGTTTGGTTGGTTGTGAAACTGCCCTTGGAAAAGACGGATCCAACATCAGCATTTGGTTAGCTCCTTGTATTTGTCTAGATACTTTTGTGCTGGACAGCTCCAAATACTAAGTAATGTGCCTATAAAGTGTTAGTCAATTTGCCATTTGGCTAGAATTGTGAACGCCTTTTCCATGCATTTTTAAGGGCCTTAATTCAGGCCAAACATTTTACAGTCATGCGAAGCAGATATTTCATTATGTGGGGCCAGTCGCTTATGTAATAGACATACAGCTGGATTCCATGTTTATTATAAAAGTATAGGAAGCTGGAGAATAGTCCCAGAAAGTAAATATTTCTTATTTTCCATTTTGCATACAGTACCGTGGATAGTTTGGATGATCCCGACGACTCTGATGTTGGAGGCAGCGAGACACCGGCTGTCTTTTCCCCAGCCACCAGCCCACTATCAACACCTGCAGAGGAGTCTCAGCCAGCTGAAGCCCAGCCAGAGATAACATCCCAGCACAGGCCAGAACAGAGGACACAAGCGCAACCCCGACGGAGGTGTCAGGCCCAACCCTCCTCCTCTGGGCAACAAAGTCGGGAAATGATTGATTCCTGAGTAATTGAGTTTCTTGCCCAGAGGAGGAGTGAAGGGCAAGAAGAGGCGGTGCTGAGGGGTTTTGCACTTCTTTTAAGGGGGGTTCCCCTGGAGAGATATAATGACTGTATGGCCGCTATATCTATGCTATTAGATATGTTTGCCTCTTCATATCAGGGAGACCTACTTTCTGAAATAAATGAGATGTGCAGGCGGGTTCTGAGGCCACCACCGGCAACACATGCTGCACCCTGCCAGCCAGCTCCTCAACCCACTCATGTCCCCTCTTTCCAACAACCACCACCGTATCAGGGGTCCCATCAGCAAAACTTTACCCCCCCTGGCCAGCAAAGTTATGGGGCCAGTTTTGCAAGCGGGGCATGCGATTCTGGGCATGGTGCACCTTCAAGTTCATATGGGCCTGGCTCATTTACACGTGATCTTTTCGACATCTAGATTTTGTTTCTGTATATCTTCTTTGTTTAAAAAGTTATTTATACATAATTGTGTTAAAACTCTGTGGAGTTGTTAATTTTAGTCAACAAATTCAAAAAATAACATTTAGTCTTAAAGTGTCCATAGACTGCTATTCTTGTTCTTTTCATACATCACGCACATTTACATTTTAAACTCATTCATCATATAGAAACTGAGACACACACATGATTTTCATGTACAAAATTTATTTTGAAAGTAATTCAGATTTGAGAGTCCGGTGAACATGAGGTATTAGAAGATTTTGGGGACCATATCCTTCACAATAAGTAGTCAACACACAATGTTGGTGACTCAATGTTTATGCTCTTTTGATTTAGTTTGAAAGATATTCGGTCCCTAAAACCTCAGCCCGCAAGCCCACGTCAAGGGTCCTCATTCTCTTGCGAGTCCCTACACTCAACTATATCAATATACTTAGCTATTCTACCTCAAAACAAAAAAAATAACTAACTAACGAGAACAGAAGATATCAAACACTGCCACGAATAGCATCCCTCTGCCATGGCAAGGACCCCTCTGGGCTCAGAAAGTAGTCTGCAAAGAGTTCCCGAACTGCTATACCTGCAGTACCAGGTCGTCTATGCAGGGTCCGATCCAAGCCTAAAACTGTTGACGTAGGAAATTCATCCATGTCAACAGAAGAAGAGGAGGAAGCCTCGTGAATCCGGGTGAAGTTGTGTAGAACTACACAAGCTTGAATCACCAGGGTAGCATTCTCCGGATCCATTTGTATGGTTGTCAAAAACACCCTCCACTTGCTAGAGAGTATTCCAAAAGTGCACTCCACATACCGATGGGCACGAGTCAATCGGTAGTTGAAAATACGCCGCCTGACATCCAAACCACGCTTTGGGAAGGGCCGCATAACATGGAGGACACCTGACCATATAGGGAGGGTGTGCAGGGACTGGGGGTCCCCCTTCCCCCCTTTCCCAGGTTCCCTATCCTTGTTTTAGGGCCCCATTTGATTTTGGTCAGGATTTTGTTGCTTTGGGGGTTAATGATGTCATCCTGCAGCGCAGGAAGGGGCATGCTGCATAGGTGCCCCTTTATAAGACCCTGTGTCTCCTCCTTCTTCCTCTTTGGCAGAAGCGCTGTGTCCCTCCCTGTTGTATGGGTACGAAGGTTATTTTGGTGTGGCTTTTGGTTATGGAGGTTTTTGTGAATTCTGGGCTGATGGCTCGTGTTTAGACGTGGCATCCTATTAAGTCACAGCTGGCGTCAGGTAAAGAGAAATAGGATACTGAGCAGGTGAACTGGCGTAATCTGCCCGCTGGGAGTCCAGCGGCCGGCAGATCGCACGGGCTCAGTTATGTGTTATGCCGTTAAAAAAATCTGCTGTGGCCGACTACCACCCAACAAAATCGTTAAATAAAGGTTATGAACATGACTTGGTTGTCAGTATCATTTGTTGCGGGTTAACATGGCGGGGCCAGGGTGTAGAGGGTTACCCCTTCCCCTTCTCCTTTCCTGAGAGTGACTACCAACAGTCTGGTGAGTCAATGCAAACCCTTCATCAGCCACGAAGACAAATGGAGCCGGTGGACCTGCATATCCGGGAAGTCTTCTGGACTCGGGAAGGGCAAGCTGGGTGGCACGAAGCCGCTCACCCATTCTAGAAGCATTCTAGAAGTAACTTATAGTTACTGTCAGCAACAGCCATCAGCACTATAGAAAAATAATGCTTATAATTGAAGAAACAGGACCCAGAGTGAGGAGGCTTCTTCACACGAATGTGATTGCCATCCATTGCCCCCAGGCAGTTGGGAAACTGCGCAGAATCATTGAAGCCCTCAGAGATCTGAAACCAATCGTCCACCTTGGGCTGTGGCATCACCGTCTCTCGGAATTGTTGCCAGATGAACTGGCAAGTGTGACGCACAATCCGAGAAATCGTTGAGGTTCCCAAAAGAAACTCAAAATGCAGGGATGCAAACGAGTTCCCAGTAGCAAGGAATCTGTGGGCAAATAAAAAAAATACAAGCATTAAAGTACCCCAAGAAAGGGAACAGCATAAACATATTACCTATAATGCAGGGGTAGGGAACCTCAGGTTCTCAAGCTACTGTGAAAGTACAATTTTAACATTTATTTTTTAAAGGGGTAACTGCATTATTAAGTATCCTTGCTGGGAGTTTAAGTGTAAAACCAGCCAGAGAGCCGGAGGTTCCCTAACACTCCTCTAATGCTTGATATGCCACGTGTTCAAACTGTCTCTGGCTATTGTGACCGAATATCTGCAAAAAAAAAAAATTGGCATGGATACTATAAACACTGCCACCAATGGCGGTGTAGCCACGACTTTAATAAGAACTGAGACACCTCCTGTGCGGACAACATTTACATGCACTATGTATATTAACCACCTCAGCCCCCAGTGCTTAAACACCCTTAATGACCAGGCCACTTTTTACACTTCTGACCTACACTACTTTCACCGTTTATTGCTCGGTCATGCAACTTACCACCCAAATGAATTTTACCTCCTTTTCTTCTCACTAATAGAGCTTTCATTTGGTGGTATTTCATTGCTGCTGACATTTTTACTTTTTTTGTTATTAATTGAAATTTAACGATTTTTTTGCAAAAAAATGACATTTTTCACTTTCAGTTGTAAAATTTTGCAAAAAAAACGAGATCCATATATAAATTTTGCTCTAAATTTATTGTTCTACATGTCTTTGATAAAAAAAAAATGTTTGGGTAAAAAAAAAATGGTTTGGGTAAAAGTTATAGCGTTTACAAACTATGGTACAAAAATGTGAATTTCCGCTTTTTGAAGCAGCTCTGACTTTCTGAGCACTTGTCATGTTTCCTGAGGTTCTACAATGGCCAGACAGTACAAACACCCCACAAATGACCCCATTTCGGAAAGTACACACCCTAAGGTATTCGCTGATGGGCATAGTGAGTTCATAGAACTTTTAATTTTTTGTCACAAGTTAGTGGAAAATGATGATTTTTTATTTTTTTTTCTTTTCTTACAAAGTCTCATATTCCACTAACTTGTGACAAAAAATAAAAACTTCTATGAACTCACTATGCCCATCACGAAATACCTTGGGGTCTCTTCTTTCCAAAATGGGGTCACTTGTGGGGTGGTTATACTGCCCTGGCATTCTAGGGGCCCAAATGTGTGGTAAGGAGTTTGAAATCAAATTCTGTAAAAAATGACCTGTGAAATCCGAAAGGTGCTCTTTGGAATATGGGCCCCTTTGCCCACCTAGGCTGCAAAAAAGTGTCACACATCTGGTATCTCCGTACTCAGGAGAAGGTGGGGAATGTGTTTTGGGGTGTCATTTTATATATACCCATGCTGGGTGAGAGAAATATCTTGGTCAAATGCCAACTTTGTATAAAAAAATGGGAAAAGTTGTCTTTTGCCAAGATATTTCTCTCACCCAGCATGGGTATATGTAAAATGACACCCCAAAACACATTTCCCAACTTCTCCTGAGTACGGAGATACCAGATGTGTGACACTTTTTTGCAGCCTAGGTGGGCAAAGGGGCCCATATTCCAAAGAGCACCTTTCGGATTTCACAGGTCATTTTTTACAGAATTTGATTTCAAACTCCTTACCACACATTTGGGCCCCTAGAATGCCAGGGCAGTATAACTACCCCACAAGTGACCCCATTTTGGAAAGAAGACACCCCAAGGTATTCCGTGAGGGGCATGGCAAGTTCCTAGAATTTTTTATTTTTTGTCACAAGTTAGTGGAAAATGATGATTTTTTTTTTTTTTTTTTTTTCATACAAAGTCTCATATTCCACTAACTTGTGACAAAAAAAAAAAAGTTCCATGAACTCACTATGCCCATCAGCGAATACCTTGGGGTCTCCTCTTTCCAAAATGGGGTCACTTGTGGGGTAGTTATACTGCCCTGGCATTCTAGGGGCCCAAATGTGTGGTAAGGAGTTTGAAATCAAATTCTCTAAAAAATGACCTGTGAAATCCGAAAGGTGCTCTTTGGAATATGGGCCCCTTTGCCCACCTAGGCTGCAAAAAAGTGTCACACATCTGGTATCTCCGTACTCAGGAGAAGTTGAGGAATGTGTTTTGGGGTGTCTTTTTACATATACCCATGCTGGGTGAGATAAATATCTTGGTCAAATGCCAACTTTGTATAAAAAAATGGGAAAAGTTGTCTTTTGCCAAGATATTTCTCTCACCCAGCATGGGTATATGTAAAATGACACCCCAAAACACATTCCCCAACTTCTCCTGAGTACGGAGATACCAGATGTGTGACACTTTTTTGCAGCCTAGGTGGGCAAAGGGGCCCATATTCCAAAGAGCACCTTTCGGATTTCACAGGTCGTTTTTTAGAGAATTTGATTTCAAACTCCTTACCACACATTTGGGCCCCTAGAATGCCAGGGCAGTATAACTACCCCACAAGTGACCCCATTTTGGAAAGAAGACACCCCAAGGTATTCGCTGATGGGCATAGTGAGTTCATGGAAGTTTTTATTTTTTGTCACAAGTTAGTGGAATATGAGACTTTGTATGAAAAAAAAAATTAAAAAAAAATCAGCATTTTCCACTAACTTGTGACAAAAAATAAAAAATTCTAGGAACTCGCCATGCCCCTCACGGAATACCTTGGGGTGTCTTATTTCCAAAATGGGGTCACTTGTGGGGTAGTTATACTGCCCTGGCATTTTCCAGGGGCCCTAATGTGTGGTAAGTAGGTAAATGACCTGTGAAATCCTAAAGGTGCTCTTTGGAATATGGGCCCCTTTGCCCACCTAGGCTGCAAAAAAGTGTCACACATGTGGTATCGCCGTATTCAGGAGAAGTTGGGGAATGTGTTTTGGGGTGTCATTTTACATATACCCTTGCTGGGTGAGAGAAATATCTTGACAAAAGACAACTTTTCCCATTTTTTTATACAAAGTTGGCATTTGACCAAGATATTTCTCTCACCCAGCATGGGTATATGTAAAATGACACCCCAAAACACATTCCCCAACTTCTCCTGAGTACGGCGATACCAGATGTGTGACACTTTTTTGCAGCCTAGATGCGCAAAGGTGCCCAAATTCCTTTTAGGAGGGCATTTTTAGACATTTGGATACCAGACTTCTTCTCACGCTTTGGGGCCCCTAGAATGCCAGGGCAGTATAAATACCCCACATGTGACCCCATTTTGGAAAGAAGACACCCCAAGGTATTCAATGAGGGGCATAGCGAGTTCATAGAAATTTTTTTTTTTTGGCACAAGTTAGCGGAAATTGATATTTTTAATTTTTTTCTCACAAAGTCTCCCGTTCCGCTAACTTGGGACAAAAATTTCAATCTTTCATGGACTCAATATGCCCCTCACGGAATACCTGGGGGTGTCTTGTTTCCGAAATGGGGTCACATTTGGGTATTTATACTGCCCTGGCATTCTAGGGGCCCTAAAGCGTGAGAAGAAGTCTGGAATATAAATGTCTAAAAAATTTTACGCATTTGGATTCCGTGAGGGGTATGGTGAGTTCATGTGAGATTTTATTTTTTGACACAAGTTAGTGGAATATGAGACTTTGTAAGAAAAAAAAATAATAATTCCGCTAACTTGGGCCAAAAAAATTTCTGAATGGAGCCTTACAGAGGGGTGATCAATGACAGGGGGGGTGATCAATGACAGGGGGGTTGATCAATGACAGGGGGGTTGATCAATGACAGGGGGGTGATCAATGACAGGGGGGTGATCAATGACAGGGGGGTGATCAATGACAGGGGGGTGATCAGGGAGTCTATTTGGGGTGATAACCACAGTCATTGATCATGCCCCTGTAAGGCTTCATTCAGACGTCCGGATGCGTTTTGCGGATCCGATCCATCTATCAGTGCATCCGTAAAAATCATGCGGACATCTGAATGGAGCTTTACAGGGGGGTAATCAATGACAGGGGGGTGATCAGGGAGTCTATATGGGGTGATCACCACAGTCATTGATCACGCCCCTGTAAGGCTTCATTCAGACGTCCGGATGCATTTTGCGGATCCGATCCATCTATCAGTGCATCCGTAAAAATCATGCGGACATCTGAATGGAGCTTTACAGGGGGGTGATCAATGACAGGGGTGTAATCAATGACAGGGGGGTGATCAGGGAGTCTATATGGGGTGATCACCACAGTCATTGATCACGCCCCTGTAAGGCTTCATTCAGACGTCCGGATGCGTTTTGCGGATCCGATCCATCTATCAGTGCATCCGTAAAAATCATGCGGACATCTGAATGGAGCTTTACAGGGGGGTGATCAATGACAGGGGTGTAATCAATGACAGGGGGGTGATCAGGGAGTCTATATGGGGTGATCACCACAGTCATTGATCACGCCCCTGTAAGGCTTCATTCAGACGTCCGGATGCGTTTTGCGGATCCGATCCATCTATCAGTGCACCTGTAAAAATCATGCGGACATCTGAATGGAGCTTTACAGGGGGTTGATCAATGACAGGGGTGTAATCAATGACAGGGGGGTGATCAGGGAGTCTATATGGGGTGATAACCACAGTCATTGATCATGCCCCTGTAAGGCTTCATTCAGACGTCCGTATGCGTTTTGCGGATCCGATCCATCTATCAGTGCATCCGTAAAAATCATGCGGACGTCTGAATGGAGCTTTACAGGGGGGTGATCAATGACAGGGGTGTAATCAATGACAGGGGGGTGATCAGGGAGTCTATATGGGGTGATCACCACAGTCATTGATCATGCCCCTGTAAGGCTTCATTCTGACGTCCGGATGCGTTTTGCGGATCCGATCCATCTATCAGTGCATCCGTAAAAATCATGCGGACATCTAAATGGAGCTTTACAGGGGGGTGATCAGGGAGTCTATATGGGGTGATCACCACAGTCATTGATCATGCCCCTGTAAGGCTTCATTCAGACGTCCGGATGCGTTTTGCGGATCCGATCCATCTATCAGTGGATCCGTAAAAATCATGCGGACGTCTGAATGGAGCTTTACAGGGGGATGATCAATGACAGGGGGGTAATCAATGACAGGGGGGTGATCAGGGAGTCTATATGGGGTGATCACCACAGTCATTGATCACGCCCCTGTAAGGCTTCATTCAGACGTCCGGATGCGTTTTGCGGATCCGATCCATCTATCAGTGGATCCGTAAAAATCATGCGGACGTCTGAATGGAGCTTTACAGGGGGGTGATCAATGACAGGGGGGTAATCAATGACAGGGGGGTAATCAATGACAGGGGGGTGATCAGGGAGTCTATATGGGGTGTTAAGGGGCTAATAAGGGGTTAATAAGTGACGGGGGGGGGGGGGGGTGTAGTGTAGTGTAGTGGTGCTTGGTGCTACTTTACTGAGCTACCTGTGTCCTCTGGTGGTCGATCCAAACAAAGGGGACCACCAGAGGACCAGGTAGCAGGTATATTAGACGCTGTTATCAAAACAGCGTCTAATATACCTGTTAGGGGTTAAAAAAAACACATCTCCAGCCTGCCAGCGAACGATCGCCGCTGGCAGGCTGGAGATCAACTCTCTTACCTTCCGTTCCTGTGAGCGCGCGCGCCTGTGTGCGCGCGTTCACAGGAAATCTCGCGTCTCACGAGAGGACGCGCCGGCGCGTCCAGGAGGAATGAATCAACCACCTCCAGGACGCGTCTGTGCGTACAGCGGTCCGGAGGTGGTTAAAGGGAGGCTGATGGTGGGACACTCAGCATGATGCTGACATTTGAACAAATGTGCTATGAAAGTGGATTAGTACACACAAAACAGGCAAAAAAATTAACATGTTATATGCCCTGGATAAAAAATAAAAAACGGAATTTCGAATGGTACGAACATATTGAACTCCAAAAAAGGTATCTTTCAATAACACAGCCTCATATCATACTACATACATTTAGGTTCTTAATTCACTGAGCACAAAAGTCCGGCACATTAAAAAAGGGCCCAACATTAATAAAATCTTGCTTACCTCAACGTGACAATGAGCCTTTCATCTGGAGTAATGATGCGCCTCATATTGGTGTCCATGAAGGTAAGGACAGTACTTAGAGACAGCAAACTATCAAAGGTGCCCACTGACATCCGACAGAACGCAAAGAACTTCTCAGGATGGAGACGAAGATCTTTGTAAAGGCTATGGAAGTGTCCTTTCCGGTAGTGTTGAGACACAATGGGATGGATCTAAAAGGGAACGCTGGCCCCAGCGACGAGAAACAAGCCAGTTCAGTACAACTTCTTCCTCTGAATCATCCGCCATGGTGATGCGAAAGACGAAAAAAAGGGAGAATACAACGACAGCAACGCCAAGCAGCCAACAGAAACTCTGTACCGTGTGGAGAGTATAAAGAAAATGGCCACCGCAAAAAAATATCAGGTGCCCAGCATATATACCTATATTGCTGGGTGTGGATATTCAAATGACATAGATTATTATTATTTTTTTAGTTTGGTCATGTCTGCAAAAAAAAACGGAAGACACACGGAAACGGATCACGGAACAACGGAACCCCATTTTGCCGACCGTGAAAAAATACTGTCGTGTGCATGAGGCCATACAGAGATATTTCTCACACACAGTATAGGTATATGTAAAAATACACCCCAAAACACATTGCCCTACTTCTTCTGAGTACGGCAATACCACATGTGTGACACTTTTTTGCAGCCTAGGTGCGCAAAGGGGCCCAAATTCCAATGAGCACCTTTAGGATTTCACAGGGCATTTTTACGCATTTGAATTCCAAACTACTTCTCACGCTTTAGGGCCCCTAAAATACCAGGGCAGTATAAATACCCCACAAGTGACCCCATTTTGGAAAGAAGACACCCCAAGGTATTCCGTGAGGGGCATGGTGAGTTCAGAGAAGTATTTTTTTTTGGCACAAATTAGCGGAAAATTATTTTTTATTTTTTATTCTTACAAAGTCTCATATTCCACTAACTTGTGACAATTTTTATTTTTTTACATGAACTCACCATGCCCCTCGCGGAATACCTTGGGGTGTCTTATTTCCAAAATGGGGTCACTTGTGGGGTTTTAATACTGCCCTGGCATTTTAGGGGCCCTAAAGTGTGAGAAGAAGTCTGGAATCCAAATGTCTAAAAATGCCCTCCTAAAAGGTACTCATTGGAATTTGGGCCCCTTTGCGCATCTTGGCTGCAAAAAAGTGTCACACATGTGGTATCGCCGTACTCAGGAGAAGTAGGGCAATGTGTTTTGGGGTGTATTTTTACATATACCCATACTGTGTGAGAAATATCTCTGTAAATGACAACATTTTCCATTTGTTTTATACAAAGTTGTCAATTTACAGAGATATTTCTCTCACCCAGCATGGGTATATGTAAAAATACACCCCAAAACACATTGCCCTACTTCTCCTGAGTACGGCGATACCACATGTGTGACACTTTTTTGCAGCCAAGATGCGCAAAGGGGCCCAAATTCCAATGAGTACCTTTAGAATTTCACAGGGCATTTTTACGCATTTGGATTCCGTGAGGGGTATGGTGAGTTCATGTAAGATTTTATTTTTTGTCACAAGTTAGTGGAATATAAGACTTTGTAAGAAAAAACAAAAAAACGAAAAAAAAAATCTATTTCCGATAACTTGTGCCAAAAAAAAAAAATTCTATGAACTCGCCATGCCCCTCAAAAGTGATCTTTATAGCGCCGCAGCGATTTTACTGTGTTTTTGCAGTGATCAGAAAAAAAAATTGTCACTGCGGTGGGGCGGACTGAATGCAAGTGTGCGCACAAGATCAGTCCTGATAGGGAGAACACTGCGTTTTTTGTAGAGCCTATAGAACATGTCCTATTCTTGTCCGCAATTGCGGACAAGAAAATGCATTTTCCATATAGTTCTGGCAATGTGCGGATCCGCAAAATGCGGAAAGCACATTGCCGGTGTCCGTGTTTTGCGGAACCGTGTATCCGTGGATCCGCGGATCCGCAAAACACATACGGACGTCTGAATGGAGCCTTACAGGTGGGTGATTAATGACAGGGGGGTGATCAGGGAGTCTATATGGGGTGATCTCAGGGGTTAATAAGGGGTTAATAAGTGACGGGGGGTTGTAGTGTAGTGTGGTGATTGGTGCTACTTACAGAGCTGCCTGTGTCCTCTGGTGGTCGATCCAAGCAAAAGGGACCACCAGAGGACCAGGTAGCAGGTATATCAGACGCTGTTAACAAAACAGCGTCTAATATACCTTTCTGGGGTTAAAAAAATTGCATCTACAGCCTGCCAGCGAATGATCGCTGCTGGCAGGCTGTAGATCAACCCGTTTACCTTGCGATCCTGTGAACGCACGCTCCTGTGAGCGCGCGTTCACAGGAAATCTCGGCTCACGCGAGATGACGCGTATATGTGTCCAGGAGGAATAACCCGGCCGCCCGCAGGACGCATCCCTGCGGGAGGTGGTTAAGAGGCATTCCGTTTTGATCTGTCATAATACAAGTCTATGGGAATCATAACGGATCCGTCTGGTTCCCGTCATGCAAGGCAAAAAACGTCGACAGGACTTTTTTGTCCGTTCTGCATAATGGGAACCAGACGGATCCGTTATGATTCCCATAGACTTCTATTATGACGGTAGGCAAAACTGAATACCTTTTTAAAGGCTTCCGTTTTGCATTCTGTCATAATACAAGTCTATGGGCAGCATAACGGATCAGTCCTGGTTTCCGTTATGCAGGACTGGACTCTTGCATAATGGATCCGTTATGCTGCCCATAGACTTGTATTATGAAATATCAAAACGGAATTCCTTTTAAAGGCTTCCTTTTTACTTCCATCTTATGGATTCCGTTATAATCATGTTATAAAAGAAAGCCATAGCGGAATACATAAGGCTGATGTGAACCCACCCTAAGTCTGCATGCAGCCATATTTTTTTTCTTTCATATACTGTAAGTCATTCACAAGAAAGCTTCTAAAAAAATAAGTATTTTCCCATAGATTTTCCCAGCACCAATGTGAAAATCACTTTTGTCAAGAGCGTTTCAGTCAGTTCCAATGAAAGCAAGCAGTAAAACTGAGCACATTAAAGATAAGTATCCTCTTTCTCTAAATAATACTTTTCTCTGGGTATAATACTCAAAAGCTTATCCAAAATTGCTCAAAATTTCAAAAGCCTTACCTTGATATATGATTTAGGCATAACCTTGTAGATAATTAGACAATATGGGGGCTCCAGTTTGTCCCAATTAGATGTCTTGCTGTGCAAGTTCAGTTAAAGTTGCCAAAATTGTTATAGCAAAAGCTAGGGTTTATTGATATATTCATTATACAATTCTTTTTGATATGCTCCATTATTTCAGCGTTTCTATAAAGCAAATTCTAACTTTTAAATAGAGTAACTGTAAATTGATAAATAAATGTATAATCAATAAATGGTTTCTTATGTTATTCAAATAATTAACATCTGTATTTAAAGGATTTCTACCACTTCGTTTTCACATAATTAGCTTTCAGACACTAGCGATCCGCTAGTGTCTGCTCTCCCAAACAATCCTAATATAACTGTTTATTGTCCTGCCGTTTCGCAAAAAATCTAACTTATATAGATATGCTAATGAGCCTCTAGTTGCTATGGGGGCGTCATTAGCACCTAGAGGCTCGGTCTACCTTCACAAAATGCCACCGTCCAGTGCGTCCCTCCAGCCCGCCCATCTCCTCCGGAATGCGATCAAGCGGACAAATTCTTGCGCATGTGCCGTGCGCGTCTGTATTCGGCGCATGCGCAGTGAATGTCTGACCGCTTCCCTGCTCAGACATCTCCACTGCGCCTGCGCCGATGACATCATAGTGCTCCGAGGAACAGGCGCAGTGGAGATGTCTGTGCAGGGAAGCGGTCAGACATTCACTGCGCATGCGCCGAATACAGACGCGCACGGCGAAAGAGTGAGAATTCGTCCGCTTGATCGCATTCCGGAGGAGATGGGCGGGCTGGAGGGATGCGCTGGGCGGCGGCATTTTGTGAAGGTAGACCGAGCCTCTAGGTGCTAATGACGCCCCCATAGCACCTAGAGGCTCATTAGCATATCTATATAAGTTAGATTTTTTGCGAAACGGCAGGACAATAAACAGTTATATTAGGATTGTTTGGGAGAGCAGGCACTAGCGGATCGCTAGTGTCTGAAAGCTAATTATGTGAAAATGAAGTGGTAGAAACCCTTTAAAACAATTATTGTGCCAGACTTTTAAAGAGGACCTTTCATGGGTCCTAACATTATAAACTAAGTATCAGGATATGTAGGGCATAGTGCAGGGAGCTAACTGCACTTACTGTTTTTTCTGGGTGCCGCTCCTTTCGCCCGCTGTGGCCCCAGTTGTATTCTCCTGCCTGGTATGCTAATTTTAGCATTGGTACAGGGAGGAGGAGACTGCCCTGTTTCTCAATGGGCGTCTCCTTCTCCCTGGCTATGCCGCGATCCAATCACAGTGGAGAGCATCATAGCCAGGGAGAAGGTGAGGTTTATTTCTCCCTGGCTGCGACGCTCTCTGCTGCGATTGGACAGAGAAAGTGTGATTCCTGGATGAAATATACGGTGAAACAACCAGTGCAGGGCACCTCAGGGCGAAGTTATTTTAGCGGATTCAGCGGGAAGACAAAGTTGTCTCGCAGTATGCGATGGCACTACAGGAAGTGTTGGCCGAGGTGCAGAAAAAAAGAGGCGGACGGAGTAACCGCCATGGGAACTGTAGATCGTATACTGCAGGAACAATTCATTCTGGGACTCTACAGCACTCCCCTGAAACGGGCCCTGAGGAACGAGTTAGGGTGAACTCTCCACTAACCTTTCGACAAATATTAGCAGAGGCAGTGGCACGGAGCAAAGAATAAAGTTATGCGTCCGGAGTGATACGGACCCAGACCGTCACACCCCTCAGGGTTACATAGAGCAAAGAGGTCCTAGTCAGAGTGGTAGAAGACTTACAGAGCTCCCTGAGTGCTATGCAGGAAAATTTGACGCACCTGGAAAAACGGATGGAGTCGTGCTATACCCCTGAAGCTGCCTACCTGGCCCGACAACAGACTTATCAGGCGCCCCCATGGGTTCCTATACCAGAATATCTTCACCCTGATTTACCTTCTCACCAGGCTCCTCAATATCCTCCAAGGAGGCCCGTCAATCAAGACCTAAGGGCATCCCCATACGCAGACAAGGAGAAGGCCGTCAAGGGGCACAGTGTTGGCGGTGTGGAAATTGCGGACATTACCCAGAGAGTGTCGGAGTGATGCGGCTGGACACCCAGAACCGCCATTAAACTTACTGCCCCCACAGTAGTGGAATATACTGTGGGGGGAGGTAGAGATCCAAGATACCCAGTATGGCTCTGCGCACCTGGTCGCAGGGTTTCCCACCATTCGAGCTGAATTTGAAGGCATTCCTGTTGACTGCTTAGTGAATACCGGGTCACAAGTAACGACTATGCCTGAGTCACTCTTCTACCGTTACTTCCAAACACTGGCCAAGCCAGAGCGAGAGACGCTGGGCCGGGTCACAGCGGCCAATCAATAACAGATCCCTGTCACAGGGGTCATGTGGATGAATGTATGGCTATGTGGGCAGGAAGTGGGACGGAAAGCTATCCTGTTGGTCCCCGAGACGTTCAAAGAAGATGTGCCGGTGATAATAAGCATAAATATTCTGTGAGAATTGGATCAGATCATGTTCACCAAACGGGGGCCAGGCTATTGGAAGAAATCCACTTCGCAGAAACCTACTCAGAAAGCATTTCAACCGCTAGGACGGTGAAATTTGCGGGATATCTGGCAGGGGCTAAGATCTTCGTTGCGACCAATAACAATCCCCTGGCCCACCTGGATACTGCCAAGTTGGGAGCCCTGGAGCAATGCTGGGCAGCTCTCCTTGCAAAGTATGACTTCTCAAATCGCTACCATTCTGCTACAGAGAATACCAATGCCGATGGTCTGTCGAGGGTTACTTTTGAAACTCCAGTAGGGGATATGGATGGACAAAAGGAAGAGGATGAAACTCCAGACTTCAGCAAGTTCGTTCCGCCCACAATCGCGGCCCAGACAAGTGGGGAGGGCCGTAAGTTACCAAAGGCATGGGGGAGAACTAATGAGGACTGGGGCCGATTACAGGATGAAGACGCTGGACTGTGGCATATAAAAAGCTGGGTAACCCAGTGATGGAAACCCAACAGAGAAATAAGGAATGATCTGGATGCCGAGATGAAGTCCGTTCTACTTCAATGGGACAAACTGGAAGTGCACAGAGCTGTTCTGTTCCACAAGTGGAAAACTGGAAGTGCACAGAGCTGTTCTGTTCCACAGTGCAGACCAATGACCTAGAGGCGAGGTGGCAAGTAGTAATACCCAAAAGCATGGCACAGGAGATAGCCAAACAAGCCCATGAATTTGGAGCTCACTTTGGGCCAGCCAAGACTTATTAGTGGCTGCAGCGTTATGTACAGTCAGGTCCATAAATATTGGGACATCGACACAATTCTAACATTTTTGGCTCTATACACCACCACAATGGATTTGAAATGAAACAAGATGTGCTTTAACTGCAGACTGTCAGCTTTAATTTGAGGGTATTTAGATCCAAATCAGGTGAACGGTGTAGGAATTACAACAGTTTGCATATGTGCCTCCCACTTGTTAAGGGACCAAAAGTAATGGGACAATTGGCTTCTCGGCTGTTCCATGGCCAGGTGTGTATTATTCCCTCATTATCCCAATTACAATGAGCAGATAAAAGATCCAGAGTTCATTTCAAGTGTGCTATTTGCATTTGGAATCTGTTGCTGTCAACTCTCAAAATGAGATCCAAAGAGCTGTCACTATCAGTGTAGCAAGCCATCATTAGGCTGAAAAAACTAAATAAACCCATTAGAGAGATAGCAAAAACATTAGGCGTGGCCAAAACAACTGTTTGGAACATTCTTAAAAAGAAGGAACGCACCGATGAGCTCAGCAACACCAAAAGCCCCGGAAGACCACAGAAAACAACTGTGGTGGATGACTGAAGAATTCTTTCCCTGGTAAAGAAAACACCCTTCACAACAGTTGGCCAGATCAAGAACACTCTCCAGGAGGTAGTTGTGTGTGTAAAAGTCAACAATCAAGAGAAAACTTCACCAGAGTGAATACCGAGGGTTCACCACAAGATGTAAACCATTGGTGTGCCTCAAAAACAGGAAGGCCAGATTAGAGTTTGCCAAACAACATCTAAAAAAGCCTTCGCAGTTCTGGAACAACATTCTATGGACAGATGAGACCAAAATCAACTTGTACCAGAGTGATGGGAAGAGAAGAGTATGGATAAGGAAAGGAACTGCTCATGATCCTAAACATACCACCTCATCAGTGAAGCATGGTGGTGGTAGTGTCATGGCATGGGCATGTATGGCTGCCAATGGAACTGGTTCTCTTGTATTTATTGATATGACTGCTGACAAAAGAAGCAGGATGAATTCTGAAGTGTTTCGGGCAATATTATCTGCTCATATTCAGCCAAATGCTTCAGAACTCCTTGGACGGCGCTTCACAGTGCAGATAGACAATGACCAAAAGCATACTGCAAAAGCAACAAAAGAGTTTAAGGGAAATAAGTGGAATGTTATGCAATGGCCAAGTCAATCACCTGACCTGAATCTGATTGAGCATGCATTTCACTTGCTGAAGAAAAAACTGAAGGGAAAATGCCCCAAGAACAAGCAGGAACTGAAGACAGTTGCAGTAGAGGCCTAGCAGAGTATCACCAGGGATGAAACCCAGCGTTTATGATTGATGTCTATGCGTTCCGGACTTCAGGCTGTAATTGAGTGCAAAGGATTTGCAACCAAGTACTAAAAAGTGAAAGTTTGATTTATGATTATTATTATGCCCCATTAGGCTACTTTCACACGAGCGTTCGGGTGTCCGCTCGTGCGCTCCGTTTGAAGGGGCTCACGAGCGGCCCCGAACGCATCTGTCTGGCCCTAATGCATTCTCAGTGGAGGCGGATCCACTGAGAATGCATCCGTCTGCCAGCGCTCAGCCTCCGCTCCGCTCAGTGAGCGGACACCTGAACGCTGCTTGCAGCGTTCGGGTGTCCGCCTGGCCATGCGGAGGCGAGCGGATCCGTCCAGACTTATAATGGAAGTCAATGGGGACGGATCCGCTTGAAGATGACACCATATGGCTCAATCTTCAAGCGGATCCGTTCCCCATTGACTTTCAATGTAAAGTCTGAACGGATCCGCTCAGGCTACTTTCTGACTTAGAAAATTTTCTAAGTAATAATGCAGACGGATCCGTTCTGAACGGATGCAAACGTCTGCTTTATCGGAGCGGATCCGTCTGATGAAACATCAGACGGATCCGCTCCGAACGCTCGTGTGAAAGTAGCCTTACTTTTGTTCCCTTAACAAGTGGGAGGCACATATGCAAACTGTTGTAATTCCTACACCGTTCACCTGATTTGGATGTAAATACCCTCAAATTAAAGCTGACAGTCTGCAGTTAAAGCACATCTTGTTCATTTCAAATCCATTGTGGTGGTGTATAGAGCCAAAAATGTTAGAATTGTGTCGATGTCCCAATATTTATGGACCTGACTGTATATTGTCTGCGACTGGAGGCCACGGTTGAGGAAGTTTGCTGACAGTGTTGAGTGTGTGAACTAACTAAAAGCAGGGAACAGAGGGCACCTCTACAGTCCATACAGACTAAAGAACTGCTGGAAGTATTGATGATAGACTACCTCCTTGTGGGACAATCATCAAGAGGTCCACAGTACTGCCTGGTCATGATTGACCACTACAAGTTTTCAGTAGTCTCCCCAACTCAAGAGAAACGTCCCAGAGGCAAGTTGAGTGAGCGTTGGGAGGTGCAGCCATACAAAGTGATCAAGAGAGTGTGACCTAATGGTCCGGTCTACGAAGTGCAGGTTGAAAATTAGGAGTTTGCTTCACGGACTCTACATAGGAATATGCTACGGCCATGCCGGTCTGAAGATCCCGCACCTATTCAGAGGACAACTCCTCCTCCTGCCCCATACCCAGAACTTGTTATCTCCGATGGAAATGAATGTGAAGACTGGTGGACCGTTCCTGACAATGCCGAAGGTCCCCAGGCCGCAGGTTATGAAGCTCCTGCTACAGAACCACTCTAACATCTTGCAGAGAAGAGGAGCCCACAACCACATCCAAATCTCCTGCTGTAAAGGAAGAACCCAGGTTAACAGCTCCCAGTGGAGAAAGTCAGGTCTTAACAGATA
The DNA here is from genome assembly GCF_905171765.1 of Bufo bufo. NCBI lineage: Eukaryota > Metazoa > Chordata > Amphibia > Anura > Bufonidae > Bufo > Bufo bufo. Next base: position 337,805,440 of record NC_053393.1, on the reverse strand, counting down.
GTCAAGACCTCCAGAGATCCAGGAGGTCTACTGCAGGGGTTCCACCAAACAGGTACACTGCTGATCAGTTTATTTGGTATGCCTATATATATTGTGGACAATCTTGTACTGCCGTTTAAATGTTCCATTAACCCCTTTTGTTTTCTATGGACTATATCACATGGCCCAGGATGGCCACCTTTAAGTGGGGAGGCATGTAAGAGTCAGCCTTATAGTAACCAAATTACATTGCACTGACATCTCTGGTGATAATGCTGCACACAGGCTGTGATATCCTCCTCCAGCCACAAGAGGCTGCTGTGTCTTGGAATAAGGGAAAGGACAAGCTGAAAGAAGATAATTGTAGGATTTTACTCATTTATGACGTAAAGTCATGATTTTATGAAAGACACGGAGGCGAGTATTGCTTAACTCTTTCTTTCCTTAAAATAGCAGCAAAGAAGATAATCTGAAAAAATCATCATTACAGAGGTAACATAAGCCCCTCCCCCTTAGTCCTCCATAAAGGGACCTCCTCCACATCTCCACTTCCTCTTTCTTTGGTAACGGATCTGCAAACTGAAACTGGAAACCGCCGGGAATCCAAACAGCCGGCGTGACTTCAAACGATGCTCAACAACGGAACAATCCTCAAACGAAATCCTGGTAGGACGTGACAACACTGGGGAACACCAACCACAGACTGCTGGGCTCTGTAATCAACCTGGAAAGAAACATAGAAATAAATAGCGAGGAGCCAAGAGGAGCTCTAAATAGTTGTACTGATACCGTCACAGGTAATGCAAAGGACATCAACAATTTTATGCATATATGAAATAATACAAAAATATTAATAAAGGGAGGGATAAAAGAGAGGGTGGGGCAATACTCGCCTCCGTGTCTTTCATAAAATCATGACTTTACGTCATAAATTAGTAAAACCCTACAATTTTATATCAAGACACGGAGGCTTCATATTGCTAGTTTAAAGCCGACTCACAATGGATGAAAACACATGCGGGCCCGGTCTGAAGTAGGCACCCCGAACCGAATGCGCCGTGAAAATGGAGGTGTCAATGCCAGAAAGGGATAAAACCCATTTCACCCAACGAGATAAAGTGACACTAGTGACAGGAAGGTGAGGCCGACGGAAAGAGATGAACAGCTGCGAACGAGAAGTAGACCTCAGATGCGAAGTCCGCGCTTCGTATTCCCTAAGACATGCAACCGGACACAGGATAGAGGATTCCCGAAAGGCCGGATAATCCACAGACTTATTACTGGTCTTAGTGCGACGTGAGATATTAAAAGTCACACCTTCCGGGGTAAACGAACGAGCATCGTAGTCCAACGCCCGAACGTCCGAAACCCTCTTACAGGAGACCAGACAAAATAAAGTAACTAACTTGGCCGAAAGCTGACGCAAAGAGAGTTCCGAATTGACCGGCCAAGATGACAGAAAAGATAAAACTACAGATACGTCCCAAGAACTCGAAAAACGAGGACGGGGAGGCCGCGTAAGGCGAGAACCCCTAAGCAAACGACAAACCAGGGGATGACGCCCAGCTGGGTAGCCTTCGAACCCCCTATGGCCAGACGAAATGGCCGACCTAAAAACATTAATGGTACGATAGGCTTTACCATCCTTGTACAAAGAAGAAAGGAACAAGATAATATTATTCACCGAGGTTGTAACGGGATCCAGATTCCTGAGCAGGCACCAACCAGACCAAGACTGCCATGCCGACTTGTAAGCTCGTCTGGTGCCGGGGGCCCACGCGCTCTCCAATAGGAACCTAGCCGTCTCTGAAACATCCGTGGGTGGATCGGAGTTCCCGAAATCCTGCAAGCCAGCAGGCGCAGGGAGCCGGAAACTACAAGAGGGTGTGATTGATTCAACGGCCCCCGTAATAGGGCCGCTGAGTGGGGCAACAACAGAGGATAGTCCACCAACAACTCCAGGAGCTGAGGGAACCACGATTGAGTGTTCCAGAACGGGATCACTAAGACCAACTCCGCCTCTTGGTAACGTACCATGACCAGGACCCGTGGAATCAGGGAGAAAGGAGGAAAAGCATACATCAGGTTCCCTGACCACCGTTGTAAGAAGGCATCTACTGCCTCCGCAGATGGGTCCGGCCCTTCAACTGAAGTACCTGGGGAGCTGGGCGTTCCAACGAGATGCGAAGAGGTCGATGGAAAACGGACCCCAGAGGGATAACACAGAAGCGAAGATTTCCTCGTCCAATCTCCAATCGCTGGAGTCGGACATGAAACGAGAGCTCCAATCGGCCCGAGTATTGTGGAGTCCCGGTAAGTACTCCGCCACCACCGAGACGTTGTTGGAGAGGCAAAAGTCCCAAAACTCCTTGGCCAGATGAGTTAACATCTTGGAACGGGTGCCACCCATAGAGTTGATATACCGGACCGCAGAGACGTTGTCCATCCGCAGGCGTACACATGCTCTGGCCCGTCCGTTGACAAAACTGCGGATCACAAAGGATCCCGCAAGGAGCTCCAGGGCATTGATGTGCAGGGATGATTCTGAGGACGCCCAAGGGCCTCCGGTGGACATCCCCTCGCAATGGGCCCCCCAGCCCAGGAGACTGGCGTCTGACTCCACAACCAGGTCCGGACGAGGGCCAAAAATGGCCCTCCCGTTCCACGTGGACAGATTGGCAATCCACCAAACTAGCTCGTCCCGAGTGTCTGAGTCTAGAATGATGAGGTCCGCATAGGTGGCTCCCGCCTGCAGATGAGCAATCTTCAGGCGTTGCAAGGCCCGATAATGCAGTGGGGCTGGGAAAATCGCCTGGATAGAGGACGATAGGAGACCTATCACTCTGGCCAACTGGCGAAGAGATACCTGAGGCAGAGCCAACGTGCGACGCAATTCCTTGCATATGGAACTGACCTTTACTGTGGGGAGACTGAGAGACAGAGCCTCTGAATCCACCAGGAAACCTAGGAACTCCAAAGTCCTGGACGGGATAAAACAGGATTTCTCCCGGTTGATAATGAACCCTAAACTGGTGAGAAGGGACATTGCCAGATGAAGATGATCCAGGATGGTGGAATAATCCTTGGCCATGATCAGGATTTCGTCCAGATATACTATAAGCCTCACCCCTCGGCTGCGGAGCCAGGCCATGACCGGGCGAAGCAATTTTGTGAAGCACCATGGGGCGGATGACAGGCCAAAGGGGAGGCACGTGAACCGCCACAGGGCGTTCCGCCAACGGAACTGCAACAGATCCCTTGAGGATGGAGCAATTGGTACAGAAAGGTATGCGTCCTTTAGGTCTAGTTTCACTAGCCAATCCTGAGGAAGTAGCATATCCCGAAGGAGGTGAATGCCCTCCATCTTGAAATGCCGGTATCTCACAAAGGAATTTAGGGCCTTCAGGTTTATAACTGGCCGGAATTGACCCCCTTTTTTCTCCACGAGGAAGATATTGCTGATCACTCCCTGAGGGGATCGGGAGGCTGGTTCTATGGCTCCTTTCAGGAGCAACTGATTTAATTCCTCGTCTATGAGGAGTTGGGCCGACAAGGACGTCTGAATGTGTGGAAGGGACCTTAAAAGATACGGGCTTGACACAAGCTCTATGTGGAACCCTAGTATTGTGGATAAAATCCATGGGTCTGAAGTGACAGTGGCCCACACATGGGAAAAGAAACGGAGTCTGCCCCCTATACATAGGTCCGAAAAAGGGGGAAGAAACTGTTGACTTACCGAAAGGGCGTCGAAGGTTCGGTTGTCCCCGATAAGATCTGCCTCGTCCAAAAGAACCCCGCGCTGGAAAGAAGGATGGAGGTTGTCTGGGGTCCTGACCAGAGGACCGGAAGGATGACGAAGAGGGACCTCGTCCCGAGCCACGGGACTGGAAGGAGGAACGGCCGGCCAGACGGCCCCTTGAACTGCCGGCCCTGGAGGAAAACCGGTTACTGAAAACCTTGCGCATAGAGGTTTGCACCTTATCAAGGGCAGTAAATGTGCCCACAAATTTTCCCAGCTCCTTTATAAAGGGATCACCAAAAAGGAGTCCCTGGGCGTCTTTGCCCGACTCAGTAAGGGCCATGTTGGCCAACTTAGGTTCCATCTTGATTAAAATGGCCTTCCTGCGTTCTATGGCAATAGAAGTGTTGGCGTTGCCTGCCAGGCATATGGCCCGTTGGACCCAGCCTCTAAGTTCCTCCGGGTCTACTAGCCTGCCCTCAGACTTAGCAGATTCCGCCAAGTCAAAGATTTTGGCGAGTGGCCCCATAATGTCCAATAACTTGTCCTGGCATGCCCGAAGGGCTGAGTCCAGGCCTCTACGGGGACTAAACCCTGACTTAGACAGAAATTGTACGACCTTAGGGTCGACTGTGGGCGTTTCACATACCCTGTTTGGTATAGTTGGACGTGGGCATTCAGCCCGCAGCTTGTTCCTAGCCTCCTTGCTAAGGGGCTTGCGGGCCATGGACTCAATATAGCTAGCGACATGAGGAGCCGGCAGCCACTCGGATGACCTGGGATGATGGAGTGAGTCCGGGTCAAATAATGGGGAACCAGATGGATCCGTAAGGGGTGCCTGTGCGTCGGTCGTCGCAGGCGACTTAGACGTAGACGGCCGGGAAACCGGATCAGGCTGCCCCTCATCCAGGTCAAACTCATCTCCCTCAGAGTTAACTGGGGAAAGCAACTCAACCTCCTCCTCAGACTCCTGAGAGTCAGAGTCTGGTTGCGGCTGGGCTCTAGCCGCTTTCCAGTTCCGTGCACATTCTGCCTTGCGCGGATGGGCTCGTTTGCGCGACCGGAGCGCGCTGTCAGATGATGGAACTAAGCCATCGGTCAATGAGTTTCTGGAGGTATTAGGCAAAGACACAGTAGTATCCTGTGTCAAGGTAACTGTCTGGGCACAGAGGACCTGAGACAGGGAGCTGGTGAGAGCTGAGGAAACAGAGCCCATAGCAGACAAGATAGCGTCTGAAATGGACTGTTGTAAGGCCCTAGCCTGGGCATCTGCCATGGAAGGAATAGCTGCCCCAGAAGGGGGGGGCACAGCCTGGGGAGCAACATTATTGTGATCTAGCAAAGGGCTGTTAGCGACCAGAGAGGGGGCTGGAACCAGGGACATGATGGCAGATATGGGTAAACCCAAAGCTACCTAAAATAACGACCCTATTAGGTAACTAACACAGGCGACAGGCAGGAGCGGTAAGCCGAGGTGACCGTGGACGCTGTACTGAGCTCCTTCCGAAATCTCGCGCGATCTCAGAAGCCGGGAAAACCAGAAGAGGCCGGTGAGTGCGCGCGCGCCCGAAATCCCGCAATCGCGAGATCTCGGGCGCAACCCAAAATGGCCGCCGAACTCCCGCGATACAACAGACGCGGCAGAAGAAGGAGAAGAAAAAGAAAATGGCGCCGAAGCGGGACCGCAGAAGGGACCGGAGACCCCCCAGAGGCCGGTAAGAAACAACCAAGGGCCGCGATGCGGCCGGAGACCACCGAAGAGTGGGAATAGCCTCCGGAACCGAAAGAATGGCAAAGACAAACGCCGAGAACGAACAATGAAAAACGGGGGGAAAAAAGACACCCAGATACAATAAATCACAAAGGGGGAGAAAACGCGACCCCTAAAAGAAATCCCTAAGGAAAAAAAAACAACTGCAAAGACAATGTCTAAGGCAAAACACAGGTAGTCAACGAACAAAATCAATAAATACACACAAATCTTACCCCCATAGCCCAGAGGACTATGGTGGGGTACTTATCTGAATAGCAGCAGCAAAGAAAGAGGAAGTGGAGATGTGGAGGAGGTCCCTTTATGGAGGACTAAGGGGGAGGGGCTTATGTTACCTCTGTAATGATGATTTTTTCAGATTATCTTCTTTGATGCTATTTTAAGTAAAGAAAGAGTTAAGCAATATGAAGCCTCCGCGTCTTGATATAAAATTAAGTTTTTTCTGGGCTGTGCTAGAAGTTGCCGGGTCTTTCTGGAGAGGGAGAGAGATTGGCTGCTGGGAGATATAAGAGAAAGAGACTGGCTGTTGGGAAAGATAACAGCAAGAGACTATAAGAGGAGATTTCTTCCTTACAGCTGTGGAGCAGAATACAGAGACTGCAAAGTGTGTTTCAGAGGAGTGAGATCGTGTCATTCAGAGACCAGTGACAAGCCTGATTCTTCCTGTCAGAGCTGCACTAGGTGAAGTCCTGCATCTGCTGTAATCCTACCAGAGAGAAAGAGAGACCACGCTGGGACAAGCGAGCGACCGGACCTGGTGCCAGACTGCAACTTCCGTCACGTACCGGACTAATGGAAATTTGCAGAACTGTGAGTGGCACCGGTGCTAATTTGCGATAGGTTATAGAGTAAGGGAATTTCAGTGCGCTGTAGAAGCGTCCCCTAGGTAGCAGGACTAGATAGGAAAGTATTAGTGAGAGTAGCTTGTAAACTGTCTGTTTGCTGTTTAGCTTATTCTGTTTTCCATGCAAAATTCTATTACCATTGTTGCTGATTTATGTACACCTGTTTATACCATTTCTGTAATTAACCCATTGCACCTCTGGTGCGGTGGTACTGTACTGTTAATCCGATTTTCCGGCAGTTACATTTTGTTCTTTAATAAACCCGGTGTATCCTTCAGCCTTCTTGTCTGCTGTACTGTATTTGGATCCTGCCTTGCGGTCTCCCTCCTCTGACCATTACAGGTACATCGTATGCTACTCGAGAGACTACCTGTGAGGAACATGAGGGAAGGGAAATAGAAGTGCACTCCTAAGTACAGGCTAATGGGGGCCACATGTGAGAATATTTAGAGTTGGTGTTTAAGAAGGTATGGGGCAAGAAACTATAGGGTCAGCACACATTTGCACCTAGTCCTACAATCCAGCCACTGAATTCTAATGCAGTATTATCTGCCCTAGCCTATTGAATTAAAGGTCCCCTGATGAACCAATATATCTTAGGCATTGGAGAAACACGTTGGGACGCAACCTGGGATCAGAAATTGTAAAGCCTGGCACAATTATAGTTACCTTTGGGGTCTTTGAGGGTTTAGCCACTGAGAAGCGGGGTCGCCCCTGACGGGGCGGGTGCTCCACTTTTAGGCAGGGGTAGTGGAAAGGAGAAATCGGGGAAGCTGACCTGGCTTCACAAACTAACCCCACTTCTCTTCAGAAATCTAGACAAAATAAAGGAACCTTTGATGGACAAGAAAGAAATATATCTGGAAAAACCCACATTTATTTCCTGATCCTCATTACGGTAAAAAAACATAAGAAGGTATAACTAAGTAGAGATGGGCTGGATACTATATTGATCTAAGCCCCACCATATTTCAACTTACCCTAAAGGAACCTATATCAAGAATTTTTGATGCCTGATATACAGTTTGTTTAATACTTATCTGAATACCATATTTTTCGCCCAATAAGACACACTTTTTCCTCCCCAAAATGGGAGGAAAATGCCCCTGCGTCTTATGGGGCGAATGCTGGCAGTTTTACATCGCTGGATGCGATGTACGGAGCGGGGGCCGGGGGAGGGACTGGGAGGAGGAGCTGGGGGCCGGCAATAGAGGTGGGGCGGGGCGGTCACTGTTCTATATCCCCGCCCCACCGCTCCGGTATAATAATATAAAATGTATTATTGAATTAAAAGTTATTAAACATGCCCCCCTCACTCCTAATAGTACCGTATATGCGAATTTCTTCTGTATAATGCCGGCAGGCAGGACGGGCGGGTGGAGCGTAACTCCCTGATGTCACGTGCCTGCGCCGCCTCCTTTATGAATGAAGCAGGCGGCGCAGACAAGTGACGTCACTGAGGGACGCGCCGGCCGCCCGGCCCGCCTGCCGGCATTATACAGAAGAAATTCGGATATAAGGTACTATTAGGAGTGAGGGGGGCATGTTTAATAACTTTTAATTCAATAATACATTTTATATTTGTATGCCGCGGCGGGGGGGGGGCACACGGAATCTGTAAATGGCACAGTTAAGGGGTGGGGGTCTGTGGATGGCACTGTTATGGGGTGGGGGGTCTGTGGATGGCACATATATAACAGTGCCAGCCACAGATCCCCCCCCTGTAACAGTGTCCGTCATCCACAGATCCCCCCATAAGTGTCCGTCATCCACAGATCCCTCCATAAGTGTCCGTCATCCACAGATCCCCCATAAGTGTCCGTCATCCACAGATCCCCCCATAAGTGTCCGTCATCCACAGATCCCCCCATAAGTGTCCGTCATCCACAGATCCCCCCCATAAATGTCCGTCATCCACAGATCCCCCCCATAAGTGTCCGTCATCCACAGATCCCCCCCATAAGTGTCCGTCATCCACAGATCCCCCCCATAAGTGTCCATCATCCACAGATCCCCCCATAAGTGTCCGTCATCCACAGATCCCCCCATTAGTGTCCGTCATCCACAGATCCCACCCATAACAGTGTCCGTCATCCACAGATCCCACCCATAACAGTGTCCGTCATCCATAGATCCCACCCATAACAGTGTCCGTCATCCATAGATCCCCCCATAACAGTGTCCGTCATCCACAGATCCCTTCATAACAGTGTCCATCATCCACAGACCACCATTAGTTCCAAACCCACCAAAAGCACACCTTTTGGTTAAAAAAATTTTTTTTCTTATTTTCCTCCCCAAAAACCTAGGTGCGTCTTATGGGCCGGTGCGTCTTATAGGGCGAAAAATACGGTATATAGTTATGTAAATGTGGGTTTTTTAATGCTATTATTAAAAGTTTTTTTTTTTTAAATAAGGACAGTGGCGTACATATAGAAATATAGGCCCCACAGCAAGGATCAAACCAGGCCCCCAAACAGGACAGAAAGATTTCTGCCTTAACCTTTTTCAATGACCCTTGGGCCATTTTTCCACTGCTTCATTTGATAAAAGTTGTTCCTTTAGACTGCTCAACCTGCGGCCCTCCAGCTGTTGTAAAACTACAACTCCCACAATGCTCTGCTGTAGGCTGATAGCTGTAGGTTGTTTGGGCATGCTGGGAGTTGTAGTTTTACAACAGCTGGAGGGCCGCAGGTTGAGCATGCCTTCTTTAAAGGGTAGAGTCCTGACCAAGTTTTCAACTCCAGTAGAAGAGGAGATAATCCCTACAAAGACTGGGCCCCTTCTTGCCCTAGACCCCATAGCAGTCGCATGGTCTGCAGCTATGGTAGTTCCGCCCATTAATAGGGGTAATTTTCAGTCAGTGATAGTGTTATAAACCTCTAAAGTAATTTACATCAGTGATAGGTAGTTTCTGGGGTAGTTTTCTATATTTTATGTGTAACATATAAAGAAGACTCATGTGCCAATACAAAAAACCCTGTTTTCATACTACTCTACCGCTGATGTTGTATGAATTCCATTAGTTATATTGTAACCCAGAGCTCATTAACGAAAGGCTTTAAGGCTCCAGTAAGCATATGGAGCATATCAGTATACTATACACTGCTGCATTCTCTTCATTAAAGCACAGTAAATATAACAGTTACAGTGTATGGTGAAACTCATTCATGGGATGCTCCTTGTGGCACATAAATACAATGAAAGTGCATAGTAACATCTACAAAGTGTAAGATAAATGTAAGCAGTAATGTGTGGTGTATAGGGATGAGCGAACATGTGTTTTTCGAGTTCGGGGTTTGGGTTTTATTACAATTCCATTATGGATTCCGTTACCATGGCCTTCTCCTGCATAAAGGAAACCAGATGGATCCGTTATGCGGCCCATAGACTTCTATTATGACGGAATGCCTCTTAAAGGCATTCCGTTATGCATTCCATCATAGAATCCCGTTATAGACCGTGGTATTGGAATCCATAATGGAATTGTAATAAAACCCGAACCCCGAACTCAAACTTGTAAAACACAAGTTCACTCATCCATAGTGGTGTATATTAATAATCAGAATACTGTATGTGTTTAACATCTAATAGTTTCAAATATTTATACTAAATATAACAGTAGGTTATCAAGATTGAATTTTGAGAATTTTGTAAAAATTAACTGTTAAATGAGCTGAAATTAAAGCATTGTAGTACAGTTATTATGTGTGACAATTGTCAAAAACAGTGCTTTCATCTTCATTTTTAATTCTCCATGGGCAGCTGGAATATGCACCAAAGTTATGCTGAGGCATATGCCCCAGCATAGACATGGCATATCCTCTCACAGGACGTGTGACAGACTAAAATCTACGGTAGCCTCCTATCTACTATTGATAGCCTCAAAAGTAATCATTATACATCAAAGTAAAACGTGAAAAGTGCAATCACAGTATTCCGAAACAAATCAAAAATAATGTGCCAAGTGCAAACAAGTAACATTTCATGAAAACCAGCAAGGTAATCCCAGTATGTTGAAGCAAATAAAAAATTAAATTAAACAGCGAGGGTTAACAGCAAAACAAACATCAATATTGATTACCCTGATTCTGCAATTTATATCCCACATGTAGGAATGAGCAAACCCATGGATGTTCGGGTTTGACGGGTTCAGCCGAACTTTAGTTCAAAGTTTGGTTCGGGTACCTAAACTTGACTCGAACTTGACTCTGCACCCGAACCTCATAAAATACAATGGGGACAAGAACTTTGGTGCTGTAAAATGGCTGTAAACTAATCGTAGTAAGTGCTAGAGGGCTGCAAAAGGAAGCAAAATGGATGTAATTGCACTGTAATCAAATGTGGATAGGGAAATAACATAGAATAGAAAAAAAATATCTGGAACCAGGAGGCAGAGGTCCAAGAGGAGTAGGAGGTGGAGGAAGTAGTGGGCTTGGCGGTGTAGGTCGTAAAAGGCTTAGGAGGCAAATGAGGTAACCAACAGTTTTTTTTTTTTCTTTATTTCTTTTTTTCTTTGTTAATTCTGTGTGCGATCTATAGGCATTTTTTGGGGATGAGGCCGGTATACTTCTCTGCTCTGCCAATATAGCAAATAATCTTGAACCAGGAAGTGGACAATTTGGGGAGGCCCCAAAACAATGGGAAAAGGCAAACATAACAAAGTGTGCTGGAGTATAACAATGGCTGGGTGTGGCCGGTATACTTTACTATGCCCAAGGTATGAACAAGTCCTGTGGGATCCATGACTGGTTCATTTAATGAACGTGAGCTTGTCCCCTGTTATACAAGCGGGTGTAGACCCACTGCGCCACTGACTGGCTATACTATGGAGGGACGTGACTAAGCAACTACCTTGGTCTTCACTAAAGCCTCTGATGGTAAGGATAGGCTTGGGCCATTAGGGTAGTTGCCAGATGCCACTCCAGAGCAGTCCACGAGTCAGTGGCAGCTGACCAGGGGGTGAGAGATATCGGTGCAAGCACCGAGGGGAAGTATGTGGTCAGAAAGTCTGGGGACAGGGCAGGCAGCGATCAAGCAAGGTCTGTAAATGAAGTCCAAGGTCAGAGGCAGGCGGCAAACAGGCAAAATCCGATAATTCCAAAAGCAGGGTAAGGTACACAGCAAATCAGAACTTGAAAAACACCTTCACACTTGGAACTAGACAAGCTAGTGACCATGAGTTGCTCAGGAATCTTCCTGTGGTAGGAAGTGCCTTTAAATACTTCCTGCAATCCAGCCATAGGCTGTTGAGACAGAGTGTATATGCTGCCTCACAATGGAGGAGAGACACACCCATACAAACCCTAACAAACAGTACAGGTCTCCAGCAGGAAGTAAACACTGTCTGGCATGGAGCACAGATGCAACAGTTAAGCTACCTGCTGCCCGTGCTTGTCAGCACAGAGCATGGCAGCAGGTATGGGCAGCAGCACCGGCACAGACCGCTGGGCTAACAGTACCCCCCTTACACCCCCTCTCCTCAGGCCTGGCCCTAGACAAAAAAATTTTTAGAAGAGAGGTATTGATTTTCTCACTAGGTTTCCAAGATATTTCCTCAGGGCCAAACCTCTTCCAACCCACAAGAAACAGGGTTTTACCTCTACTCTTTTTCATCCCCAGAATAGCCTTCACTTCATAGACGTTTTCATCATTGACCACAACAGGAGCTGAGACAGGTCTTTTGACAAAACGAATCAGGATGACGGGTTTCAGCAGGGAGATGTGGAAGGAATTCGGTACCCGGAGAGAGGCTGGCAGCTTAAGCTTGTAGGAAGCATCATTAATTTGTTTGAGGATCTCAAATGGACCAATGAAGCGTGGACCCAATTTTTAAGAGAGCATTTTAAGCCTGATGTATTTGCAGGCAAGCCACACTTTATTACCAGGATGGAACTTAGGAGAATCTCTATGTCTTTTATCAGCAGCCTCCTTCATGCGCACAGAAGCCTCCCTGGTATCCTCCCAGATTTTAGAGAACTCTCTTAAAGTTGCATCTGCTGCAGGGGTACCAGAAGTAAAAGACACCGGAAGTGGGATGTTAGGTTGTTGACGTAAACAAAAAAATTGTGATTTCTTGAATGATAAAATGAATAGAAATCCAGAGACACATTCAAAAGATTACAAAGAGCTCTCCAGAACTTAGATGTGAACTGCACAATACAGTGGGGAAAACCATGGAGGTGAAAAATGTGTTCAATACATTTTTTGGCCAGCTGAGCAGCAGAAGGAAGACCAGACAGAGGGACGAAGTGTGCCATTTTGAAAAAACGATCCACCACAACCCAGATCACAGAACACCTAGAGGACAAGGGTAGATCAGAAATAAAATGCATGGCTATCTGTTGCCAAGGAGCCTCAGTAACAGGAAGAGGAAGTAAGAGGCCCGCTGGACTTTGCTTGTAGGTTTTATACTGTGCTCATGACGGACAGGCAGCGACAAACTCTTGGATGTCTTGCCGCATGGATGGCTACCAGTACCGTTGAGCAATGAATTTGAAAGTCTTTAATTGTCCGGCATGACCTGCAATTTTTGAGGAATTGACCCCACACTAGAACTTGCTTCCTGAGGTTCTGTGCAACAAAAGTCTTTCCGGGCGGAATCTTAGACAACTTGACAGGACATACAGCAATTTTTGTGGGATCAATGATGTGTTGAGGCTCCTCCTCCCGATCAGTAGCATCAAAGGACCTCGAGAGAGCATATGCTTTGATACTCTTTTCTGCGGCACAGAAATGAAGAATGAAATCAAAACGAGCAAAGAATAAGGACCATCTGGCTTGACGAGGATTCATTCTTTGTGCGGACTGCAAATAGGTCAGATTTTTGTGGTAGGTGTAGATCACCACAGGATGGGATGCTCCCTCAAGGCAGTAATGCCATTCCTCCAGTGTCATATTGATGGCCAATAACTCCCTGTCCCTAATTGAATAGTAGTGTTGAGCGCAAATATTCGAATCGTGAATTTTAATCGCGAATATCGCCACTTCGAGAATTCACAAATATTTAGAATATAGTGCTATATATTTGTATTCGCAAATAGTGTTAAATATACTAATCACAAATTTATCGCAAATATATCACATTGCTGATTTTCGCAATCAAGAAAACATGACTGGAGATCGCAAATTTGTGAATTTATGGCGAATATTCGGACAATAATTTGCGAAATATTGCAAATTTGTATATTGCCTATGCCGCTCATCATAATTGATTAGTTGTGCTCAGGAGCACGGAAGTCCCTGGAGAAGAAACCACAGGTTACCATCTTACCGGAGGAACAGGGGTGTAGCTAGAACTGACTGGGCCCCACAGCTAATTTTTGTACCGGGCCCCTCCCAACTTAATGGACGCACTTATACACACACTAACCACATACATGGATGCACTCATACAGGCACTCACCACATACATGGAGGCACTCACCACATACATGGACGCACTCATACAGGCACTCACCACATACATGGAAGCACTCATGCAAGCAATCACCACATACATGGATGCACTCATACAGACACTTACCAAATACATGGACGCACTCATACAAGCACTCACCACATACATGGACACACATGGATATATATATATATATATATATATATACACACAGTATATTGTGGCAATGTGAACATTGAGGTGTTATTTCCCCAGGTTCAAGTCCGGGACTTGAGGCATGCTCATGTCCAGGGATCCTATTTAATCCTGCTACTGGATCTTGGGTGTGTCTCACTCTGGAGTGTCTTGTGAATCAGAGTCCTGGTGAGGCTCTATGTGAGTGGTCTCAGCCGGGTGGGCTGAGGGGCCACAAGGCTAGGCGATAGCCTGAACTTTGGGGGACGCGGTGACGCCTGTAAAACAAGGATCATGAGGCCAGAGTCGGGAGGACTACTGGGCCACAATCCCCCAAAAGGTATTGAAGTGTCACAGCCTGGAGGTTGCTGGACTGAATGGCTGCGGAAAGCCGCATTTGTGTTCCATGTGTGAACAGGGCTCTCTAGGTGAGTCAGGGATACGCTTATGTGTTTAGTTAGAGCCTAGCCTAAAAGGGTTTGTTATTTTGTGTGGATGTCACACGTGATAAGTTGAAACTGCGACTTCTTAACCTGTGCTTTGCTAAAGTGTCTGAAATAAAGCAAGAGTTTGAACATTATAACCGTGTCTGTGAAGATATCTGTGACCCCCTGAAAAGAGACGATCCCCTACAATACAGGGAGTGCAGAATTATTAGGCAAGTTGTATTTTTGAGGATAAATTTTATTATTGAACAACAACCATGTTCTCAATGAACCCAAAAAACTCATTAATATCAAAGCTGAATATTTTTGGAAGTAGTTTTTAGTTTGTTTTTAGTTTTAGCTATTTTAGGGGGATATCTGTGTGTGCAGGTGACTATTACTGTGCATAATTATTAGGCAACTTAACAAAAAACAAATATATACCCATTTCAATTATTTATTTTTACCAGTGAAACCAATATAACATCTCAACATTCACAAATATACATTTCTGACATTCAAAAACAAAACAAAAACAAATCAGTGACCAATATAGCCACCTTTCTTTGCAAGGACACTCAAAAGCCTGCCATCCATGGATTCTGTCAGTGTTTTGATCTGTTCACCATCAACATTGCGTGCAGCAGCAACCACAGCCTCCCAGACACTGTTCAGAGAGGTGTACTGTTTTCCCTCCTTGTAAATCTCACATTTGATGATGGACCACAGGTTCTCAATGGGGTTCAGATCAGGTGAACAAGGAGGCCATGTCATTAGATTTTCTTCTTTTATACCCTTTCTTGCCAGCCACGCTGTGGAGTACTTGGACGCGTGTGATGGAGCATTGTCCTGCATGAAAATCATGTTTTTCTTGAAGGATGCAGACTTCTTCCTGTACCACTGCTTGAAGAAGGTGTCTTCCAGAAACTGGCAGTAGGACTGGGAGTTGAGCTTGACTCCATCCTCAACCCGAAAAGGCCCCACAAGCTCATCTTTGATGATACCAGCCCAAACCAGTACTCCACCTCCACCTTGCTGGCGTCAGAGTCGGACTGGAGCTCTCTGCCCTTTACCAATCCAGCCACGAGCCCATCAAGACTCACTCTCATTTCATCAGTCCATAAAACCTTAGAAAAATCAGTCTTGAGATATTTCTTGGCCCAGTCTTGACGTTTCAGCTTGTGTGTCTTGGTCAATGGTGGTCGTCTTTCAGCCTTTCTTACCTTGGCCATGTCTCTGAGTATTGCACACCTTGTGGTTTTGGGCACTCCAGTGATGTTGCAGCTCTGAAATATGGCCAAACTGGTGGCAAGTGGCATCTTGGCAGCTGCACGCTTGACTTTTCTCAGTTCATGGGCAGTTATTTTGCGCCTTGGTTTTTCCACACGCTTCTTGCGACCCTGTTGACTATTTTGAATGAAACGCTTGATTGTTCGATGATCACGCTTCAGAAGCTTTGCAATTTTAAGAGTGCTGCATCCCTCTGCAAGATATCTCACTATTTTTGACTTTTCTGAGCCTGTCAAGTCCTTCTTTTGACCCATTTTGCCAAAGGAAAGGAAGTTGCCTAATAATTATGCACACCTAATATAGGGTGTTGATGTCATTAGACCACACCCCTTCTCATTACAGAGATGCACATCACCTAATATGCTTAATTGGTAGTGGGCTTTCGAGCCTATACAGCTTGGAGTAAGACAACATGCATAAAGAGGATGATGTGGTCAAAATACTCATTTGCCTAATAATTCTGCACGCAGTGTATATATATATATATATATATTGTAAAGGGTTACACTCTCAGGTAGGGCGGCGATGACAGATTCTCTTGCAGACTGCAGGGTTAAAGTCCAAATGTTGCTTTATTTATCACACTCCGACAATACAGGCAACCCCAGTTATAATTACCTGGGTAAGCTGAACGTCCAGCACCACAAAACATAAACCAAAATAAACACCTGCCCGTCTGGGCTCTGGCTAATACAGTGAAGTTCCTAACTCACCTATTGAACACAGAACTCGGCTTCTCTAGCCAGCTTCCCAGACTTTCTCCAGGCCTCACTCTCCTAGACTGACAGCCTGGACTATGCTTTGCTTCAGCTGGGGATCCCTCAGGCTAGGGGGAAAACCTGTCCCGGAATGGGGTGGACTGGGGAGGTCCCTCTACCAATCCTACCTTCTCCCAGTCCAATAAAATCCAGCCCATAAACTTAACAAAACTGTCTCAGCAACCTACACATTGCTGAGACCATTTTAACCTTCTGGATTTTATTTTCCTCACCCAGTTGAGGAAGCTGGGTGGTATATAACCCCTTCCAGGACTCTACCATACACTTTTCTGTTCACCTTACCACAATATATATATATATATATATATATATATATATATATGAGTGCGGATTTTCTCTGGTAGACAGGCTAGCGGACGCAGTACAGAGGCAACCACAAAGTCTTTAACTTAAACAGTTCAGTGTTTTATTCACACATAAGGAAAAATAAAGGAACGGTTTGCAGTCTCGGTATTTGTTCACACCATAAAAAGTTCACAGAACAAAAGCCTTCACCTGGTCAGCAGTTTTTCCACCCACAGTCCACAGCAGGCTTTAGGGCCTGTTTCCCAGCAGGTGTCTCTCGGTGAGATGTGGCTTCTTTCACTCCCAGGAAAGTTCTCTGTTCCCAAACACACAGAGACTGACAGCGCTCCACTGTCAGACAGTGGCATCGCCAAGGGGGGGCCAGAGGGGGCACCCAGCTCCCCCTACATCACTTTGTGCCCCCGGGGGGGGGGGCACGGCCGCAGGGCACAGGGAGATGAGCGCTTCCATTGCGCTCATCTCCATAGTCATCTGTATCGCCATCCCCAGGACAGCGATACAGATGCCTGTGCTAGTGCAGCAGGGCAGGGGAGGGAGAGGCGTGTGATGGGGGCTCTTATTACTGGCACATGGGGGGGCTCTTGTTACTGGCACATGATGGGGGGGGGCTCTTGTTACTGGCACATGATTGGTGGGCACTATAAGGGCATCTACTGAGGCCACAAAAAAGGGGTATTTTCTATGAGGGGCTCTGTACAGTAGCATTTTATACTGAGATACATTTCGGTGGGTACTATGGGGAAGGGGGGAGAGGAGCATTATGTGGGCATTTACTGGGGGCACTATATAGGGGTATTTTATACTGGCACATTATGGGGACATTAGCTCAACTGGGGGCATTACAAGAGGGTATTTTTTGCACTGTTTAGAATTATTTCTACTGGGGGGGGGCATTATGGTGGGCTTTATTACTTCCCCATAGTATGAGCCCCCTAGTAGCAGCACCAGCCTCTCCCTGCTCTGCTATGCCCCTTCTTCAAATCCTTATTATGAAATCTTTCTCATTAGGATAAAACACAACATCAGCTCTACCGAGCCCCCCAGCCAAGTGTTTAAGTGGTGTCCGAGATCCCCAAGGGCCAAGCCAAGTAATTGTAAGTTTTTATGTGAAATATGTTTATGTTATACACATATAGCATACACTGTGCCACACAATATACAGTATACCTCTACACTGTGTAGTCTGTTCTATAAGCACCATTGTTTTGTGGCGGCAGACAGAAAATCTGGAAGTGCCCCTCCCGAGACCAGGCTCTGGATCCACCACTGGTCTGGACCGCTCACAGGAGTGTACATTTCTTTTAAACTGTAATCCGTATCCTCTGACCTGCAGAAATCATTGCTCGCTTGGTAACAACTAACAGGCAGTGCCTGTAGGCTGTAGCTTGGCCCTATTACCAAAGCTAGCTGAGTGGTATAAGGTTAGGGTACTAGTAGAGATGAGCGGCCGCTGAATCCTGATTTAAAGTTAAAGTTACTGCAGGATATGGATTACAGTTTAGAAATGTTAAATGTACACTCCTGTGAGCGGCGGGGAGGGAGATCTGTGGATGACACTATCATAGGGAGGGGGATCTGTGGATGACACTGTTATAGGGAGGGAAATGGGAAGGCCCTGTCCAAGGGAGCGGGAAAGGTGGTGACCCCTGACTCACCTTGCGGCTGGCACCTGACTGCCCTGACGTCCCTAGACGGGTTCCTCACCCATACGCCGATCACGTGCCTAAACCCTGGCTTTCCCTAAGATGAGCCCTATGTAGTGAACGGGGCGGTGGGATCACTAGTCCGCACCACTGACACTAAGAGGAAAACACCAAGGAGAGGACAGACAATACAGACAAACATATAATCCCAGGTGGGCGACCACAGCAGACCACAAAGGCCCAACAGGGATCCGGAGGGTAACGTTCTGGAACAACAACCAGGGAACACAGTTACACAGCTCCAGTGGGTCAGTATAGAAGTCCAGGCAGGAAGCTCTATATCTGGCAACCAGAGAAGTGTGAGAGGGGAATATAAGGAGGTTGGGAGTGCTGGACAAGAAACAGCTGAGGAGAAGGAGCTACGGATCCCTGAGTGAGCCAAAAAGGGTTGCAAGGCAAACCCAGAAAGCTACCATAAAGAAACAGCACAATCTTACTACATAGAGCGCGCAGCCACCCGCTGCGACTTCCTGACCCCGGGTATAACGGAGTCAGGCGTGGCTCTTGACACCCTCGTGACAATGACACTGCTATAGGGAGGGGGATCTGTGGATGACACTGTTATAGGGAGGGGGATCTGTGGATGACACTGTTATAGGCAGGGGGATCTGTGGATGACACTGTTATAGGGAGGGGGATCTGTGGATGACACTGTTATAGGGAGGGGGATCTGTGGATGACACTGTTATGGAGGGGGATCTGTGGATGACACATATAGCATAATATGCTATATACGGTATGTGTCATCCACAGATCTCCCTCCATAACAGTGTCATCCACAGATCCCCCTCCATAACAGTGTCATCCACAGATTCCCCCCCCCCCATAGCAGTGTCATCCACATATCCCCCTCCCTATAACAGTGTCATCCACAAGCAGCTAGGACATGTTGAAATCTGACTGATTGTTATTTTTTTAAAAACCACAGACAGCAGGACTTTCTTCCCTGTTGCGGTTTTAGGTATTGGGTAAAGTATCGCAGCATTTCTAATCATACTTTTGTAAATGTATCATTGTTATAGCTGCCCCCCCCCCCCCCTACTTTTGTCTTGTCCCCCAGTGTGCTCACCAAAATTTGAAAGCTAGAGATGCCACTGCTGTCAGAGAGGGAAAAAACACACCCAGGTGAGACTGCTGGGTTTAATATAAGCCAATAAAGACCCGGCCTGGAACGTGTGGAGCAGCCACCCACCCAGCACTTTGGCTGCTCCCAGTAAGAACCGGCCTGGATCGGCTTTACAGCCATATAAAAGCAAACAGTGTTAGTCAACACTAGCTGCCACTGACACTCAAAGCTACCGGCTCTTACCTCACCGAGGCCAGGAACCTCGGTGACACATACCTTCCATCATGATGGACCCTTGCGCCTTCCTACTAATATATATACAGTACAGACCAAAAGTTTGGACACACCTTCTCATTCAAAGAGTTTTCTTTATTTTCATGACTATGAAGGCATCAAAACTATAAATGAACACATGTGGAATTATATACATAACAAACAAGTGTGAAACAACTGAAAATATGTAATATTCTAGGTTCTTCAAAGTAGCCACCTTTTGCTTTGATTACTGCTTTGCACACTCTTGGCATTCTCTTGATGAGCTTCGAGAGGTAGTCCCCTGAAATGGTCTTCCAACAGTCTTGAAGGAGTTCCTAGAGATGCTTAGCACTTGTTGGCCCTTTTGCCTTCACTCTGCGGTCCAGCTCACCCAAAACCATCTTGATTGGGTTCAGGTCCGGTGACTGTGGAGGCCAGGTCATCTGGCGCAGCACCCCATCACTCTCCTTCATGGTCAAATAGCCCTTACTTTCAAAGTTTTCCCAATTTTTTGGCTGACTGACTGACCTTCATTTCTTAAAGTAATGATGGCCACTCGTTTTTCTTTACTTATCTGCTTTTTTCTTGCCATAATACAAATTCTAACAGTCTATTCAGTAGGACTATCAGCTGTGTATCCACCTGACTTCTCCTCAACGCAACTGATGGTCCCAACCCCATTCATAAGGCAAGAAATCCCACTTATTAAACCTGACAGGGCACACCTGTGAAGTGAAAACAATTTCAGGGGACTACCTCTTGAAGCTCATCAAGAGAATGCCAAGAGTGTGCAAAGCAGTAATCAAAGCAAAAGGTGGCTACTTTGAAGAACCTAGAATATGACATTTTCAGTTGTTTCACACTTGTTTGTTATGTATATAATTCCACATGTGTTAATTTATAGTTTTGATGCCTTCAGTGTGAATCTACAATTTTCATAGTCATGAAAATAAAGAAAACTCTTTGAATGAGAAGGTGTGTCCAAACTTTTGGTCTGTACTGTGTATATATACACAGTACAGACACAGTATATACACAGTACACAGTACACTGGCCCACCCTGTATATATATATACAGGGTGGGCCATTTATATGGATACACCTTAATAAAATGGGAATGATTGGTGATATTAACTTCCTGTTTGTGGCACATTAGTATATGTGAGGGGGGAAACTTTTCAAGATGGGTGGTGACTATGGCGGCCATTTTGAAGTCGGCCATTTTGAATCCAACTTTTGTTTTTTCAATAGGAAGAGGGTCATGTGACACATCAAACTTATTGGTAATTTCACAAGAAAAACAATGGTGTGCTTGGTTTTGACGTAACTTTATTCTTTCATGAGTTATTTACAAGTTTCTGACCACTTATAAAATGTGTTCAATGTGCTGCCCATTGTGTTGGATTGTCAATGCAACCCTTTTCTCCCACTCTTCACACACTGAAAGCAACACCGCAGGAGAAATGCTAGCACAGGCTTCCAGTATCCGTAGTTTCAGGTGCTGCACATCTAGTATCTTCACAGCATAGACGATTGCCTTCAGATGATACGAGATGTGCAGCACCTGAAACTACGGATACTGGAAGCCTGTGCTAGCATTTCTCCTGCGGTGTTGCTATCAGTGTGTGAAGAGTGGGAGAAGAGGGTTGCATTGACAATCCAACACAATGGGCAGCACATTGAACACGTAAGTGGTCAGAAACTTGTAAATAACTCATGAAAGAATAAAGTTACGTTAAAACCAAGCACACCATTTTTTTCTTGTGAAAATTCCCAATAAGTTTGATGTGTCAAATGACCCTCTTCCTATTGAAAAAACAAAAGTTGGATTCAAAATGGCCGACTTCAAAATGGCCGCCATGGTCACCACCCATCTTGAAAAGTTTTCCCCCTCACATATACTAATGTGCCACAAACAGGAAGTTAATATCACCAACCATTCCCATTTTATTAAGGTGTATCCATATAAATGGCCCACCCTGTATATATATATATATATATATATATATATATATATATATATATATATATATATATACACTGCTCAAAAAAATAAAGGGAACACAAAAATAACACATCCTAGATCTGAATTAATTAAATATTCTTCTGAAATACTTTGTTCTTTACATAGTTGAATGTGCTGACAACAAAATCACACAAAAAAAAATATTTGGAAATCAAATTTTTTAACCCATGGAGGTCTGGATTTGGAGTCACCCTCAAAATTAAAGTGGAAAAACACACTACAGGCTGATCCAACTTTGATGTAATGTCCTTAAAACAAGTCAAAATGAGGCTCAGTAGTGTGTGTGGCCTCCACGTGCCTGTATGACCTCCCTACAATGCCTGTGCATGCTCCTGATGAGGTGGCGGACGGTCTCCTGAGGGATCTCCTCCCAGACCTGGACTAAAGCATCTGCCAACTCCTGGACAGTCTGTGGTGCAACGTGACGTTGGTGGATAGAGCGAGACATGATGTCCCAGATGTGCTCAATTGGATTCAGGTCTGGGGAACGGGCGGGCCAGTCCATAGAATCAATGCCTTTGTCTTGCAGGAACTGCTGACACACTCCAGCCACATGAGGTCTAGCATTGTCTTGCATTAGGAGGAACCCAGGGCCAACCGCACCAGCATATGGTCTCACAAGGGGTCTGAGGATCTCATCTCGGTACCTAATGACAGTCAGGCTACCTCTGGAGAGCACATAGAGGGCTGTGCGGCCCTCCAAAGAAATGCCACCCCACACCATTACTGACCCAATGCCAAACCGATCATGCTGGAGGATGTTGCAGGCAGCAGAACATTCTCCACGGCGTCTCCAGACTCTGTCACGTCTGTCACATGTGCTCAGTGTGAACCTGCTTTCATCTGTGAAGAGCACAGGGCGCCAGTGGCGAATTTGCCAATCTTGGTGTTCTCTGGCAAATGCTAAACGTCCTGCACGGTGTTGGGCTGTAAGCACAAGCCCCACTTGTGGATGTCGGGCCCTCATATCACCCTCATGGAGTCTGTTTCTGACCGTTTGAGCAGACACATGCACATTTGTGGCCTGCTGGAGGTCATTTTGCAGGGCTCTGTCAGTGCTCCTCATGTTCCTCCTTGCACAAATGCGGAGGTAGTGGTCCTGCTGCTGGGTTGTTGCCCTCCTACGGCCTCCTCCATGTCTCCTAATGTACTGGCCTGTCTCCTGGTGGCGCCTCCATGCTCTGGACACTACGCTGACAGACACAGCAAACCTTCTTGCCACAGCTCGCATTGATGTGCCATCCTGGATAAGCTGCACTACCTGAGCCACTTGTGTGGGTTGTAGACTCCGTCTCATGCTACCACTAGAGTGAAAGCACCGGCAGCATTCAAAAGTGACCAAAACATCAGCCAGGAAGCATAGGAACTGAGAAGTGGTCAGATCACTACCTGCAGAACCAATCCTTTATTGGGGGTGTCTTGCTAATTGCCTATAATTTCCACCTGTTGTCTATCCCATTTGCACAACAGCATGTGAAATTGATTGTCACTCAGTGTTGCTTCCTAAGTGGACAGTTTGATTTCACAGAAGTGTGATTGACTTGGAGTTACATTGTGTTGTTTAAGTGTTCCCTTTATTTTTTTGAGCAGTGTATATATATATATATATATATATATATATTTATACTTATAAGGGTATTCCAGATAGATAAAATTTTACCCTATTCACATGATAGGATAACTATTAGATTGGTGGTGGTCCTACTCCTGGGACTCACACCAAACATGAGAACAGGGGCCCCGTACGCCCTGCAGCCCCCCTGAAATGAATGGAGCGGTCAAGGGTCCCAGAGGTAAGACCCCCACTGATTGTTATTGCAGTGTCCAAAAATGACAATTATGCTTTATTTATTGATTTTTTTAGGTTTACATTTGGAAAGGGAGGTGAATTGAATTTTTAATATTGTGTTGTTTTTTTTAAACTTTTAATTGTAATTCTCAGTCCCCTTCGGGGACTTGAGCATGTGATCTTCTGATTGCTTGTATTATAGTCTATGGGATTTTTACAGGCTGCCTACTAAGTCATGCTGCAGGAATGGGTTAACACGCAGTATACTATGACAGAACAGGGAACATTCACAAGTCCTCAAGCTGTCATAGCAAAGTTCCATGATTTTGCTACAAGGGCTTTGATCAGTTTGTTTAGCCGTCTAGATGCCGCTTACAGTATTTATTGTAGCATTTAAGGAATTAAGTGACTGGGATTAGAGTTATCTCTGGTCCCAGTCATTGTGGCCAGGGGTCAGCTATATTACACAGCCAGTACTTGCCATGTAGCTAAGTAGCTAAGGGGTTAATTTTTAAGTACTTCACAAATTATGTCTTAAAATGTTTCTTGCAGTAAGGTTGCCTCATAGAGGTATGGAGATATCATGAAAACAAAAAGCTATGACTAGAGGAAACAAAAATCTCTTCAGGTCTGTAAGGCTAAAATTGCCTGTGTTGTTATGGGTTGTATACATTTGCAATGGCCCCGCTTTGCAATAATTTTTTCTTGCATTTGACATTTCTTCATTTAGTAACACATAATCTTTTGCTTTTAGCCTGCGACATTTTGAAGTTCAGCCATTCAACATCTTTATTTTATTTGAAGGAAATCATTTATTGGAATTTTTCCTTTTGAGATCTTGGAAATGTTATCCATACTGTGAGAATCTTAGTCAACATCTTTTGATTTGTAAATATAAAGTAATGTCGCACTCGAATGGGGTGGGGATCCAATAGAGGTGCTCCCACTAACAGACAACACCCAATCTGAAAATGTGAGATAAATATAAAATAGAAGTGGGGCACTCTCTTAAGTAGAGGGATCTTTATTATACATAATATACAATGAATTGACAATATAGAATAGGTTTTAAAATACAATAATGTTTAAAACAGCAGCAGGTAAAAGCGAGATGACAACCCTACAGAAATGATTTTCAGATGATTAATGGTATTCGAAATAAATTATCATAAAAATCTTTCACTGATGTTATTTGGCGTGTATCTTCACATATAGAGCATTGGGAGAATGAAAAGTCAAGTAAGAAATGATTCTTGATCAAGACCAGTCTCTTATATATATCAGTCGATGATTAAACAGAGAATTCTCCTGTTATGAATAGTCACAAGCTGTTGATCAGTAAGCCTGCAACATTGTATCGATGCATATACGTGTGATATCCAAAGTTCCAAGCAATGTGGCTTTCAATGGTTCAAGTAAGTAATGTAATAGCTACTAAAGCATACAGCGGCGTCCCGCTATGTTTAATAGAAGAGCGATCGCTTGTGTGGAATCTATGTAACCTTACCCGGAGGTCTTTAAACTGGACGATGAGCCCTCTGCTCGGAGCATTCAGCTTGTAAGATCCCGGTCTCAAGGGCTGTTGCTTCAAATTTGAATTAAGGCGCCAATTGGGTTGTATGTTCCACGCGGTCTTGGCGTCTCCGATATCGTGGTTAGTTGGCTTAACAATTCCTTGTTTTTGTAGCAATGTCCAGGCCTCACCGGCGTTACAATGTCCTTTCTTTCCTTAGGGGGGGATTCACACCAGACGCGTTTCGGGGATTTTAAAGCATTGACCCCTTCCTCAGTGGTTAACATCCCCCTTCTGTCATTTCGCTTTTATAGTGGCTGAAGAGTATATAAAAGACTGGTCTGGAATACCAATTTTTCAAGGATTGGGATCCACATGCATTACTTTCAATTTAGGACTATATATGTTAATAATATCATACTTGCATTAAATAATAAAAAAAGACTTATATATAATTAATCACCAGCTTCCTTGGAATAGACTACTATAAAAAAAACGCACTGGTATCGCATGCGGTTTTGGTGCGTCTCCGGTGCGTTTTCTCCAAAAACTTAATATTTTCAAGGGTTTTATCTAAAAGATTCATTTGCTAGCCCCTTATGGTGGATCCAAGGCATAAAAACACTAAAAGCATTTAAAACTGATAAAAACTTTAGATGGACACTATTCCCAACAACGATGTAATTATATGAGGGGACCTTCAAATAGTTAATAAATACGTCCTTCAAAGTCATATAATATTAAAAACGCACCGGTATCGCATGCGGTTTTTAATGCGTTTCCGGTGTGTTTTTTCTAAAAGTTAGATCCTATCTACGGATTCCTCAGGAGGGTCATAGTAGTCGATTCCAAGGAAGCTGGTGATTAATTATATATAAGTCTTCTTTTATTATTTAATGCAAGTATGATATTATTAACATATATAGTCCTAAATTGAAAGTAATGCATGAGGATCCCAATCCTTGAAAAATTGGTATTCCAGACCAGTCTTTTATATACTCTTCAGCCACTATAAAAGCGAAATGACAGAAGGGGGATGTTAACGACTGAGGAACGGGTCAATGCTTTAAATTCCCCGAAACGCGTCTGGTGTGAATCCCCCCCTAAGGAAAGAAAGGACATTGTAACGCCGGTGAGGCCTGGACATTGCTACAAAAACAAGGAATTGTTAAGCCAACTAACCACGATATCGGAGACGCCAAGACCGCGTGGAACATACAACCCAATTGGCGCCTTAATTCAAATTTGAAGCAACAGCCCTTAAGACCGGGATCTTACAAGCTGAATGCGCCGAGCAGAGGGCTCATCGTCCAGTTTAAAGACCTCCGGGTAAGGTTACATAGATTCCACACAAGCGATCGCTCTTCTATTAAACACAGCGGGACGCCGCTGTATGCTTTAGTAGCTATTACATTACTTACTTGAACCATTGAAAGCCACATTGCTTGGAACTTTGGATATCACACGTATATGCATCGATACAATGTTGCAGGCTTACTGATCAACAGCTTGTGACTATTCATAACAGGAGAATTCTCTGTTTAATCATCGACTGATATATATAAGAGACTGGTCTTGATCAAGAATCATTTCTTACTTGACTATTCATTCTCCCAATGCTCTATATGTGAAGATACACGCCAAATAACATCAGTGAAAGATTTTTATGATAATTTATTTCGAATACCATTAATCATCTGAAAATCAGAATATTTTTATTGTATTAACTGGGATCCATATTTATGTTGAGTGTTATTTAATATATTTTAACATTTCTGTAGGGTTGTCATCTCGCTTTTACCTGCTGCTGTTTTAAACATTATTGTATTTTAAAACCTATTCTATATTGTCAATTCATTGTATATTATGTATAATAAAGATCCCTCTACTTAAGAGAGTGCCCCACTTCTATTTTATATTTATCTTTTGATTTGTGTTCACAGACTTCTAGAGTAAAAGGTTTAAATATACTTTTTTTATGCCCGTTGCTAATACCAACTGTTTGAGATTAGGTTTGCTTTTATTTTATTGCTGCTACTGTTTTTAAAAATTGTTAGAGCTGATCAAGTTTACTACTAATGCTTATACACTCACCTAAAGAATTATTAGGAACACCTGTTCTATTTCTCATTAATGCAATTATCTAGTCAACCAATCACATGGCAGTTGCTTCAATGCATTTAGGGGTGTGGTCCTGGTCAAGACAATCTCCTGAACTCCAAACTGAATGTCAGAATGAGAAAGAAAGGTGATTTAAGCAATTTTGAGCGTGGCATGGTTGTTGGTGCCAGACGGGCCGGTCTGAGTATTTCACAATCTGCTCAGTTACTGGGATTTTCACGCACAACCATTTCTAGGGTTTACAAAGAATGGTGTGAAAAGGGAAAAACATCCAGTATGCGGCAGTCCTGTGGGCAAAAATGCCTTGTGGATGCTAGAGGTCAGAGGAGAATGGGCCAACTGATTCAAGCTGATAGAAGAGCAACGTTGACTGAAATAACCACTCGTTACAACTGAGGTATGCAGCAAAGCATTTGTGAAGCCACAACACGCACAACCTTGAGGCGGATGGGCTACAACAGCAGAAGACCCCACCGGGTACCACTCATCTCCACTACAAATAGGAAAAAGAGGCTACAATTTGCACGAGCTCACCAAAATTGGACTGTTGAAGACTGGAACAATGTTGCCTGGTCTGATGAGTCTCGATTTCTGTTGAGACATTCAAATGGTAGAGTCCGAGTTTGGCGTAAACAAAATGAGAACATGTATCCATCCTCTGATGGCTACTTCCAGCAGGATAATGCACCATGTCACAAAGCTCGAATCATTTCAAATTGGTTTCTTGAACATGACAATGAGTTCACTGTACTAAAATGGCCCCCACAGTCACCAGATCTCAACCCAATAGAGCATCTTTGGGATGTGGTGGAACGGGAGCTTCGTGCCCTGGATGTGCATCCCTCAAATCTCCATCAACTGCAAGATGCTATCCTATCAATATGGGCCAACATTTCTAAAGAATGCTATCAGCACCTTGTTGAATCAATGCCACGTAGAATTAAGGCTGTTCTGAAGGCAAAAGGGGGTCCAACACCGTATTAGTATGGTGTTCCTAATAATTCTTTAGGTGAGTGTACATAAGAGTTAAATCTTCATAGTCATCTCTAGTGACCATGTGTATTTGCAAGGAAATATAGATTATGCTGTTAAATGGGAACTGAACCCTGAAAAAAACATGAATAACACACATGGATTAAATCCTTGGGCACACACAGCAATGTCTACAAGGTGTTCCCAAAACTAACTTCATAAGCAGGTCTTGCAGAAAAATAACTATTTCTTTTCCACAATAGTGATGAGCGGCAGGGGCTATATTCGAATTCGTGATATTTCATGAATATTTTGTAGAATATTGATCATATACTGTATTTGCAAATTTGAGAATTCAAGATTATTTTATTGAATGTGAAAAATCGGATAAGTAAAAATTGCGTAATGCGAATTTGTAAAGCGAAATACAGGCGTGGGTCACTTTAGCTAAATTTTTCAAGCTGCTAGAAGTTTTATGAGTTTCTCCTGAGACTGTAGAAAATGTTTGGCACGGCAGAACATTACATTAGCTTTATATTCAGATAGAGTCAAGTGCTCCAATATATTCGCGATTGCACGAATCGGCAGTGATTAGAATTTTTTTTCACACTACGTGCAATTTCACATTTTTGCAGGTCTGACTACAGATTACTGATTGGTGCACTATTGTTGTGAACTTGACATTGCTTGCTTCTCACTGGCCCACAAACAAGAAGCAGAGAGGAATCATGTGTTCAGATGGGAAAAAATGACGAATATTCAATATAACGAATATATAGCACTGGCGATATTCGCAATAAAAATTTGCTATTTGAATATTCGTGCTCAACACTATTTCACAACTTCTCCATCTTGGGGTACTTTCACACTAGCGTTTAAGTTTTCCGTTATTGCGTTCCATCATAGGGGCTCAATACCTGAAAAAAATGCTTAAGTTTTGTCCCCATTCATTGTCAATGGGGACAAAACTGAAACGAACAGAACAGAATGCATTCCATTCCGTTTAGTTGCGTTCCCAAACCGGAGAGCAAACCGCAACATGCTGTATTTTGCTTTCCGTCCTGGAATGAGGTTGAAAAACGGATCCGGCATAACCCCAATGCAAGTCAATGGGGACGGATCCATTTTCTCTGCCACAATAGAAAACTGATCTGTCCCCCATTGACTTTCAGTGGAGTTCATGACGTATCCATCTTGGCTATGTTAAAGATAATACAATCGGATCCATTCATAATGGATGCAGATGGTTGTATTATCAGTAACAGAAGTGTTTTTACTGGACCCTGCCGTATCCAGCAAAAACGCTAGTGTGAAAGTAGCCTTAGACTAAGGCCTCATGCACACGACCGTTGTGTGCATGCGCGTCCGTGGGTCCGTTTTCCGTTTTTTTCGCGGCTCTATTGACTTTCAATGGGTCCGTGGAAAAATCGGAAAATGCACCGTTTGGCAGCCGCATCCGTGAGCCGTGTTTCCTGGCCGTGAAAAAAATATGACCTGTCCTATTTTTTTCACAGTCAACAGTTCGCGGACCCATTCAAGTCAATGGGTCCGTGAAAAATCACGGATGCACACAAGATTGTCATCCGCGTCCGTGATCCGTGTCCGTGATCCGTGTCCGTTTTTTCCTATCATTTCAATGGCAAACTTGACTTAGATTTTTTTTTTCATTTTTCATGTCCGTGGATCCTCCAAAAATCAAGGAAGACCCACGGACGAAAAAACGGTCACGGATCACGGACCTACGGACCCTGTTTTTGCGGACCTTAAAAAAAAACAGTCGTGTGCATGAGGCCTAAGGAACAGCTACAGTAAGTGACTATGCCTGACATCTATCACACACACACATACACATACATATATATATACACATACACATACACGTACACACTGAACAGGAAGTTCAGAAGAAGAGCAGGATTGAACCAGCTACACTAAAATACCTGCCTACATTGCTATAGGAGTCCTTGCCCTTGGGTACCACAGCCACTTTCTTGTCCACTCCCCTGGGATCTATCATCCGCCTCACAGCCTTTTCAACTTGTTTGTTTCACTCCAGCTAATTCATTTCACCTCAATTAACCACTGAGACAGAACTCAGCAGAGAAGAGAAGTGGTAAAGGACGTATAAGGGCCTGTGTGATGTCATGATGTGGACAAAGAAGTTGTTTTTTCTCTCTATAAGTTGCTGAACACTAAGAGTTGTAGTTCTTTCCATATACTCACTCCATGTGATGTCCACTAATGCCCTATAATAACAGTCTGAACATGCTGGGAGTTGTAGTTATTTCCTCTTATACTCTTCTCCCTATAACACCCACTGGTATGTATAGCATGATGTTAGTGGTTCCAAGCAAGGGTATGGTGGCAGGGGTCGGGTGTGTGTGTGTAAAGGAAGCCGCCTCATCCAAACTCACTCCCTGCACTCAGCAGTGTAGTGGAGAGTTACTCCTGCTACACTAACCTGTGTGTTTAGCCACTCCTGCTGCATTCAATGTCCACATGAAAGTGATGTACAGGGATGTTACCAACCATAATTTCTCTTTTTTCTGGACAATTTGCAGTATCCAAAAATCATGGACAGCCAACATTTTTTATGGACAAATTGAAAAACTATAATGAATGATAAAGATTTTAGTAAGTAATACACGTCTATAGCACAATATACTGATAATAACTCATTATCAGCATTGTGAGCTGTAACATGATGATAATTACCACCAAATAGTCTAGTCAATTACCACCAGCCTAAAAATCATGGACACATCAATTTTTTTTTACAGACACAAGAAAAAAGTCAGTTATTTTTATGGACTGTCCAGAAATTTCTGGACGGTTGCCAACCCTTTGGGACCATGCCAGGGGGGATTACTCACTGGCTTCTGTGCACAGCGGTTCCTGCTGCATTCAGCTCCAACATTAAAGCACTGAACAGAAATGTACAGTGTGATGTTGGTGGTAAAAACACAAGGGGTCCATGCTTTATGAATTTATGAAAAAAGTAAACTGCAATACCGCTGTGCTTACTGTAAGAAAAAGTAGAAGCTCTTTGCGCATATTATTGATCAAAATTATGTCGGGTCCATCTACCCGCGACAAGGTGGCTTTAAACAGAAGGGACCTACTCTAACACATGCCTCTCCTGGGCTTTTGACCTACAAGGTTATGTGCAAAGTAGGATCCAGCTATGTGAGACAACTGATTAAAAGCAGCAGGTACATGGGCAGGAGTGCAAGGTTCACAGAGGAACTGCCACTCCCCCACATATACAACAGAAAAGGAAAATTAAACAAGCACCTCAATAATATATATGGATAAGAAAAGAATGTGTTAGAGTAGGTCCCATCTGTTGGAAGCCACCTGTCACGGTGGGGAGTGGGGAAAACCCCTCACCGTGTAATGACAGTGGCTGCAACGCCAGATAGCAGGGAGCAGGTCACCTAGTGCAACCCTGAACTCTCCCTAGACTCCTAGCACATGAGCCGCCTCAGAAGGTAAGGGGGCTCAGGCTCATCAACAAAGGACCCTGCTATCCCTGCTATGCCCTAGGCCTGATGACAGGGCAGAGACCACCCATTCATCCTACACCACGGATGAATGGTGTCTCCAGAGGCCCAGTAGCAAACAGGAAGCAAGACCATGGGCTAAACAGTACGGCAGGTAAGTAACAGCAACATAATAATGCTATCAACACTTACCTGCCGCAGCCGAGATGAAAGGAGGCTCCAAGCTGGAAAACCCACAGTCTAGTCTTCGCTTAAACCCCTCCGGGAAAGCACGCCCCTTCCGGAGCCGCATACCACAATCAAACCTCCAAGCAAAACCCACACCATAACTACATACACCAGGTGGGGGGAGGAATAACAGAAACACAGCGGAGGGGACAACAGACAGAGCAAGGTAAACAAAATAACAAATAGGGATAGCTCACACAGACATAATCATTCAGCCAGGGATCAAAGCTCCTACACAGACTGAACAAAATCAAACTGACCTTTAGGCTCCACCACACTAACATATAAGGAGGCCTGAGGTCACACCCACCACACCTACCAAGCACACCTTAACCCCGTGCACACCAAAGCAGGGAAAGGAAACATCCTTAAAGAGGACCTTTCACCTGGCTATGAGCTGAGCGCTGCAATTGGCCAGCGCTACAGCATAGGAGAAGAAGACGCCGGCAGGATCAAGTGGGTGGAGCCTAACTACTTACATACCGGAGGCTATAACCAGAGAACGGAGAGGCGCCCGGGGATAACAGTAAGTGCAGCGGGATCCCTGGGCGCCGCTCTACACTTCTGTATAGTCAGTTTAGAGGCTTTCTTCTGGTGAAAGGTCCTCTTTAAGGGGAAAGCACACACATGCATATCAACAAGTTGCCACCGGCAACCAGCATGCGCGGCAAAAGTGTCACGGCAAACACCAAAGGCCGTGACACCACCTTGTCGCTCATAGATGGACCCAACCTTTTTTTGATCAATAATATGTGCAAAGAGATTTTACTTTTTCTTACACTAAGTATAGCAGTTATGCACTTTTTGTAAATTCACAATTTGCTTATGTCTTTGGACATTAAGCAGTGTGGTGCTACTTGTAGTTCTTCGCATTGTGTTGCAGCCAAGGTAACTTGCACCTGTGTTCTTATCTATATATACACTGCGTGCAGAATTATTAGGCAAATGAGTATTTTGACCACATCATCCTCTTTATGCATGTTGTCTTACTCCAAGCTGTATAGGCTCGAAAGCCTACTACCAATTAAGCATATTAGGTGATGTGAATCTCTGTAATGAGAAGGGGTGTGGTCTAATGACATCAACACCCTATATTAGGTGTTCATAATTATTAGGCAACTTCCTTTCCTTTGGCAAAATGGGTCAAAAGAAGGACTTGACAGGTTCAGAAAAAGTCAAAAATAGTGAGATATCTTGCAGAGGGATGCAGCACTCTTAAAATTGCAAGCTTCTGAAGCGTGATCATCGAACAATCAAGCGTTTCATTCAAAATAGTCAACAGGGTCGCAAGAAGCGTGTGGAAAAACCAAGGCGCAAAATAACTGCCCATGAACTGAGAAAAGTCAAGCGTGCAGCTGCCAAGATGCCACTTGCCACCAGTTTGGCCATATTTCAGAGCTTGCAACATCACTGGAGTGCCCAAAAGCACAAGGTGTGCAATACTCAGAGACATGGCCAAGGTAAGAAAGGCTGAAAGACGACCACCACTGAACAAGACACACAAGCTGAAACGTCAAGACTGGGCCAAGAAATATCTCAAGACGGATTTTTCTAAGGTTTTATGGACTGATGAATGAGAGTGAGTCTTGATGGGCCAGAGGGATGGGCCCGTGGCTGGATTGGTAAAGGGCAGAGAGCTCCAGTCGACTCAGACGCCAGCAAGGTGGAGGTGGAGTACTGGTTTGGGCTGGTATCATCAAAGATGAGCTTGTGGGGCCTTTTTGGGTTGAGGATGGAGTCAAGCTCAACTCCCAGTCCTACTGCCACATTCTGGAAGACACCTTCTTCAAGCAGTGGTACAGGAAGAAGTCTGCATCCTTCAAGAAAAACATGATTTTCATGCAGGACAATGCTCCATCACACGCATCCAAGAACTCCACAGCGTGGCTGGCAAGAAAGGGTATAAAAGAAGAAAATCTAATGACATGGCCTCCTTGTTCACCTGATCTGAACCCCATTGAGAACCTGTGGTCCATCATCAAATGTGAGATTTCCAAGGAGGGAAAACAGTACACCTCTCTGAACAGTGTCTGGGAAGCTGTGGTTGCTGCTGCACGCAATGTCGATGGTGAACAGATCAAAACACTGACAGAATCCATGGATGGCAGGCATTTGAGTGTCCTTGCAAAGAAAGGTGGCTATATTGGTCACTGATTTGTTTTTGTTTTGTTTTTGAATGTCAGAAATGTATATTTGTGAATGTTGAGATGTTATATTGGTTTTACTGGTAAAAATAAATAATTGAAATGGGTATATATTTGTTTTTTGTTAAGTTGCCTAATAATTATGCACAGTAATAGTCACCCTGCACACACAGATATCCCCCTAAATAGCTAAAACTAAAAACAAACTAAAAACTACTTCCAAAAATATTCAGCTTTGATATTAATGAGTTTTTTTGAGTTCATTGAGAACATGGTTGTTGTTCAATAATAAAATTAATCCTCAAAAATACAACTTGCCTAATAATTCTGCACTCCCTGTACTGTATATATTATGGAGCTGGTTTAATAATTTTCCTTTCCTGCCAATTGATGTATTTTTTGCTTTATAAGTGCGTCTTAAAGTGAGTGCTAGTGAGTCCTTCTACTATGGAAATGTTCATTAGTACACAGGAGGAACAGGAAGTGAGGTGCTGCCTTTGATCACCTCTCCTCCCTGGTCTTCCTCCTTGGTACTGAGCTGCACTGTCACGATGCTTACCCTGTATTTTTTGTACTGGCTCAGTATTCCTATGTAAAGTTTTCCATTCTACTGCTCAAGAGGGTGTTTTACTTATAGTAAAATATGGCTGCTCAATCTCCTTTTAATCTATGTGTGCTGTGTATGGGAGACATCATAGCAGCTAGTATCCTTCACTTCTGTGGAAGAGCTCAGGAAAAACTGACAAAGAGATATGGAACCTACAGAAAGTGATATAATGTGCAGATGTAATGCCTCACTTCATGTACATACAAAACAGCATATTCTGAAAATTCACCTAAAATAATAGACATACTTTAAGTATGTATATACTAGCACTATGGTAAGGGGGCACAGAAGCTGCCAAACAGTCTTTACAAGTCTTTTAGTCTCTATGGACCACCCTCCTCTACTACAACTCTTCTTCGACATAGGGTTAGATTGGAGGCTTCTAGCTGCATTACATCAGGTGGCATTAGAGGTTGAGCTTGTTAAGAGCTCATTTGCATCCCTTTCTTCCCTAAATTCCAGAGGAGCTTTATGGCCTATAAATCTCCCCACGCCGAATAAGGCGCTCTATCCCCAATGAGAGATAGTACTCCCCAAATCTTGACTTAGGCCTCTCACCCAGTTAAGCCAGTGCTTTCCGTTCTGCACTGATGAGGGGCAATCACTCTGAAACAGCTGTCTGCAGATGCGATGCTGGCTTAATTAATATCCGAGTCATGTCTAAAGGCCTGTTTAAAGGGTTGCATATTGACTTAATGGAAAGCTGCCTTACATCTGGTGGCATTAGAGGCAGAGCTTGTTAAGAGCTCATTTGCATCCCTTTCTTCCCAGAGGAGCATGTATGGCCTCTAAGTCTCGTCATACCGACTAAGGCTCTCTCTCCCCAAAGAGAGATAGTAACCTCCAAATACTGACATAGGGAAATAGAGATTCTAGACTCAGAACTGCTATTGGCTGCAGTAGTACCAGCGTAATTCACTTATGGGAAATTGCTATTCCTTTTTGGAAATTGCAGTGTCCTGTGTATAATAAATTAATGAAAATGCAGTTCATTCTAACATCACTGTGATAAGGTCTCTTTTGGCAGCTCCAATTAAATTGCCGTGATGATGGGTCAAATTTCAGGTAATAGACATCATGTGCTTTTTCAAAATAAATTCTTAGATCTGTCATTTGAAAATTCACACACACGCCTTGTTCAGGCTGCACTGGGAAGAAATGAAATTCTTTACATGGTACAAATTGATAGAGCTATGATAAATGTTTACAAGCTAACTGTATAGAAAATGTGATTTCATTTTGTAAACTGCTAGAGAAAAAATAACCCAAATGATTACCGCAAGTAACATTTTCTTTTCCAAACTTATCTACAGCGGAGCTGTCATCTGTAAATGCTAAATTGCCCAGGAATGTCCATGTACAATCCTCTATCTTTATATGGAGATCTGTTTTGGGGATCATATTCTACAATTTCAGTATAGTGGCAGCATAATGACATGTTGGTAAAGCTTTCCTATATCCACACTTATTTTTACAAATATCTTTTCATTTACACTAATTACAATGGTTATTTCCATCTTATAAGGTGAAAAGATCACTAACATAAGCCATCACTTTATTATCAGTAGACGTCCAATTCCAGGACTCCCATAATCCTGAAGATGAATGGGCTGCAATGCTGATTTAGTGGAACATCATTTGAATTGGGCCATGCTGCAGATGGGTGACTGACATGCCACTGTGAAGTTAAAAACTGTGAAGAGAATGGTGTGCAAAGTTAAAACTGTGGATCCTTCATTCTTGAGATCTCAGAGCTTAGACCTTCACCGATGTGCCATAAATTTATAAGATGGCAACCACCTTTAAAAAGTTAAATAGATGAATTGATGTTATGGATGCTATGCATATGAACCAATGTGAGTTCCCACAGAAAAGACCTTCCTGTTTTTCCCCTGACATGGAGTTTAGCCCATTCCTGACATGGCAATTTTCAGTCTTTGCATTTTTGTTGTTCACTCCCTGCCTTCCCAGAGCCATAACTTTTCTATGTTTCTGTTCACATAGCCGTATGAGGGCTTGAAATTTGTGGGACAAGCTGTACATTCTAATGCCACGATTTAATATTGCATTGGATGCAGTGGAAAGCAGGAAAAAAATTCCAATTGGAATGGAAATTATATATTTTCACTATGCGGTAAAACTTCATTTTCTACTGTACTGTAGGTCAGTATGAATCTTGTGATACCGCATATTTATAGTTTTTCTTGTGTTTTAATACTGAAAGAAAACTAAAAACTTTAGAAAAAATATTTTTTTATTTCTTTTCATCACCATATTCTGACATTTTTTTTGGGTCCTTCACTTGACTTTTTTGTTCCCTAACTCTCAGGATCATTTAAGAAATTCCAAATGACTGTCTTACTGTGTCCCACCTCAGCAGCGATGGCGTGCTGTGAGAGACCCTGCTTATGCAGTTCAAGAACCCGACCACGTTCAAAAAGGGAGAGGTTTTTTTTGCCTTTGCCATCACAACGTGTGACTACATGACAGAAAATGACAATGAATCCACATCTTTGCACAGATTTGGCCTTTCAAAGGCATGTGGTCCCAAAATTTGGATCAGCTGAAAAACATTCTGTTTCAGTTTAATCGTTATTTTCAATTAATTGAATGCTCAAAAAATGTTTTGTCTCACTCTCATTTCTTCTTGTTGCATGTTGAAGCTCTACTTGGAACCTTGTTAAGATCCAACAATGTAAAATATGATTGTTTGCCATTTTTCAAGTGGTCTTAAACTTTTGATCAGGACTGTATATATATAAATATATATATATATATATATATATATAGAACACAAAATCGGACTGCACTCCAGATTAATCTTCAGTAAAGTGTATATTTATTCACCCATATGGTGGCAAAAGCGACATTTCAGCTCGTACATGAGCCTTTCTCAAGCTTGAGAAAGGCTCATGTACGAGCCGAAACGTCGCTTTTGCCACCATATGGGTGAATAAATATACACTTTACTGAAGATTCATCTGGAGTGCAGTCCGATTTTTGTGTTTCGTATAAGTGGGTAAGCACAAGTTACCATACTTGGACATTGCACCCACCTTTTCCTCTACACTGTTTTGGATGGTGCTGCCAGTTATTATTTATATATATATATATATATATATATATATATATATATATACAGTCGTGGCCAAAA
The DNA here is from genome assembly GCF_905171765.1 of Bufo bufo. Classification (NCBI taxonomy): domain Eukaryota; kingdom Metazoa; phylum Chordata; class Amphibia; order Anura; family Bufonidae; genus Bufo; species Bufo bufo. The sequence goes on along the minus strand of NC_053393.1, from coordinate 337,767,652 downwards.
GTTTTAAGAATGACAAAAATATTGGAAATTGGAAAAGTTGATGCTTAAGTTTTTGTAATAGCAATATACTCCAGAATGTTATGAAGAGTGATCAGATGAATTGTATAGTCCTTCTTTGCCATGAAAATTAACTTAATCCCAAAAAAAACTTTCCACTGCATTTCATTGCTGTCATTAAAGGACCTGCTGAGATCATTTCAGTAATCGTCTTGTTAACTCAGGTGAGAATGTTGACGAGCACAAGGCTGGAGATCATTATGTCAGGCTGATTGGGTTAAAATGGCAGACTTGACATGTTAAAAGGAGGGTGATGCTTGAAATCATTGTTCTTCCATTGTTAACCAATGGTGACCTGCAAAGAAACGCGTGCAGCCATCATTGCGTTGCATAAAAATGGCTTCACAGGCAAGGATATTGTGGCTACTAAGATTGCACCTCAATCAGCAATTTATAGGATCATCAAGAACTTCAAGGAAAGAGGTTCAATTCTTGTTAAGAAGGCTTCAGGGCGTCCAAGAAAGTCTAGCAAGCGCCAGGATCGTCTCCTAAAGAGGATTCAGCTGCGGGATCGGAGTGCCACCAGTGCAGAGCTTGCTCAGGAATGGCAGCAGGCAGGTGTGAGAGCATCTGCACGCACAGTGAGGCGAAGACTTTTGGAAGATGGCCTGGTGTCAAGAAGGCCAGCAAAGAAGCCACTTCTCTCCAAAAAAAAACATCAGGGACAGATTGATCTTCTGCAGAAAGTATGGTGAATGGACTGCTGAGGACTGGGGAAAAGTCATATTCTCCGATGAAGCCTCTTTCCAATTGTTTGGCGCATCTGGAAAAAGGCTTGTTCGTAGAAGAAAAGGTGAGCGCTACCATCAGTCCTGTGTCATGCAAACAGTAAAGCATCCTGAGACCATTCATGTGTGGGGTTGCTTCTCATCCAAGGGAGTGGGCTCACTCACAATTTTGCCCAAAAACACAGCCATGAATAAAGAATGGTACCAAAACACCCTCCAACAGCAACTTCTTCCAACAATCCAACAACAGTTTGGTGAAGAACAATGCATTTTCCAGCACGATGGAGCACCGTGCCATAAGGCAAAAGTGATAACTAAGTGGCTCGGGGACCAAAACGTTGACATTTTGGGTCCATGGCCTGGAAACTCCCCAGATCTTAATCCCATTGAGAACTTGTGGTCAATCCTCAAGAGGCGGGTGGACAAACAAAAACCCACTAATTCTAACAAACTCCAAGAAGTGATTATCAAAGAATGGGTTGCTATCAGTCAGGAATTGGCCCAGAAGTTGATTGAGAGCATGCCCAGTCGAATTGCAGAGGTCCTGAAAAATAAGGGCCAACACTGCAAATACTGACTCTTTGCATAAATGTCATGTAATTGTCGATAGAAGCCTTTGAAACGTATGAAGTGCGTGTAATTATTTTTCACTACATCACAGAAACAACTGAAACAAAGATCTAAAAGCAGTTTAGCAGCAAACTTTGTGAAAACTAATATTTTTGTCATTTTCAAAACTTTTGGCCACGACTATACATGGCTTAAATGTAAGGGTTTTTATAATTGTTAGGTTGTTCCTCGTAAATATGGAATTTTGTTAAAAAAAACATTACTTTTTCAATACTGACCCCAGGAAATTAGATTTTTGGAAAATTAAAAATGTAGTTAATCCTGCTCCCGTTTGACCAATGCACTCCCAGCCATCTGCCAAGGACTTTTAAATCAGAGTGTGATATAGCTGGATTCTACATTGCCCAGGAGAGACAAGTCTATTAGTGTAGGTCCCATCTACTAGAAGTCACCTTGTTGCTGGTAGATGGACCCTACACAAATTTGATAAAAAATGTGCATGAATATTTTTCTAAATTTTCATATAGTAAGTACAGAAGTTTCTAGTGTTTATGTCTGTCTTTATGTATGGCTACTAGTGATAGATGAATATCGTCCGGGACATTTTGTAAATGCGCGTTCGCGTATATACCGTAATTGCATAATCAGCGCCTGTATACTTACAACTACAAGCGCTCGGTAGGTAGTAGAGAGGAGGGAGGAGGCAGGCCGGGAGGACGGGCGCTGGCAGCGTGAGTCACTACGTCACGCGCCTGTGCCGCCCACTCACGTTGCCAGCGACTGTCCTCCCGGCCTTCCTCCTCCCTCCTCTCTACCTACCGAGCGCTTGTAGTTGTAAGTATACAGGCGCTGATTATGCGATTACGGTATATACATAACAATTAACTATTAGAGATACGATTATACAGTGAGCGGGGCCCGTGTAGTAGAATACAGTCACTGAACGGGCCCCGCTGTCATTATAAAAGCAGATGCGACCCCCACCCCCTGTATTGAGGGTCATTCACTACAGGGACACTTATGGAGGGGATCTGTGGATGACACATAGCATAAGATGCTATATATGTTTCATCCACAGATCCCCCCCATAACTGTCATACACAGATCCCCATAACAGTGCCATCCAGAGACCCCAATAAGTGTCACCCACAGATCCCCCATAAGTGTCACCCACAGATCCCCCATATTTGTCACCCACAGATTCCCCATAACAGTGCGTCACCCACAGATCCCCCATAACAGTGCGTCACCCACAGATCCCCCATAACAAATTCTTTTACATGCCCTCATTATCTCCCGCCTAGACTACTGCAACATTCTCCTCTGTGGCCTTCCATCTAGCACTCTCGCACCCCTCCAATCTATCCTCAACTCTGCTGCCCGACTAATCCACCTCTCACCCTATTACTCCTCTGCCTCTCCCCTCTGCCAATCCCTTCACTGGCTCCCCAATGCCCAGCGAATTCACTTCAAAGTACTAACAAATACATACAAGGCCGTCCATAACCTGTCCCCTCCCTACATCTCTGAGCTACTTTCCCGATACATCCCCACACGCATTCTCCGATCCTCACAAGACCTTCTTCTCTCCTCTCCTCTTATCGCCTCTTCCCACAATCGACTCCAAGATTTCTCCCGTGCATCCCCCATACTCTGGAACTCGCTACCCCAACATATCAGACTCTCACCTACATTAGAATCCTTCAAAAGAAACCTGAAAACCCACCTCTTCAGACAAGCCTACAACCAGTGACCCTGCTGCCTCTATACCATGACCAACTTAACTCGCACCTACTGTGTCCTTCTCCCATACTATGTAGATTGTAAGCCCTCATGGGCAGGGCCCTCTCTCCTTCTGTACCAGTTTGTAACGTGTCTTGTTTATGATTAGTGCAATTGTCTGTATTATGTATGTGCACCGCTTATTATATGTACAGCGCTATGGAATGAATGGCGCTTTAATAATAAATAATAATAATAATAATAATAACAGTGCATCACCCACAGATCCCCCATAACAGTGCGTCACCCACAGATCCCCCATAACAGTGCGCCATCCACAGATCCCCCATAACAGTGCACCATCCACAGACCACAATTAGTTCAAAACCCACAATAAGCACACCTTTTGGTTCAAAATATTTTTTTTCTTATTTTCCTCCTCAAAAACCTAGGTGCGTCTTATGGGCCGGTGCGTCTTATAGGGCGAAAAATACGGTAAGTATTTTAATTAGGGGTCATTTTTATGCGTCTTAAAGGGAAACTCTCAAAAATGTGCCCCGCTGGAGCCTAGAAAAAAATTATTTTAGGGGACGGGAGTACCGACCCCAAAAATTAGGCATTCACCCAACTGAAAAGAACAAGTGATTATGTGGTTAGAGGTATATTAGATGGTCAGTGGATAATAATTTTACTGTAGGCCAGTGGAAATACAGGCCCCAAAAATTATGCATTCATCTGACAGAAAAGAACAAGTGATTATGTGGCTGGAGGTATATTAGACGGTCAGTGAATAACAATTTTACTGTAGGCCAGTGGAGTACATGCCCCAAACATTAGGCATTCACCGCACAGAAAAGAACAAGCAATTATGTGGTTGGAGGTATATTAGGCGGCCAGTGGATAACAATTTTACTGTAGGCCAGTGGAGTACAAGCCCCAAAAATTATGCATTCACTGGACAGAAAAGAACAAATGATTATGTGGTTGGAGGTATATTAGGCGGACAGTGGATAACAATTTTACTGTAGGCCAGTGGAGTACAAGCCCCAAAAATTATGCATTCACTGGACAGAAAAGAACAAGTGATTATGTGTCTGGAGGTATATTAGGCGGTCAGTGGATAACAATTTTACTGAAGGCCAGTGGAGTATAGGCCCCAAACATTAGGCATTCACCGGACAGAAAAGAACAAGTGATTATGTGTCTGGAGCTATATTAGGCGGTCAGTGGATAACAATTTTACTGCAGGCCAGTGGAGTATAAGCCCCAAACATTAGGCATTCACCGAACAGAAAAGAACAAGTGATTATGTGGCTGGAGGTACAGTACATTTGGCGTTCACTGAATAACAATTTTACTGTAGGCCAGTGGAGTATAGGCCCCAAAAATTATGCATTTACCTGACAGGAAAGAACAAGTGAGTATGTGGCTGGAGGCATATTAGACGGTCAGTGGATAACAATTTTACTGTAGGCCAGTACAGGCCCCAAAAATTAGGCATTTCCCGTGACAGAAAATAACTTGTGATGATGTGGCTGGAGGTACAAAATGCAGTCATCGGCTAAAAATTTTACTGTAGGCCAATAGGGGCCCCAAAAGTTAGTCATTTACCTGACAGAAAAAAACTAGTGATTATGTGTCTGGAGGTACATTAGGCAGTCACTGGATAAAAATTTTACTGTATGCCACTGGAATCTCAGAGCGTCCACATGGGCTGTTAACCTGATATAGTCGGACACCTGTCGGTCTAGGCGTTCCCTAAAGGCTGAATTCGGAAGGCAGCTCTCGATGGGTTGGCTTAAAAATGATCTCATAAATGAAGTGACCAACACATCTTCAAACCGGCCTCTTCTTGTAGGCGCGATAGGATTGGTACCCGCACCTGTTTCGCTGCGGGTGGAAATTTCACTGCCAGCGCCCGCAACAGCCGAATGCAGCATCTCTCGCAGCAAGGCCTGGAAATGCTGCATTCGAACAGCCCTCTGTGATGCTGGTAACATGTCTGCCATTTTGTGTTTGTACCAGGGGTCTAAGTACGTTGCAACCCAGTACTGGTCCTTGCCCTTTATGATTTTTATACGGGGTCCCTCTTCAAACACTGGAGCATGAAGGCCCCCATTTGTACTAAATTGGAAGCGATGGAGAGCCATGGCTCCTGCTCATCGCCCAGGAGAATGTTGCCCTCGGTCTCCTCCCCCCAGACACGGACAACATCAGGGATCCCCAAAAAGTTTAAAGTCCCCCTCAAAGCCTGCTCTTCTTGCTCCTCCTCCTCCTCACTCCAGCGACCATCTTCCTCTGACTACTCTTCAGACTCCTGCTGACTTGTCTCAGATGGAGTAGACCCCCCTAGAAATTAATTCAGCATTGCGACTTGCTTATCTTCCAGCTTCTGCTCCTCGACGGAGTGATCAATGACATGACGCAATGCACACTCCAGAAAGAAGGCGTAAGGTACGATCTCACTGATGGTGCCCTTGCTGCAACTGACCAGTTTGTTGATCTCATCATATGGCCGCAGAAGTCTGCATGTGTCGCGCATGAGCAGCGACTGGTGCGGTGAAAAGAATCACAAGCTCTCCAGAACCTGTCCTGCTGCAGAGTTCGTACAGGTTGTCATTAACCGCACGTTGCTGCTGGAACAGCCTATCAAGCATATAAAATGTGGAGTTCCAGCGCATCGGGCTGTCACAAATCAGACGTCTGACGGGCAGGTGGTGTCGCTGCTGAACGCCAGCAAAGCGAGCCATGGCCGTGTAAGATCTTCTAATATGGCCAGAGATTTTCCTGGCCTGCCGCAAGACGTCCTGGACCCCGAGGTATTTGGCAACGAATCGTTGCACGATTAAGTTTAGGACTTGTGTCATGCACGGCACGTGTGTCATTTTGCCCTGTTTCAGTGAGCTCAGCAGATTGGCACCGTTGTTGCACACCATTTTACTAACCGTCAAATTGAGCGGGGTTAGCCACTGATTGCCCTGTGAGCGCAGTTCTGAAAGCAGTGCAGGACCAGTGTGGCACTTGGCTTCCAGGCACAACAGCTGCAGCACAGCATTGCAAGTCTCACCTGGCACGTTGAATAAGTTCTGGGAAGCTGGGGGGGTGCAGTGGAAGAGGCGGTACAAGTGGAAAAGTAGGAGTCAGCCGAGGAGGAGACGGAGGATGAAGTAGAAGGAGGAGAAGAAGAGGCAGGCCGGCATGCAATCCATGGGGGTAACACCAAATCCACACGGGTGCCACAGGTTACATGCTTGATGGCCGTCAGAAGGTTCACCCAGTGGGCAGTAAAAATTATTTACCTTCTCTGCCCGTGTTTGCTAGACCACGTGTCTGGTCAGATGTATCTTGGCACCGACACTGTGTGCAAGAGATACATTCAATTGCCACTGAACGTGGCCATATGCCCTTCTGGGAGAAATATTTCCTTCCGGGGACCTTACATTGCGGTGTGCCCATGGCCACAAATTTTCTAAAGGCCTCCGAGTCCACCACTTTATATTGTAGTAGTTGGCGGGCTAGCAGTTTCGACAAGCCAGCGGTCAACTGTCGGGCAAGAGGGTTATCCAGCGTCATTAAATTTTTACGCTTGAACTTTTGGGCTGCGGAAGCCTGCCTTTTTCCAGATGAACGCTACGATGACACGGTGGAAGGTGGGATGGAGGACAAATGTGAGGAGAGAGGAGAAGGATAAGAGGCAGGACGTGGAGCGCCGAGAGTGTGGCTTTGTGGGTTCTGATGGCGTTGCTCCCACTGGGCTCAGTTATGGGAGGCCAGGTGCCTTCTTAAGGTGGTCGTTCCTAGGAGAGTGCTGGGCTTACCGCGACTTATGCGTTGACAGCACAGTATTTTGTAGAAGCAGGTATATCGCACCCCTCAATCCGTATTTTGTGGAAACAGGTATATAGAACCCCTGAATCAATATTTGGTGGAAGCAGGTATATTGCACCCCATAATCAGTATTTTGTGGAAGCCAGTGTATCGCAGGCCTCAATCAATATTTGGTGGAAGCAGGTATATTCACCATGCACGGTCACATCTGGCGCTCCCAGGATGCCGGTACATGGCTCCGTAGTGTGGGCTTTTTTTAACGTGTCAGATGCTGACAATAGTGTTGCCATCTGCAGCCTGTGCTGTCAATGCATAAGTCGCGGTAAGCCCAACACTCACCTGGCCTCCCTTCATGGAGCCCAGTGGGAGCAACACCGTCAGAACCCACAAAGCCACACTCCCGACGCTCCACATAATGCCTCTTCTCCTTCTCCTTCTCCTCTCTCCTCACAGTAGTCCTCCACCCCACCTTCCACCGTGCCATCGTCACGTTCATCTGGCAAAAGGCAGGCTTCCGTGGCCCAAATGTTCGAACGTAAAAAGTTGATGACGCAGGATAACCTTCTTGCCCAACGGCTGACCACTGACTTGTCGGAACTGCTAGCACGTCAACTACTGCCATATAAACTGGTGGACTCGGAGAGCTTTAGAAAATTTGTGGCCATTGGCACACCACAATGGAAGGTCCCCGGAAGGAAATATTTCTCCCAGAAGGGCATCCCAGAGCTACAGTATATGGCCATGTTCAGCGGCAAGTGAATGTATCTCTGGCACACAGTGTTGGTGCCAAGATACATCTGACCACAGACATGTGGTCTAGCAAACACCGACAAGGAAGGTACATAACATTTACTGCCCACTGGGTGAACCCTCTGACGGCTGTCAAGCATGCAACCCGTGGCACCCATGTGGATTTGGTGTTACCGCCACGGATTGCATGCAGGCCTGCCTCTTCTTCTCCTCCTCCTACTCCATCCTCCGTCTCCTCCTCGGCTGACTCCTCCTTTTCCACTGCTACCGCCTTTTCCGCTGCACCCCCCCAGCTTCCCAGAACCTATTCGACGTGCCAGATGAGACGTTTCCATGCTGTGCTGCGGCTGGAAGCCAAGAGCCACACCGGTCCTGCACTGCTTTCAGCTCTGCGGTCACAGGCCAATCAGTGGCTAACAACACTTAATTTGACAGTTGGTAAAGTGGTGTGCGACAATGGTGCCAATCTGCTGAGCGCACTGAAACAGGGAAAAATGACACACGTTTCGTGCATGGCACACGTCCTGTTCTTTGTCGTGCCAAATACCCTGGGGTCCAGGACGTCTTCCGGCAGGCCTGGGAAATCTCTGGCCTTTTTAGAAGATCTTACACGGCCATGGCTCGCCTTGCTGATGTTCAGCGGCGACACCACTTGCCCATCAGACGTCTGATTTGTAAAAGCCTGACGCACTGGAACTCCACCTTCTATATGCTTGATAGGTTGCTCCAGCAGAAACGTGCCGTTAATGACTACCTTTACGAACTCTGCGGCAGGACAGGTTCTGGGGAGCTTGTTTTTTTTTCACTGTGCCAATGGCTGCTCATGCGCGACACATGCAGACTTCTGTGGCCATTTGATGAGATCACCAAACTGGTCAGTTGCAGCAAGGGTGCCATCAGTGACATCGTACCTTATGCCTTCTTTTTGCGGCATGCATTGCGTTGTGTCATTAATCAAGACATCGAGGAACAGGAACAGGAAGATGAGGAAGTTGCAATGCTGAATGAATTCCCAGGGGGAACTACTCCATCTGAGACAAGTCAGCAGGAGTCTGAAGAGGAGTCAGAGGCGGATTGTGCCTAGGGGGATTAGGAGAAGGAGGAGGAGCAAGAAGAGCAGGCTTTAAACTTTTCTGGGATCCCTGGTGTTGTCTGTGGCTGGGAGGAGGAGACCGAGGACGATATTCTCCTGGGGCGACGAGCAGGAGCCAGGCCTCTCCACCACTTCCAATTTAGTGCAAATGGGGGCCTTCATGCTCCAGTGTTTGAAGAGGGACCCTCGTATAAAAAGCATAAAGGGCAAGGACCAGTACTGGGAGGCAACGTACTTAGACCCCTGGTAAAAACACAAAATGGCGGACATGTTACCAGCATCACAGAGTGCTGTCAGAATGCAGCATTTCCAGGCCTTGCTTTGAGAGATGCTGAATTCTGCTGTTGCGGGCGCTGGCAGAGGAATATCCACCCACAGAGAAACATTTGCGGGTACCAATCCTACAGTGCATGCAAGGTGAGGGTGGTTTGAAGATGTGTTGGTGACTTCGTATATGAGATCATTCTTGCAGCTAACCCATCGACAGCCTCTGTCCGGATCCAGTCTGAGGGAACGACAGGTATCCGACTACATCGGGTTAACGGCGGATGTGGATGTTCTGGGAAGCGTGAAACCCCTTGACTACTGGGTGTGCAGGCTTGACCTGTGGCCAGAGCTGACAAAATTTGTCATGGAACTCTTGGCTTGCCCCTCGTCGAGTGTCCTGTCCGAAGGACATTCAGCGCAACAAGGGAGATCGTGACCGATAAGCGCACTCGACTATCTCACGACAGTGTGGACTACCTCACATTTCTAAAAATGAATGAGGCATGGATATCGGAGGAATTCAACACCTGTGATGACCACGTTTAATTTAATTTCCTCATGCCAGCCCACACATATCGGCCATCACCCAGAACAAAGAATGGTTCCTGTCTTATGTAAATACAGCGGCATAAAAGGCCTTTTCTGTCCGGTGAATGCCTAATGTTTGGGGCCACGGAGGAATTCAACACCTGTGATGACCAAGTGTTTTGGAATTTCAACTATTATCATTTGTTTTTCAAGAGGGGGGATTTCGTTAGCCATGTTTTTAATCCAATTTTATATTTTTAGTTCTATTAAACATATGTATTTGACATATATTTGTACTGGCCTGCAGTAAACTTGATATCCAATGACCGTCTTATATACAGTACCTCCAGCCACATAATCACTTGTTCTTTTCTGTAATGTCAATATGGTGGGACCGCGCTGCTCCTCATTCACACAGAGCTTTTTTTCCTCGAATGCAGGTATTCACTTAATCCGGCTCAAGACAGACACCTCTAGATTAAATCGCAGTATACTTCCACGCAGGTTGGAAAGCTCAGCTTGTCATCTCTGTATGATTCAGAACCACCCACACCTCTATGCTGAGCCGTCGCGTGGGCTATCTGCAAGATGTCATAAACCGCACAATAGTGAGAGTACCACCAGCACAGTTAAAATCCTCTGTTTTATTATACTCACAGAAAGGAAGTAATTTTTCAGCATGTCATTACAACAGTGGTCTTTCGCATAGCCCGACCCGGGTTTCGTATGTAGCTTCTACTGGCCTGAAGTAAAATTGTTATCCAATGACCGTCTAATATACCTCCAGCCATATAATCACTTAATGTTTTCTGTCTGGTGAATAAATAATTTTTGGGGCCTTTAGTCCACTGGCCTGCAGTAAAATTGATATCCATTGACCATCTAATATACCTCCAGCCACATAATCACTTGATCTTTTCTGTACGGTGAATGCATAGTTTTTGGGACCTATAATCTAACAGGCCAACCAGTGGCGTAACTACCGGGGAAGCAGCTGCTTCGGGGCCCGGCGCCCCGGCAGCGTGTGTGACAGTTTATTTTCAAGTTAGTTAAATATCGATTCTTGTCTTAATGTTCAGGGCCCCTTCACAGCAGCAGCTGCTGACCAGGCCCCCTCGCTAATGTGATCTAATCTTACTGTCTCCTAAAGTCTCCTGATGTGTCTAAGATTCGAACCCACAACCTCCAATGTATCAGTGTATCAGAGGCAAAGCATTTACCCACACAGCCATAAAGGAGGCATTGCAACTGATTGCACTTAACACTTAACCACAAGACCATAAGAGCTGCCTTGCTGCTGACTGAAAAAATATGAAACTTCTACTGTTATATAGTCTCGGTGCAAACGCAGGCGGGGGGGGGGAGGAAGAGGTGGCAAGGTTGGATGACAGGGCTAAGGGTGAGGTGTATGTCTGTTTTGAGGGACCATTGGGCGCCCATTTAAAACAGGAGTTGAGGGAAAAAATATGGAAAGGGGAGTATGTGGATATTTTTTCCCCGCTTCCCTTGGAAAAATGTAATCTTGATAGGGAGAAGCGGGATGAGGGCAAGAAGGAGCAGGAGGAGAGGCGGAGACACAGGCTAATTCCGCGGATGTTTGCCAACTGGTTGCAGGCGTTCGCGATTTTGGTGTTTTATAAAATAAACTCTGTGCAGGGCTGGCGTCAGCACCAGGCACACCCGGGCAAGTGTTGGAGCCCATTGCTGCTGAGGGGCACACTGTGCCCGCTCACTCCTGCAGCTGTATCCTGGTCTTCATTAAACTGCTTGTTCTTTATTCTAGGGCAGCTTACCCCAGCAATGCAGACAGTTTTTGCCATGTGCACTGTTGGGGTGGGCGACCCCAGGACTCACAACAGGGTAGATGGAGTTTCTGATGCCATCCGCCCATGTGACCAGTGTGGGGGGGGGGAGCTGGAGGAGCAGAGAGCTGTGTTCCTGTACAGAGAAAAGCAAGGCTGGAATGTGGTGAGGCCTAGCTGTGTGTATCTGTCCCTGCGTGTGTGTGTGCCTTTTCCTGTGTGTGTGTCCCTGTCCCTGGGTGTGTGTCCCTGTGTGTGTGTGTGTCCCTGTGTGTATGTGTGTTTCTGTATGTATGTGTGCCCCTATGTGTGTGTCCCTGTGTGTGTGTGTCCCTGTGTGTCCCTGTATGTATGTGTGTCCCTGTGTGCGTGTCACCATCACCATGGACACAGTGTTCCTATTCCTTGACGCAGCTGCATCAGGACGTTATGTGCGGGACAAGAAGAAGGTAGAAGAGGAGGCAGCGCCACCAGAATGGAGTCTGTGGGAGAGACACCCGGAGGCACACTAAGGGCGTAGGTAACACTACCACATGTTCTACACTAGTGTTATCTGTGATTTTACATAGGACTGCAGGTAACACTTCTGCATTATTAGCACTCTATATCTCTATATTAGCGCTACATTAGTTGCTATATCAATCTACATGGACACAATTATCACCTAAGAAGACACATGCAAGTTCTTTACAGCTGCTCATTCAGCAGTTTTTTTCACTTTTGAATAACCCTTCATTCACAGGTATTAATCCTTATACGGGACATTTCTGTCACAGATTTTTTGATCTTATTTATCATACATAGTATCACTTTTTTTCTTTTTCTTTTATTAATCCATCATATTGAAGCAACTCTTTTGAAATATATCGCTATAATATTTGTATTTTGCGCAACAGAGCGGATGTGATATAATATATGTGCCAACCCCAGTGCATATTATGATACATTGCATTTTATTTTGTATTTTATATTTTATGTGATATTTTATGTGATATTTTATATAAACATTCTACTATAGACATACCAGCTGGTGAGTGCCTGTTTTTATTTTTATTTTTGCATTTGAAGTACATTTGTTACATTGGATGAACGGGTGAGACATCCAAAAAACAGAGCACCTTAACCACGCTAACAGATAAGGGTGAGCCACGATATCATTATACTTTACTTTTAACACTACAACATTATCAGCACTGGTATTATCTGTGGTTTTACATAGGACTGCAGGTAACACTAACACATTATTAGCACTAGTGTTATCTGTGGTTTCACATATGATTGCACGTATTACTAAGGGCCCACATGAACCTGAAGCTGGCCCTGACTGTGTATTATAATATAGATTATGTGTATTATAATATGAACTCTGTGTATTATAATATGAATTCTGTGTATTATAACATGGACTCTGTGTATTATTATAATATAATATGAGCTTTGTGTATCTATGGAATCCTTTAAAAGAGTCCTAGAAATAAGTGGCCCTGAAAAATAGCACAATTAATCCCCCACCCCCAATAGGGCTGACCCTTATGATTGCCCTAGTAAAAAAAAAATGGACCTGGACAACTGTCTAGTTAAACTACCCGACCATTTTACCAAAAATAACCCTTAAGATCCTCCAAGTAGAAAGTCATGCTGAACAACTGCCCAAAGAACATACCGTAGGATCCCTTGCGAGATGTGTTTTATATTCACTAAGTGAAGTACCGCACTCCGTAGTGGCTGGTGCCCGCAAGGACTTTGTAGTCGTAAAACAATAGTAGAAAATTGCAGCACACAGCTTCTTAGATTTGCAATTATTCAAGTTTTATTAGTATCACTTTACATCATCAACATGATCCAGTTACAATCCCCATGTCATAATGGTAGTCACATTGGTGAGTACAATGACCGTACGTTTCGGCCAGAGTGGCCTTCTTCAGCGGTCAAAATCTGGGAGCGATTGTAGTGGAGTACGCTGGATCACAGACCCCTTGCGAGATGTGGTCGGGGACAATTACTGAAATAATCCCGCCAAAACCAACTGTTAGGATCCCCTAGTAGGAAGTGGTCCTGTACTGTCCAATTAACACCCCACTCCCCCCAAGACCGACCATTAGGATCTCCTGAATGAAGAAGCCAAAAGAATTGCCCAATGAACAACCCCCAGATTTACCCTTGAGTATCTCTCTAGTAAGAAGTGGCCCTGGACAATTGTCTAATTAACCATTCTAGACCAACCCCAATCATTAGTATCCCCGAGCAAGAATTGGGTTCTGGACTATTGCTCAATTAATCTTTCCCCCAGAAAACCCTTGTGATCCCCTTGGGATTAAGATGCCCTGGACAACAGCCCAATTATAACGAACAGAACAGAACACTAGACCGGCCTTTAGGATCTCCCTAGTCAGATGTAGCCATGAACACTTGCCCAATTAACAGTTCCCCCCCCCCCCACACCCACCTAACACCAACAAACCTTGTGACATAAAAACTAAAAACACCATTAATGTATAATCAATCTGTTTATTGAAATAAATTGATTCTTTTTTTTAACTGTTTGCTGTAATTTTTGGCTGTGATGTTTCAATGTTCAGCTGTGTGTCTCTATGTAGATAAGGTGGTGTATCAGATGTTGTCCTTTTTTCCAGGCATCATCCCAGGAAGGATCTTGCATAAAACTCCATTAGCTGCTGTCATCCGTGATCTAGAAAATAATGGACATTAATGTTTAGTTGACAAAAATTCCAGGATGTATTAATACATAAAAAATACAATAAAAAATCACTGCACCTTATTTTGGGGTTCATTGTCTGGGGGTGCTGACATCTGTCATGATGCAGTCTCCATCCTTGTCATATTGGTAGTCGTCATCAAGATCAGCCATTTCAATATCATCGGGGTACTGCCGCTCCCCGACCTCCATTGGTTCTTCAGTTTCTTCCTTTGCATCCTTCATCTCGATGTCATCCGCATATTGTTTTCCTTCTACCTCCATATCCTCTACTGTATCTGTTTCCACTCGTCGTCGCTTGTGCTGAACGACCTCTTCTACTTTGATTTGCTTGCGCAGAACCGCCTCCACTTGTCCTATATCATCTCGGCGTCGCTTCCGTGAGCACATGGTGAGACAGACATAGACTGACACTGGTGCTAGGGGGTGAACCGGTAATACCCGCATTCTACATTATGACATCATAAGAAGTTGACCTCATCCAGATTCTGCACATTATGATGTCACAAGAAGTTGGCCAGACCAGAGATTAATTGTGACATCATATAGAGTATGGGAGCTTCCCCAGGCCTGGAGATTCTACATGATGACATCACCAGATGTTCCGCTTCCACACCCAACAGTGATCATGGATCCTCCACATTGCGATACTTTCCATGTATTCATTATCAGCCCTCAGTGATTTGTGTACATGTATGTGGCTTATGTGATATATGTATCTATTCATAGATATGTCCGTGTGTGGTAATTGAGATACTCCTTCCCTAATTCCACTATGGGGCCCCATGTTGACCTATTATGATATTTAGTCCTATGTTATGTGTGTCATGCATAAAGCCCATATTGTAATACACAGAGTCCATATTATAATACACAAAGTCCATATTAAAGGGGTTGTCCGGGTTCATAGCTGAACCTGCACATACCCATAATTTCACCTAGGCAGCCCCCCTGACATGAGCATCAAAGCAGTTCATCGCTCCGATGCTCTTCCTTGCCCTGCGCAGGATCGCACAGGGCAAGGGCTCTTTTATTTACTATAACACACTGCCTCTGCGTGCACCATCAGCATCGGGCCTTCTTCATTTTAAATGTGATATATGTCACTGAAGCTAGTAAATGTACCCCTTTAAAATGTCACTTTTAATATTATATTTAAAATAGAACCCACAAAAATATAAAACAAATATACATATACGATAAAAAGTGTATAGTGGGACAGATAACCCAATAGAACTTCATACACATGGAATAAGGCAATGGGAAAAGGATTACTGCCATGCGGTTACTCACGCTGCCGTAGATGGACCAATGGTGATAATGGCAAATGACTGATGAGGTCACTGCAGGTGCTTCCAGTGAGATGATTTTACATCCAGGATATGCTCAACTGATTATTTCAGGATGCCAATCGACCAGGGAAACCAAAATGGAAGGCGTGAAGAAAGAAATAAATTCACATCAGTAGGTAGGCAAAATGGGATAACTCACCTTGAAAACCTACACTCTCCCTACCTACAAGCAGGACGGTGCTCCACCTATAGGGAGGGCTGTCCCACTTATCAATGTATCCCCTGGAATTAGAATCCCTGCCTATAATTTCCCAAAAATTATAATCAATACAAAAAAGTAAAAAATGAAAAAAGAAGTCCTATGAGAGTCCCATCTTCACTATAACGTCTCCCGACGCGTTTCCCCGACTCAAATACAGTGGTTCATCAGGGGAGATTCAAAAAGCACAATGGCTTAGGCGCAATGATAGCCAATGCAATGACCTGCGGCGCGCATAGTTTACCGCCGCAGGTTTAAATACCCTGTCACCTGATGTAGCCGTGTCCCCCTGTTACAAATGCGCACGCGTGTATCGGACGCATATAGATGACATCACGATGAGCGACCGAGTTCTCGGCAAGAATCTCGGTATGTACTGCGCAAGAGCAGGGACTGAATGAGACCCGTAGTGACGGGTCTCGCGATATTTGGAGCGCAAGCTAAAGTAATGAATGCGGGACGGCGCCGATACTTGTATCTCCACAACCATAGCCACCAGATAGGATATAAAGCATCCAACATACAAACGGGATAGTCTAGGATAAATATAACAGATAGAGAAAAATGTATTAACCTTTGTTATCATTGGCTCATAAAGCGTGGGTAAGTATAGTCAGTGGATATAGGTGTCTGAAATATTTTTTAAATAATAAGATAAGATAAGATGCCTTTATTGTCACAATAATGTAATACAATGTGCAATACAATGAAATGTTGTTTGGAGCAATCCTAGATGCCATGGACAGAGGAACAAGAACTGACATTTAAACTAAAGCATTACGCTAGAAAAAAAAAAAAACATTGCACTAGAAAGCATTATTATTCACAGTTCACAGCATATATATATATAGCAAGAGCAAAGTAGGAAGTGCTTATGAGTATATATACACACTGATTCAGACACCACTGCAGGCGTAACTAGAAGTGACTGGGCCCCACAGCAAATATTTGTCAGGGCCCCCCCAGCGCGCTTCGCACATCCCTCCTCCTGTGTAAACCCCACTCCTTTGGCACAGTGTAGCGGTATACTGTATATTGTGGGGCACAGTGTAGGCTATATGTGTATAACATAAACATATTTCATATGAAAACTTACAGTTACTTGGCTTGGCCCTTGGGGATCTCGGACACCACTTCAACACTTTGGCCGGGGGGCTCGGCGGAGCTGATGTTGTGCTTTATCCTAATGAGAAAGATTTCATAATAAGGATTTGGAGAAAGGGCAGAGGGATAGCAGAGCAGGGAGAGGCTGGTGCTGCTACTAGGGGGTCATACCATGGGGGAGTAAAAAATCCCACCATAATGCCCCCCCAGTAGAAATAATTCTCCTTATAATGTGACAATGCAAGAAATACTCCCTTGTAATGCCTCCAGTTGAGCTAATGTCCCCATAATGTGCCAGTATAAAATACCCCTATATAGTGCCCCCAGTAGATTCCCCCATAGTGCTCCTCTCCCCCCTTCCTGCTAGTGCCCCCCATAATGTACCAGTATAAAATGCCCCATATATAGTGCCCCAGTAGATGCCCCTCAGTGTCCGGCCTCTGATAGGCTGCCGGCCTAGTGTCCCCCATAATGCCCCCCAATAATGTGCCAGTAAGTGTCCCCATAGATGCCCCCCCATCATGTGCCAGTATCAAGTGCCTCTCTCCTCCCCCCCACATGTCCCAGTATCATAGTGCCATCTCCCCCCATGTGCCTCTCTCCTTCCCACCCCCCATGTGCCAGTATCATAGTGCCAACCCCCCCCATGTGCCAGTATCAAGTGCCTCTCTCTCCCCCTCATGTCCCAGTATCATAGTGCCATCTCCCCCCCAAAAAAGTGGCAGTATCAAGTGCCTCTCCCCCCATGTGCTAGTATCATAGTGCCAAACCCACCCATGTGCCAGTATCAAGTGCCAAACCCCCCCATGTGCCAGTATCAAGTGCCTCTCTCCCCCCCATGTCCCAGTATCATAGTGCCATCTCCCCCCTCCAAAAAAGTGCCAGTATCAAGTGCCTCTCTCCCCCCACATGTGCCAGTATCAGGTGCCAACCCCTCCCCCCCATGTGCCAGTATCAGGTGCCTCCCCCCCCCATGTGCCAGTATAAGGTGCCAACCACCCTCCCCCCCATGTGCCAGTATCAGGTGCCAACCCCCCTCCCCCCATGTGCCAGTATCAGGTGCCAACCCCCCTCCCCCCTTGTGCCAGTATCAAGTGCCTCCCGCTCCCCCCATAGCAGTAATAGTCGGGTATTAAAAAATAAAAATAAACACTTCTACTTACCTCCATGTCAGCGATGCGATGCAGCCTCTTCCTGTATGTCCATATATGGAGTTAGTGCTTGTATTTCAGAAAAGTTTCTGCTGGGATTCGAATCCACAACCTTCTGTATCAGAGGCAAAGCACTTAACCACACAACCATAAGAGCAGCCTTGCCAATGACTGAAAAAATATGAGACTTCTACTGTTATAGCTGGCTAAGTGTACATCTATACACATGACAGCTGCCCCAACACACCCAGCACTGCTATATCTCTATAGGACAGCTGTCCAAGCACACTCAGCTCAGCTATATCTCTATATATGAGCAGCTGTCATGTGTATAGATGTACACTTAGCCAGCTCTATGATACTTGGACATGGGGGGAAAGAGAGAGGCACTTGATACTGGCACATGGGGGGTTTGGCACTATGATACTGGCACATGGGGGTGGGAAGGAGAGAGGCACTTGATACTGGCACATTGGGGGGGGGGGGGAGATGGCACTATGATACTGGGACATGTGGGGGGGAGGAGAGAGGCACTTGATACTGGCATATGATGGGGGGGCATCTATGGGGACACTTACTGGCACATTATTGGGGGGCATTATGGGGGACACGGCCGGCAGCCTATCAGAGGCCGGACACTGAGGGGCATCTACTGGGGCACTATATATGGGGCATTTTATACTGGTACATTATGGGGGGCACTAGCAGGAAGGGGGGAGAGGAGCACTATGGGGGAATTTACTGGGGGCACTATATAGGGTTATTTTATACTGGGACATTATGGGGGCACTATGAAGGCACTATGGGGACATTAGCTCAACTGGGGGCCTTACAAGGGAGTATTTTTGCACTGTCACATTATAAGGAGAATTATTACTACTGGGGGCGGGGCATTATAGTGGGCTTTATTACTCCCCCATGGTATGACCCCCTAGTAGCAGCACTAGCCTCTCCCTGCTCTGCTATCCCTCTGCCCCTTCTCCAAATCCTTATTATGAAATCTTTCTCATTAGTATAAAGCACAACATCAGCTCCGCCGAGCCCCCGGCCAAGGGTTGAAGTGGTGTCCGAGATCCCCAAGGGTCAAGTAACTGTAAGTTTTCATATGAAATATGTTTATGTTATACACATATAGCATCCACTCTGCCACACAATATACAGTATACCGCTACACTGTGCCAAAGGAGTGGGGTTTACACAGGAGGAGGGAGGTGCGAAGCGCGCTGGAGGGGCCCTTACAAATATTTGCTGTGGGGCCCAGTCACTTCTAGTTACGCCCCTGAGGCCAACAGTAAAATTGTTATATGGTGACCGCCTAATGTACCTTCAGCCACATTATCAATTGTTCTTTTCTGTCCGGTGAATGTGTAATGTTTTGGGGCCTGTACTCCCATGGTCTAAAATAAAAAAAATTCTAGGCTTCAGCAGGGAAAAATTTTTACAGTTTCCCTTTCAGACGCATAAAAATGGCCCCTGATTAAAAATCTTTTTTGTGAGAATTTTTGCCATTGATCCCCCTCTGGTATGTCACTGTCCATGTTGTAGGACAATTTGTGCACTTTTAGTAAGTATTTGGTGGCTGCAAATATGACCTGAAGGTTTTTCAGGTTCACCTGCCATTAAAGTGAAGGGGGGCCCGCCGCGAACTTGCGTTCGCGAATCGTCCCGGCCGATGTTCATCCATCACTATTAGCTAATAGAAGCTAGTAGGTCGTTCAGCCTTTGCCTCACTAACAAACACTATTTTACACCAGGTTTCTATAAACATATGTTTCTAGATTATTATAGGTCACTGTTAAAGGGACAGGGCACTGTGCACGTCACTGTTTAGGAGCCCCGGGGTAATGTGGAAGTCACTGTTAAAGGGGGCGGGGTGCTGTGGAGATCGCAGCTAAGGGGACAGGGCACTGTGGAGGTCACTGTTATAGGGGACAGTTAAAAATAATATATGGTAAACAGTGTGTAACTGCCAAGGTATATAATACTACTAGCAATTTCCCTTTGGGAAAAAATAATAATAATAAATAAATAGTCCATGGATTGGCCTTCTGGGCAACCTTGGAAGAAATACAATAAACACACAGACACACCAACACTTCATACTCAGGCAGGTACTTTTTCTAGTATTAGAAATATTCCAAATGTTCTTTGACTTTTATTAAATGAAATACACATTAAACTTAGAAGAACATATTTTGCAAATATGTTATTCATAAGCTTTTTCCATTGAAAATCCCTCTGTCTGCAAAATGTCAGCATAGTATCATAACCACTACTTAGCTCGGAAGCAGATAAATAGTACTGTCTTGATTAACACATCCCTAATGCTTTTATGTGCTATGCCAGAGTAATCCAAATTTGCAGTTAATGAAGTCAATGCTAACTCAAGCAAATCACAGAGGTATCATCATACACAACAAACCTTTAAAGTCTTCAAATGACTGTTACCTCATGAATAAATTGTCAATCAAGAAGAACTGTAAAGGGATTTTACTATTTAAGTCATGTTTATTCATTCTAGCTACATCTTTTTATCTATAAACTAGTTTCAAAGAGGAGAATAAAGGACGCAGGGCTTTTTCAAAAAAACATCCAATATTTTTAAAGTACAGAAACAATGGCTTTTAGGACCGAGACTCCACGTGTAAATAAAAATACAATACCATTCTATCAAGACATAATGGGGCAGCTGCTACTGTTTTGAAAGCTATAGTGGTTTTGCAGTTTTTATTGTCTAGACATTCAATATACAATATCAAATTCTTACTTTCTAGGGATCAATTTTTTAGAGAGCATGACATTTTTATTTTGAAACTCAAGTTACTTGGATCCCCGGCATAGAAACTTTAGATTCCACAGTGGATGAAGGATACATGCAGAATGACTATACTGAATATACCTGTATATATAAAAATACTATGCAAACATTTTAGGCAGGTATGAGAAAACTGCAAATGCTTTCAGACATAGAAATGTTAATAATGTGTTATCAATTTAGAAGAGAAAGTGAATGAACAAAAGAGAAATCTAAATCAAATTCATATTTGATGTGACCACCCTTTGCCTTCATAACAGCATCATTTCTTCTAGGTACAGTTGCACATAGTTTTTGATGTAACTCAGCAGTAGTGATGAGCGGCAGGGGTCATATTCGAATTCGCGATATTTCGCGAATATTTTGTAGAATATTCGTCGAAAATTCGCAAATTTGAAAATTCACGCTTTTTTTTACTCGAAAAATCGGAAAGGTAATGATTGTGTAATATGCAAATTTTCGGATTCGAATTTTTTATTGCAAATTTTTCAATTTACAACTATTAGACAAAGAAGATTATAGCACTATATTAGCTAAATTGCTCTATTCGATTTTTTTTCGAATATTCTCTATATTGCTATAACTTAGTTTTTTCGAATATTCGTAATATTCTAAAACAAGAATATATAACAATATAGCGAATATTCAAAAAAAAAAGAATATAGAGCAAAATTCGCAAACACTACTACTCCTAAAGTCAAGTATATCCTTCAGCCTTCTTATTGGCCCACAAGCTAGAAGCAGTGAGGGATCATGTGTACTGATAAAAAAAAAAATAATAATTATAATCGAAAAAAAAAAATAAAAAAAAAAATTTGAATATTCGAAATTACGAATATATATAACTATATTCAAAATTTTC
Organism: Bufo bufo; assembly: GCF_905171765.1. NCBI lineage: Eukaryota > Metazoa > Chordata > Amphibia > Anura > Bufonidae > Bufo > Bufo bufo. The sequence continues at coordinate 337,746,108 of NC_053393.1, read as the reverse complement.
GTGAATTTTCGAAGTACCTATATTCGAAATTCGAACATTCGTGATCAAAACTACTCAGCAGGGAGGTTGTTTCAAATATCTTGGGGAACTAACCATAGATCTTCTGCCAATATAGTTTTGCTCAAATCCTTCTATCGCTTAATGTAATCCCAGATAGACTAGATGATGTTGAGATTAGGGTTCTGTGGGGGCCATACTATGACTTTCAGGCCTCTTTATCCTTTTATAAACACAGTTCTTAGTGACATTGGCTATATGTTTGGGGTGACTGTACTGCTGAAAAATAAATTTACTAAGGCTGAGTTCCCACTTTTGTTACGCTACTTTCACACTTGCGTTTCATGGATCCGTTTAAAACGGATCCATCTCAGAGATGGCAAAACGGATGCAAAAGGACCACTTTTTAACGGATCCGTCCAAACCGATCCGTCTGTAAAGCGGATCCGTTCGTTACGTTTGCTTTTGGCTTCCGTTTAGCTGATCCGGTTTTGAGGAGGAGGTGTGTCTCAAAGTGTCCACCCACTTTTACAATTCATTTAGGCCTCCTGCACACGACCGTTGTGTGCACCCGTGGCCGTTGTGCCGTTTTCCGTTTTTTTTTCGCGGACCCAAACGGAAAATGCACCGTTTTGCAGCCGCATCCGTGATCCGTGTTTCATGGCCGTGAAAAAAATATGACCTGTCCTATTTTTTTCACGGCCAACGGTTCACGGACCCATTCAAGTCAATGGGTCCGTGAAAGAACACGGATGCACACAAGATTGGCATCCATGTCCGTGATCCGTGGCCGTAGGTTAGTTTTTATACAGACGGATCCGAAGATCCGTCTGCATAAAGCTTTTTCAAAGCTGAGTTTTCACTTCGTGAAAACTCAGAACCGACAGTATATTCTAACACAGAAGCGTTCCCATGGTGATGGGGACGCTTCTAGTTAGAATACACTACAAACTGTGTACAAGACTGCCCCCTGCTGACTGGCAGCACCCGATCTCTTACAGGGGGCCGTGATCAGCACAATTAACCCCTTCAGGTGCGGCACCTGAAAGGGTTAATTGTACTATCATATCCCCCTGTAAGAGATCAGGGCTGCCAGGCAGCAGGGGGCAGACCCCCCCCCCCCTCCCCAGTTTGAATATCATTGATGGCCAGTGCGGCCCCCCCCCCCTCTATTGTAATTATTCGTTGGTGGCACAGTGTGCGCCCCCCTCCCTCCCTCTATTGTAATAATTCGTTGGTGGCACAGTGTGCGCCCCCCATCGCCCCCCCTCCCTCTATAGCATTAACAACATTGGTGGCCAGTGTGCGGCCTCCCATCTCCCCCCCCCCATCATCATTGGTGGCAGCGGAGTTCCGATCGGAGTCCCAGTTTAATCGCTGGGGCTCCGATCGGTAACCATGGCAACCAGGACGCTACTACAGTCCTGGTTGCCATGGTTACATAGCAATAGTACAATAGTAGAAGATTCATACTTACCGGCTGCTGGGATGTTCGTGTCCAGCCGGGAGCTCCACCTACTGGTAAGTGACAGCCTCAGGTCTGTGCGTTGCATTGCTAAATGAACTGTCACTTACCAGTAGGAGGAGCTCCCGGCCGGACACGAACATCGCAGCTCCCAGGTAAGTATGAATCTTTTACTATTGTACTATTGCTAGTAACCCGCTGCCACCAATGATCGGGGGGGGGGGGAGATGGGAGGCCGCACACTGGCCACCAATGTTGTTAATGCTATAGAGGGAGGGGGGGCCGATGGGGGGCGCACACTGTGCCACCAACGATTTATTACAATAGAGGGAGGAAGGGTGGGGGGCGGGGGGGCGCACACTGTGCCACCAACGATTTATTACAATAGAGGGAGGAAGGGGGGGGGGGGGGCGCACACTGTGCCACCAACGATTTATTACAATAGAGGGAGGAAGGGGGGGGGGCGGGGGGGTGCACACTGTGCCACCAACGATTTATTACAATAGAGGGAGGAAGGGGGGGGCGCACACTGCCACCAACGAATTATTACAATAGAGGGAGGAAGGGGGGGGGGGGCGCACTGGCCACCAATGATATTCAAACTGGGGAGGGGGGGGGGGGTCTGCCCCCTGCTGCCTGGCAGCCCTGATCTCTTACAGGGGGATATGATAGTACAATTAACCCCTTCAGGTGCGGCACTTGAGGGGTTAATTGTGCTGATCACGGCCCCCTGTAAGAGATCGGATGCTGCTAGGCAGCAGGGGGCAATCATGTACACAGTTTGTAGTATATTCTAACTAGAAGCGTCCCCATCACCATGGGAACGCCTCTGTGTTAGAATATACTGTCGGAAATGAGGTTTCACGATCTAACTCATATCCGACAGTATATTCTAACATAGGGGCGTTCCCATGGTGATGGGGACGCTTCAAGTTAAAATATACTATCGGATTGGAGAAAACTCCGATCCGATGGTATAAAAGGGACTCCAGACTTTACATTGAAAGTCAATAGGGACGGATCCGTTTGAAATGGCACCATATTATGTCAGCGTCAAACGGATCCGTCCCCATTGACTTGCATTGTAATTCAGGAGGGATCCGTTTGGCTCCGCACGGCCAGGCGGACACCAAAACGACTTTTTTTTCATGTCCGTGGATCCTCCAAAAATCAAGGAAGACCCACGGATGAAAAAACGGTCACGGATCACGTAAAAACGGGACCCGTTTTTGCGGACCGCAAAAAAATACGTTCGTGTGCAGGAGGCCTTAAGCAGGGAAACCTCCATTCAGGCTCATTGTGTTTTGGAACCATGTTGCTTGCACACTTACGTCTGCGATTGAGGTTTCTAATCCTGAAAGCGAGATGGACGTGCCCAGGAAAGAAGAAGATGCCGGTATTGGATCCACCTGATAACTTCCAAATGGATGGCCAGAGGTGTTTTTTCTGTCCTGTATTTGGAGCTTCGTGCAAATCCTGATAATTTTTTCCATTATATGCGCATTACTGTTGAGCGTTATGACCAGCTACTGCAGCGCATTTTATCACGCATTGAAAGACAGGATACTCGCTACATAAGGACAATTTCTCCTGCAGAGCGGCTAATGGTGACAATAAGGTAAGCATTGTCTTTTTTGTATAGCTGTATATACACTCACCTAAAGAATTATTAGGAACACCATACTAATACGGTGTTGGACCCCCTTTTGCCTTCAGAACTGCCTTAATTCTACGTGGCATTGATTCAACAAGGTGCTGATAGCATTCTTTAGAAATGTTGCCCCATATTGATAGGATAGCATCTTGCAGTTGATGGAGATTTGAGGGATGCACATCCAGGGCACGAAGCTCCCGTTCCACCACATCCCAAAGATGCTCTATTGGGTTGAGATCTGGTGACTGTGGGGGCCATTTTAGTACAGTGAACTCATTGTCATGTTCAAGAAACCAATTTGAAATGATTCAAGCTTTGTGACATGGTGCATTATCCTGCTGGAAGTAGCCATCAGAGGCTGGATACATGTTCTCATTCTGTTTACGCCAAATTCGGAATCTACCATTTGAATGTCTCAACAGAAATCGAGACTCATCAGACCAGGCAACATTTTTCCAGTCTTCAACAGTTCAATTTTGGTGAGCTTGTGCAAATTGTAGCCTCTTTTTCCTATTTGTAGTGGAGATGAGTGGTACCCAGTGGGGTCTTCTGCTGTTGTAGCCCATCCGCCTCAAGGTTGTGCGTGTTGTGGCTTCACAAATGCTTTGCTGCATACCTCGGTTGTAACGAGTGGTTATTTCAGTCAACGTTGCTCTTCTATCAGCTTGAATCAGTCGGCCCATTCTCCTCTGACCTCTAGCATCCACAAGGCATTTTCCCATTCTGACATTCAGTTTGGAGTTCAGGAGATTGTCTTGACCAGGACCACACCCTTAAATGCATTGAAGCAACTGCCATGTGATTGGTTGACTAGATAATTACATTAATGAGATATAGAGCAAGTGTTCCTAATAATTCTTTAGGTGAGTGTATATTATTATTTATTTTTTTTACTTAACTTTTTATTCATTTTTTTTCACAGGTTTCTTGCTATGGGAGAAAGTCTGTCATCGCTGCATTACCAATATCGGATGGGATTTTCGACGATCTCCGGTATAGTCCGCTATACTTGTTGTGCCTTGTGGGATGTATTGCACGAGGATTATATACCACATCCAACTATAGAACAGTGGCCTCAAATAGCAGACAAGTTCCTGGAAACCTGCCAATTCCCTAATTGTGTCGGAGCTGTGGATGACAAACATATACGTATTTGAATTTTTTTAACTACAAAAAATATTTCTCAATTATCTTGATGGCCATTGCGGATGCTGGTTATCGGTTTGCCGCCGTTGACATTGGAGCTTATGGGCGGACAAATGACTCGATGGCTTTCAAAAACTCAGCTATGGGACGCCTCCTGTATTCAAAGGAATTTGGATTGCCACCTCCGAGACCTTTGCCAGGTACTGATGGACCTCCAATGCTATTTGTGGTAGTAGGGGACGGGGCATTCCAAATGTGCGAGAACCTAATTAAGCCGTACTCTAGTCGTGACTTGAACACTACAAAGCGCGTGTTTAACTACAGACTGACACAAGATAGACGACTGGTGGAGTGCGCCTTTGGCATTTTAGTTGCCAAATGGCGTATTCTCACTAAAGTCATTAACCCCTTATCAACACATGACATACTGATACGTCATGGAAGCCACTGCATTCCCGCGATTTGACGTACGTCATGGTGATCGGGCGGGCACTGGAGCGGTGCGCGCGTGATCACTGCAGGGGCCCTGCTGTATCTGCCGGCATCGCTGTAAAAGCTGATGCCAGCGGATTAACCCCTTTATGCCGCGGTCCACGCTGACCGTGACATAGAAGAAGTTTGTGTCGGGTGAGGGAGCACATCGAGTCCCCGTGCTGCTGTGGTGGGGAATCGATGTGTCAGAAGGCAGCCCGATGCCGTGCAGAGGCTGCCCAATGCCTTGCACGGTATTGTGACCTGCCTTTTATGGGTGCCAAGGAGATACAGCCTCAGGCTGGGTCTCCTAGGCAACCTGTTAGTGTACTACTCACTGTAGTACACGAACAGGCAATACATTAAAATACAGATGTATTGTAATGCATTGCAGAGGGGATTAGACCCCCAAAAGTCAACATCAGAAATAAAGTAAAGAATTTTTTTTTTAAAGTGTTTTTAATTAAATTAATAAAGTTTTTATGCAAAAAAAGAAAAAAACGCCCCTTTCAACTTATTTTATAAAAAAACAAAACACACACATATTAGGTATCGCCACGTCCATAATGACCGTCTCTATAAATATATCACATGATCCACCCTGTCTGAAAAAACACCATAAAAAAATAAAAACTGTGTAAAAAAAAAGACTTACATCACAAAAAGTGCAACACTAAGCGATCAAAAAGTCCGTAAGTGTTTTGCGGATGCGCAAATTGCGGATCCGCAAAACACGGACACCTACAATGTGTGATTCGCAATTTGCGGACCGCACATCACAGACACTATAATAGAAAATGCCTTTTCTGGTCCAATTGCGGACAAGAATAGGACATGTTCTATTTTTTTCAGGAACGGAATTGCGGATCCTGAAAAAACGGATCCCGAAAAAACAGATGAGGATACCGAAAATGCGGATTCGCATCCATTACAGCCCAATTGAAAGTGAATGGGTCCGCAAATTGCAGAATGAATGCGGACACAGATTACGGACGTGTGAATGGACCCTAAGGGACAAAAACGCTATCAAACAAAAGTCCCTTTAAGGACTGGTATAGGTGTACTATACATAGGTGTGCAGTACAGAGGGGTGTAATACACTTTTAATGTACTTTCTAACATTGAAAGCATATTATAGTGGATTTGTATTGTGCAGCAGTGGTGAGCGATTCTGCAGCGATACTGCAGCTACACAGAGTGACAAACGCAATTTGAAAAGATAATAATAACTGGTGTGATATACCAGTCGCCCCCCAAAAAAACTGATAAAAGCGGGGTGTTATATACCAATAATATACTTTCTATATGGTGCATTTGGTTAGTGCAGCATTTGTTTGCGGTTTTGCTGCGTTCCCTCTGCTACACACAGTGACAGACAGTATTGGAAAAAATTATTATAACTGGTGTGATATACCAGTCGCCCCCCAAAAAAACTGATAAAAGCAGGGTGTTATATACCAATAATATACTTTCTATATAGTGCATTTGGGTACAGCAGCATTTGTTTGTGGTTTTGATGCATTCCCTCTTTCTTTATAGTGCATTTGGGTACTGTATAGTGCATTTGCGCATGCACGTACGCAAAAATTATATTGCCGATATTTCGGATTGAAAAAAATAATGAATGGAGATTGCAAAGTCGAATAATACATCTGGTATGTCACTGTCCATGTTGTGGGACTATTTGTGCTCTTCTAGTAATTATTTATTGGCTGCAAATATGAGCTGAAGGTTTTTCAGGTTTGCTTGCCATTCAAATGAATGGGACCCGCCGCGAACTTGCGTTTGCAAACCGTCCCGGCAGATTTTTGTCCATCACTACATATTAGGTATCTCCGCTTCCGTAACAACCAGCTTTGTAAAAATATCACATGACCTGAACCCTCAGGTAAACACAGTAAAAAAAGAAGTGTAAAAAAAAAAGCCATTTTTGTCACCTTCCATCCAGAAAATAGCGATTAAAAAGGCGTATGCCCCCCAAAATAGTACCAATCAAACTGTCACCTCATCCCGCAAAAAATTAGACCTTACCTAAGACAATCGGTCAAAAAATAAAAAATCTATGGCTCTCAGACTATGGATACATTAAAATATAATTATTTTGGTTTCAAAAATGCTATTATAGTGTAAAACTTAAATAAATAAGAAAAAGTAGATATATTAGGTATTGCCACATCCGAAACGATCTGCTCTATAATAAAGTTAAATGACCTAATCCATCAGGTAAACGCTGTAAAAATAAATTTAAAAAAACGGTGCCAAAACAACCAATTTTTAGGTCACCTTGCCCCATAAAGTGTGATAATGAATGATCAAAAAATCTTATGTACCCAAAAATGGTACCAAAAAAAACAACAACTCTTCCTGCAAAAAACGAGCCCCTGAACAAGATGATCGGCAGAAAAAGAAAAAAAATTGTGCGTTCAGAAAATGGAGATACAAAAACCAAATTTTTGTTTTCAAAAATGCTTTATTATGTAATTATTGTTATTAAAACAAACATCATAGAAAGTAGACATATTTGATATCATTGTGTCCGTAACAACCTATTCTATAAAAATAGCGCTGATCTAGCCAGTCAGATGAATGTTATTAAAAATAAAAAATAAAAACGGTTACCTTGCCTCACAAAAAACTAAATATAGAGCAATTAAAAATCATATCTACCCTAAAATAGTACCAATAAAACTGACACCTTATCCCGTAGTTTCCAAAATGTGGTCACTTTTTTGAGTTTCTACTGTAGGGGTGCATCAAGGGGGCTTCAAATGGGACATGGCATCTAAAACCCAGTTCATCTAAATCTGCCTTCAAAAAACCATATGGCGTTCCTTTCCTACTGCACCCTGCCATGTAGCCATGCAGCAGTTTACGACCACATGTGGGGTATTTCTGTAAACAGCAGAAACAGGGTAATACATATTGAGTTTAGTTTGGCTGTTAACCCTTGCTTTGTGTAACGGACCGTTTCAGCAGACAAGGGGTTAAAATCCGTTTAGGCGATATGCCCCTTTCTGAGAGACAGGCACAGCTACTGCAGAACACCAAACTCCCGAACTGGATACAAAATAGCACTCCAAACTGGAACCTCACGAATAGCTGCTAGCAGACGAACAGGAATCAGCTTACACTCCTGTCAATCAGTCTCCAACAGCATACAGTGCATCCCCCCAATAACGAGACAAGGCTCCGTGTTGAGGGTCAAGCACTGGTCTGAGGTCTGGCACACCCAGCCTGGTTTTTATTACATGAATAAAGTATAAGAGTGAGGCGGCTCTCTATTGACAAGAGGATGGAATATGGTGCTCAATCCAAACAGAGCGTACCCAGCGCTTGTAGTGAGGGAATAAGAGTAAAAGTAGAGGGATGGCACTCAGAACAATTGGGGTGTATGGAAAAGTAATAATATTTAATATGGAATAGCTGATAGTAAGTATAAAAAATATCAAATGTAAAAGGACATAGTAGAGTATCTGTATACAAAACACATGTGGAAATATAATCAATATAAAAAGGACATAGTAGTAGTATCCATATAAAAATAAAAAGGCATATACATATGAGGATGGTTAAATAATAAATGTCAATTCAGTGCAATCCTGCTGGAAAAAAGAGACAGTCTTATAGGCCTGTTGGAAAAAAGTCTGATCTTATATTGTGATGACCGATAGTATAAAAATGTATCCTGGTACAATATAATGTCAATTATGTGGAATCCTGCTGGAAAAGAAGAATCCTCCTAATAGAGAAGGAGGAGAGACAATCTTGTGAGCCTGTTAGGGAAAAAGAAGGTCCAGTCTCATAACATATAATCCGGTAAGGAAATGGAGTATCCTGATATAGGCTGAAAGGTTGATACCTTTCTATAAGGGTTTGATTTTAGATCCCAAAGTTATGGGGTGGAAATAATCAAATCCGATTTTGTTTTTGGTGGTTATTCACAGATCCAATATTTGTAGGCTGTGGAATAAAGGCTGCTTTGTAAGCAGGTACATTACCCTCCTTGCGGCTGTTGGTGAGCTGGTCAGCGGCTCCTGCCTGGGCGGCGGTGTCTACGTGTGCCGTTCCCGCTCGCTGTGTGCTCAGGCCGTTGGTTGCTGCTGATGTCGTCACTTCCGGTGACGTCACCTGCGTTCCTAAGATCTCCTGCTCAATGCTGTTACAGCTTGCCACGTGGAGGCTAGTGGCGGGAAGCAAATGCTGCAGCTTCTTTAGGGGGGAAGAAGATAGATAGCTCCGGAGCTAATCTGTAGTTGTAGGATCCTTCTGATTGTTGCTAGCTAGATGGGATAGGCTTACTCAATGCCTATCCCATCTAGCTAGCAACAATCAGAAGGATCCTCAATATAAGATCAGACTTTTTTCCAACAGGCCTATAAGACTGTCTCTTTTTTCCAGCAGGATTGCACTGAATTGACATTTATTATTTAACCATCTTCATATGTATATGCCTTTTTATTTTTATATTGATACTACTACTATGTCCTTTTTATATTGATTACATGTGTTTTGTATACAGATACTCTACTATGTCCTTTTATATTTGATATTTTATATACTTACTATCAGCTATTCCATATTAAATATTATTACTTTTCCATACGCCCCAATTGTTCTGAGTGCCATCCCTCTACTTTTACTCTGGTTTTTATTACAGTTGTTGCAAATACAGGTCCGCCCACAGGGAGGTATAAAACAACCAAGCCCATCTGGTGTACACGCCCTTAGGGGACCAGAAGGAAGACTGGGACACAGGACAGATATGCAGAGACAATACATCCCCACAATGCATCATGGTTTCCTCCTCTCTGCCCTGGAGACACCCGAGGAGCAATCCAATTATCTCTCAAGACGAAGGGAAATCACCAATACACATGTGGGAACAACAGGACAGACATCACCATTTAAACACACAATGGGACAATGGCACAATGGGACAATAGAAACACACCCAGCATATTCCTCCCCTCTGTCTGTCCACTCAACTATCTCCCAAGCTGACAAGCTATACTTATTATAAATTGTTACAACTTTGTGAGTTTACATTGTCCATACATATAACTTACATCAATTTAACCAGTATAACCTGGGGACAAACCTATCCAAAATTCACTTGAATAGGTTCAGGGGTTTAAAAGTTAGTATGGGCCATAATCCTGAGGCAAGAGGCCAGCAGCCAGGCCCCTCCAAAACCCAGTGGCGAGGTTGGTTTCGCCACACTTTGCTACTGGAAAAAATGAATTAAATTGCAAAATCTGCCCAAAAAATTTTAATTCTGAAATTTTATCTCCAATTTCCATTAATTCTTGTGGAACACCTAAAGGGTTAACAAAGTTTGTATAAATAAGTTTTGAATACCTTGAGGGGTGTAGTTTCTAAAATTTGGTGATTTTTGGTGGTTTCTATTATGTAAGCCCCACAAAGTGACTTCAGCCCTGAAACGGTCCTTAAAAAGTGGGTTTTGCAAATTTTCTGAAAAATTTCAAGATTTGCTTCCAAACTTCTAACGTCTCCAAAAAATAAAATGTAATTTTCAAAATTATCCAAACATGAAGTAGACATATGGGGAATGTAAAGTAATAACTATTATATGAGGTATCACTATCTGTTATAAAAGTAGAGAAATTAAAATTGTTTTGTAATATAGGGATAAAGGTGAAATATATTGACTCAATGTTATGACTATCATGAAGTACAATGTGTCACAAGAAAACATGGCTTGGATAAGTGTTCCAAAGCTATTACCACATAAAGCGACACATATCAGATTTGCAAAAAATGGCCTGGGCAGAAGAGCGAAAACTGGCCCAGGGTAGAAGGGGTTAATCTTAAAGTGGAAACCATAGACAATATAGTCAAGGCTTGTGTACTTCTACATAACTATCTTTTGTCAGAGAAACCAGAGAAACCTGTGCCTTGACCCGCAAGAGGTTTATTGCACACTCTCCTGGCTGCAAAATTTGTCATATCGGTCAACCCTTGCCGTCGCCCGAATGAGGGACAGTTTTGCTGATTACTTTGTTTCTGAAGCGGGCAGAGTAAATTGGCAGGATAATATTTAATTGTTTTAACAGTTTTCTCTTATATTAAATAAAAATATATTTTTTTATACACCTTTTGTCTACATCACACAATCTGCCTTGTTATGATAAATAATGCTTGTTAAAGGGGTTATCAGAGTTGAACCCGAACATAGCCATATTTTGAACCCAACTACCCCACTGAATCTTGCAGGGCATAAGAATTTATGGAGATTCCTTGACATACTGGGGTCTCCATAGCACTGCCAGGCGAGGCTTGCGCCCACCAGTGAGCTCCGTGGCATCACCAACACTATTGGGCCAGCTGAAGCTCTTCCATAGCCTGTAAAACGGCTAGGACATCGCTAAAGCCTGCCCATTAGAGACGGTGACGTCAACAAACACACTGTTTGGCGTAATCCTCCAGTTAGTAGTGTGTTATTGTCAGCCCTTGTTCTGCCCGATCCTGCACAGGGCAAGGAAGAGCATTGGAGCTTGAACTGCTCCGTTCTTAACATCCGTGTGGTTGGCTGGGTGCAGGTCCGGCTTCGGCTTTGAACCCGGACAACACCTTTAACAGCATCATGTCTCTTTCTTGTCCCTTGTGGTAATGACGCTAGTTTATGTGATAGCTTCATCTGTACTAAAGAGCGAAATTTAAAATTGGCTCTCTCTAGTACATGAATTGATGATAAAGCTGCTTCACATGTACCGTGATTCCCACAAGGGCTCATGTGAATTTGCACAAGATTGACTGATGAACAAGCATTTGCTTGTTCATGTGCCAATCATCAGGAATATGATCAATAAGGAGCTATAAGAAAGCCCGTCATTGATCGTGCAACATCAAAGGTTCAGCCACCTTTGGCACTACAGGTGTTTAGAAAATAAAACTCCTAGAAACCTATTTTTAATTCTATGAGCGTTATAATAAACGCAAAGTTGTGTGTTGCTGGGAGTGCTAGTTTCCCAACAGCTGAAGTGGCCAAAGTTGAGGATAGCCTGTACCAGGAAATAAAACACACACACACTGAAGTACAGTAAACATATTTATTTTACAAAAATTATCACAAACATTTTTTTATATGGAAAATAAATAATAACAAAATAAAGAAATTGGGTTGAGCGAACCCGATCTGTAAAGTTTGGGTTCGCACTGAACTTTTAGATTTTTGGACACCAGACCCGAACCCGAACATTTCAGTAAAAGTTCGGTTTCGGGTTCGGTGTTCGGCGATTTCTTGGCGCTTTTTGAAAGACTGCAGAGCAGCCAATCAACAAGCGTTTAACTCTGTGCCCTTGGAAGCCATCACAGACATGCCTACTAATAGCATGGCTGTGATTGGCTAGTGCAGCATGTGACCCAGCCTCTATATAAGCTGGAGTCACGTAGCGCTGCACGTCACTCTGCTGTTACTAGTGTAGTGAGAGGATGCTGCTGCTGTGAGGGAGAGAATAGGAAAGAAACTTTATTCAGAACTGCAATTGAACACAGCGATCTACAAGTGAAACTCGAAAAATTAGAATATTGTTCAAAGTTCATTTATTTTAGTAATCCAACTTAAAAGGTTAAACTAACATATAAGATAGACTTATTACATGCAAAGTGAGATATTTCAAGCCTTTATTTGTTATAATTTGGATGATTATGGCTTATAGCTTATGAAACCCCAAAGTCATAATTTTGAGGCACCCTTTGCTCAGGGGGTATGGATTAATTAGCTGACTAGAGTGCAGTGGCGTAGGAATCGCCATAGCAGCCATAGCAATGTCTATGGGGCCCTATGCCACTGGGGGGCCCGGGCTTCCAGATGAGGATAAAAAAATAAAAAATGGAGTGGCGGTGCGATAGGGGCCCCCGGCCCCCCCCCCTTCATTGGTGGCAGCGGCAGTTCCGATCGGAGTCCCAGCAGTGTAATGCTGGGGCTCCAATCGGTTACCATGGCAGCCAGGACGCTACTGAAGTCCTAAAAGAAATCCCAGCAGTTGTGTCTTGTATAGTCGTGATGTTTTATTGCATCAAATCAATATGTCCTACAACCAGGACGCGTTTCGGCAAACATGCCTTTATCAACAGGTGAAGGTATACTCAAAGAAGCAGGTATATATAGAGAGATAATACCGCCCATCATGACGTCACCCACCAAACAAAAAAAGGGGGGGGGGGCGGACCAATGTGTCACAAAATAAACAAATGTTAAATAATGCATAAGAAGCAAACAAACAGAATACATGTTTTGAAATATCTCAATTAAACATAACAGAGACTGTATTTTCAGGTGTTGGATCCCTCAATGGATATTAGTTGTCTGAAAGAAATAATAACTAAGTATATAAATAAGTCACATGTCAAATACGCATGATCTCATAATCCCTGTTGAGTGCCCTCGGATGCAATAAGCTTCTCTACATAATAGCAATTTCTTTATGTCTCCACCTCTCCTAGGTCTGTTAACCTGTTCCAATACCTGGAACCTAAGCTGGGCTATGGTATGTTTGCACTGATCAAAATGGAACGGAATGGGTAACATTAGATTTTTAGTTCTGATTGTAGATTTATGCTTCCCAATGCGATCCCTAATTGTTTGTGTTGTCTCTCCAATATACAGCAAACCACAAGGGCATTTTATCAAGTTGATCACATTAGTGGATTCACAAGTGAAAAAACCTTCAATAGGAAATGGCCGCCCATTATGTGGATGATGCAATGTACAGTCATGGCCAAAAGTTTTGAGAATTACATAAATATTGTAAATTGGAAAAGTTGCTGCTTAAGTTTTTATAATAGCAATTTGCATATACTCCAGAATGTTATGAAGAGTGATCAGATGAATTGCATAGTCCTTCTTTGCCATGAAAATTAACTTAATCCCCAAAAAAAACTTTCCACTGCATTTCATTGCTGTCATTAAAGGACCTGCTGAGATCATTTCAGTAATCGTCTTGAGAATGTTGACGAGCACAAGGCTGGAGATCATTATGTCAGGCTGATTGGGTTAAAATGGCAGACTTGACATGTTAAAAGGAGGGTGATGCTTGAAATCATGGTTCTTCCATTGTTAACCATGGTGACCTGCAAAGAAACGCGTGCAGCCATCATTGCATTGCATAAAAATGGCTTCACAGGCAAGGATATTGTGGCTACTAAGATTGCACCTCAATCAACAATTTATAGGATCATCAAGAACTTCAAGGAAAGAGGTTCAATTCTTGTTAAGAAGGCTTCAGGGCGTCCAAGAAAGTCCAGCAAGCGCCAGGATCGTCTCCTAAAGAGGATTCAGCTGTGGGATCGGAGTGCCACCAGTGCAGAGCTTGCTCAGGAATGGCAGCAGGCAGGTGTGAGCGTATCTGCACGCACAGTGAGGCGAAGACTTTTGGAAGATGGCCTGGTGTCAAGAAGGGCAGCAAAGAAGCCACTTCTCTCCAAAAAAAACATCAGGGACAGATTGATCTTCTGCAGAAAGTATGGTGAATAGACTGCTGAGGACTGGGGCAAAGTCATATTCTCCGATGAAGCCTCTTTCCGATTGTTTGGGGCATCTGGAAAAAGGCTTGTCCGGAGAAGAAAAGGTGAGCGAAACCATCAGTCCTGTGTCATGCCAACAGTAAAGCATCCGGAGACCATTCATGTGTAGGGTTGCTTCTCATCCAAGGGAGTGGGCTCACTCACAATTTTGCCCAAAAACACAGCCATGAATAAAAAATGGTACCAAAACATCCTCCAACAGCAACTTCTTCCAACAATCCAACAACAGTTTGGTGAAGAACAATACATTTTCCAGCACGATGGAGCACCGTGCCATAAGGCAAAAGTGATAACTAAGTGGCTCGGGGACCAAAACGTTGGCATTTTGGGTCCATGGCCTGGAAACTCCCCAGAACTTAATCCCATTGAGAACTTGTGGTCAATCCTCAAGAGGCGGGTGGACAAACAAAATCCTACTAATTCTGACAAACTCCAAGAAGTGATTATGAAAGAATGGGTTGCTATCAGTCAGGAATTGGCCCAGAAGTTGATTGAGAGTATGCCCAGTCGAATTGCAGAAGTCCTGAAAAAGAAGGGCCAACACTGCAAATACTGACTCTTTGCATAAATGTCATGTAATTGTCGATAAAATCCTTTGAAACGTATGAAGTGCGTGTAATTATATTTCACTACATCACAGAAACAACTGAAACAAAGATCTAAAAGCAGTTTAGCAGCAACCTTTGTGAAAACTAATATTTTTGTTATTCTCAAAACTTTTGGCCACGACTGTAGAACATTTAATTATATGGGAGCACTGTAGACAGTGCAAACATGGGAAAGTGTCCTTCCGTTGAGTTGCTAGCACCATTTGTTTCAATGCCATTTTTGTACTCCCAATGTCAGAGTGCACAAGTTTATCCCTATAACTAGGGTTTCTTTTGTTACATATCAAAGGTGGGTTCTTAACCTCTTAAGGACGCAGGGCGTACCGGTACGCCCTATTTTTCGAGTCCTTAAGGACTTAGGGCGTACCGGTATGTCCTATCTTTAAATCGTTATTCCGGCGGCGCGGGGATTAATCGGAACGGGATGCCGGCTGAAATCATTCAGCCAGCATCCTGTTACAACGCCAGGGGGGTCATGTGACCCCCCCCCCCCCGTATCGGCGATCGCTGCAAACCGCAGGTCAATTCAGACCTGCGGTTTGCTGCGCTTTCTGCAGTTTCTGATGCCCGCGGTCCCTGACCGCGGGGATCAGAAACTTTAGTGTCCCTAAAATAAAGATTTTGCACCCCCCCTGCACCCCTACATGATTTTTTGCTGGCGGGTGGTGCAGGGGGGGGGGGGGTTGTGGGTGGTGGGGGCGGTGCTGGAGGCGGGCGGTGTGACAGGCGGGATCGCGATCCCCCGCCCGCCTCCTCTTGAAAAGTCGTACGGACCGCTGTATGGAAAAAGTTAACAGTAAGAGGGAGCTCCCTCCCTCTCCCATCGGGGGGCTGCTGTGCCTTTGCAGCCCCCCGATGGAGAGGGAGAGAGCCCCCAGACAGCCCCCAGAGAGCCCCGTCCTTACCCTTCCCCGTCTGCGATGTTCTGACCACTACTGAGCAGATGGGGAAGGTTCCCATGGCAACAGGACGCCGTCTCAGGCATCCTGCTGTCCATGGTGCTGAACAGATCTGTGCTAAAGGCATAGATCTGTTCAGACAAAGTGTAAGTAAAATACAGTGCAAAACACTATATGGTGTACTGTATTGTATTATACAGACATCAGACCCATTGGATCTTCAAGAACCAAGTGGGTCTGGGTAAAAAAAAAGTGAAAAAAAGTGAAAAATAAAAATAAAAATCTAAAAACATATTTATCACTGATTAAAAACGAAAAAAAAAAAAAAATTCCCTACACATGTTTGGTATCGCCGCGTCCGTAACGACCTGATCTATAAAACGGTCATGTTACTTTCCCCGCACGGTGAATGCCAAAAAAATAAAAACTATTAGGAAATTGAAATTTTGACCACCTTACTTCCCAAAAAAGGTAATAAAAGTGATAAAAAAATTCGCATGTACGCCAAAATAGTACCAATCAAACCGTCATCTCATCCCGCAAAAATCATACCCTACCCAAGATAATCGCCCAAAAACTGAAAAAACTATGGCTCTTAGACTATGGAAACACTAAAACATGATTTTTTTTTGTTTCAAAAATGAAATCATTGTGTAAAACTTAAATAAATAAAAAAAAAGTATACATATTAGGTATTTCCGCGTCCGTATCAACCGGCTCTATAAAAATATCACATGACCTAACCCCTCAGGTGACCACCGTAAAAAAAATAAAATAAAAACGGTGTAAAAAAAGCTATTTTTTGTCATCTTACATCATAAAAAGTGTAATAGCAAGCGATCAAAAAGCCATATGCACCCCAAAATAGTGCCAATCAAACCGTCATCTCATCCCACAAAAAATGAGACCCTACTTAAGATAATCGCCCAAAAACTAGAAAAACTATGGCTCTTAGACTATGGAGACACTAAAACTTTTTTTGTTTTAAAAATGAAATCATTGTGTAAAACTTACATAAATAAAAAAAATTGTATACATATTAGGTATCGCCGCGTCCGTGACAACCTGCTCTATAAAATTACCACATGATCTAACCTGTCAGATGAATGTTGTAAATAACAAAAAAAACGTGCCAAAAAAGCTATTTCTTGTTACCTTGCCGCACAAAAAAGTGTAATATAGAGCATCTAAAAATCATATGTACCCTAAACTAGTACCAACAAAACTGCCACCCTATCCCGTAATTTCTAAAATGAGGTCACTTTTTTGGAGTTTCTACTCTAGGGGTGCATCAGGGGGGCTTCAAATGGGACATGGTGTCAAAAAAACCAGTCCAGCAAAATCTGCCTTCCAAAAACCGTATGGCATTCCTTTCCTTCTGCGCCCTGCCGTGTGCCCGTACAGCGGTTTACGACCACATATGGGGTGTTTCTGTAAACTACAGATTCAGGACCATAAATAATGAGTTTTGTTTGGCTGTTAACCCTTGCTTTGTAACTGGAAAAAAAAATATTAAAATGGAAAATCTGCCAAAAAAGTGAAATTTTGAAATTGTATCTCTATTTTCCATTAAATCTTGTGCAACACCTAAAGGGTTAACAAAGTTTGTAAAATCAGTTTTGAATACCTTGAGGGGTGTATTTTCTTAGATGGGGGTCACTTTTATGGAGTTTCTACTCTAGGGGTGCATCAGGGGGGCTTCAAATGGTACATGGTGTCAAAAAAACAGTCCAGCAAAATCTGCCTTCCAAAAACCATACGGCGCACCTTTCCTTCTACGCCCTACTGTGTGCCCGTACAGTAGTTTACAGCCACATATGGGGTGTTTTTGTAAACGGCAGAGTCAGGGCAATAAAGATACAGTCTTGTTTGGCTGTTAACCCTTGCTTTGTTAGTAGAAAAAATGGGTTAAAATGGAAAATTAGGCAAAAAAATGAAATTCTCAAATTTCATCCCCATTTGCCAATAACTCTTGTGCAACACCTAAAGGGTTAACGAAGTTTGTAAAATCAGTTTTGAATACCTTGAGGGGTGTAGTTTATAGAATAGGATCATTTTTGGGCAGTTTCTATTATGTAAGACTCGCAAAGTGACTTCAGACCTGTAGTGGTCCCTAAAAATTGTTTTTTTGTAAATTTCTGAAAAATTTCAAGATTTGCTTCTAAACTTCTAAGCCTTGTAACATCCCCAAAAAATAAAATATCATTCCCAAAATGCTACAAACATGAAGTAGACATATGGGGAATGCAAAGTCATCACAATTTTTGGGGGTATTACTATGTATTATAGAAGTAGAGAAACTGAAACTTTGAATTTCGCTAATTTTTCAAAATTTTTGGTAAATATGGTATTTTTTTATGCAAAAAAAATAACTTTTTTGACCCAATTTTAGCAGTGTCATGAAGTACAATATGTGATGAAAAAACTGTCTCAGAACGGCCTGGATAAGTCAAAGCGTTTTAAAGTTATAAGCACTTAAATTGACACTGGTCAGATTTGCAAAAAAATGGTCAAGTCCTTAAGGTGAAGTAGGGCTGAGTCCTTAGGGGGTTAAATTCTTCAATCAAGGGGTATGCCTTCCCCATTAAATGCCAGTGTCTATGTATATTATTGTCAAGCCTCTGATTATAGGGATGAAACTTGTGCACCATT
This sequence comes from Bufo bufo, assembly GCF_905171765.1. Taxonomy (NCBI): domain Eukaryota; kingdom Metazoa; phylum Chordata; class Amphibia; order Anura; family Bufonidae; genus Bufo; species Bufo bufo. Next base: position 337,727,670 of record NC_053393.1, on the reverse strand, counting down.
GCCACTCTAGATGATTTTGTTTCCCCAATATTACCAGGATTATCAAGTTCCATTCTAGTTTTTCTCAGAATAAAACAAGGGTATCCCCTCTCCTCAAATCTACTAGTCATCTCATTAAGCCTGGTAAGTTGTGTATCTGGGTCAGAAACAATTCTTTTCACACGCTGATACTGGGATTTAGGAATGGCCTTCTTCAATGCTGGTGGATGAGCACTTGAGAAGTGAAGAATACTATTCCTGTCTGTATCTTTTCTAAAAAGATCAGTTGACAGAATACCACTTTGGTCCTTAATCACTATGGTATCAAGGAAGCTCACCTTATGATTGTCACAGACTAACGTAAATTGAAACCCTTCATGTATATGGTTCAAGTGGTCAAGAAAGGCCAATAGGGTCTCATGTGGCCCCGCTCATATGCAAAAAAATGTCATCAATGAATCTTTTCCATAAAAGGACATTATTCTGATACCAAATGATATTATATACATGTAAATCATCAAAATCCAACATATACGCATTTGCATAGGGCGGGGCCACGTTTGACCCCATCGCGGTCCCACGCCGTTGCAGATAGAAGTTATCTTCAAACATGAAGTAATTTTCATATAACACAAGTTTTAATAGGTGTAGAAAAAATTCCTGTTCATTCTTAGTGTACTTACTTCTATCCAACAGGGATCCAACCGCCTGAATATCTCCTATGTGGTCAATAGAGGTGTATAGACTAACCACATCAATGGTTACCAAAAGACTATCAGGAGGAATGGATTTCAAACTAGCAATTGTATTGAGAAAGTGTTGTGTATCAAACAAGAAGGATTTACCGTATTTTTCGCCCTATAAGACACACTTTCCCCCCCCCCAAAGGTGGGGGGAAAATAGCAGTGCGTCTTATGGGGCGAATGCTGCTGATTTTGCCGAATTTTTTATGATACACCCGCCGCGATGCCGCGCGGCGGGTGTATCAGCTGTGAGGGAGGAGGGGCTGGGGGCCGGCATCTGCTTTTATAATGACAGCGGGGCCCATGCAGTGACTGTATTCTACTACACGGGCCCCACTCACTGTATAATCGTATCTGTAATAGTTAATTATGTATATACCGGTAATCGCATAATCAGCGCCTGCATTACTTACAACTACAAGCGCTCGGTAGGTAGCAGAGAGGAGGGAGGCATGCCGGGAGGACGGCTGCTGGCAGCGTGAGTCACTACGTCACGCGCCTGCGCCGCCTACTTTATGAATGAAGCAGGCAGCGTGGGCGCATGACGTAGTGACTCACGCTGCCAGCAGCCCGTCCTCCCGGCCTGCCTCCTCCCTCCTCTCTGCTACCTACCGAGCGCTTGTATCACGAGGGTGTCAAGAACCACGCCTGACTCCGTTATACCCGGGGTCAGGAAGTCGCAGCGGTTGGCTGCGCGCTCTATGTAAGATATGTTTCCTTATTGTAGCTTTCTCGGTTTGCTTTGCAAACCCTTTTGGCTCACTCAGGGATCCGTAGCTCCTTCTCCTCAGCTGTTCCTTGTCCAGCACTCCCAACCTCCTTATATTCCCCTCTCACACTTCTCTGGTTGCCAGATATAGAGCTTCCTGCCTGGACATCTATTCTGACCCTCTGGAGCTGTGTTGCTGCGTTCTCTGGTTGTTGGTCCAGAACGCTACCCTCCGGATTCCTGTTGGACCTTTGTGGTCTGCTGTGGTCGCCCACCTGGGTGTATGTGTTTGTCTGTATTGTCTGTCCTCTCCCTGGTGTTTCCCTCTTAGTGTCAGTGGTGCGGACTAGCGATCCCACCGGCCCGTTCACTATCTAGGGCTCATTTTAGGGAAAGCCAGGGTTTAGGCACGTGATTGCCGCATGGGTGAGGAACCCGTCTAGGGACGTCAGGGCAGTCAGGTGCCAGCCGCAAGGTGAGTCAGGGGTCACCACCTTTCCCTCTCCCTTGGGCAGGGCTTTCCCTTTTCCCTCCCTGTGCGTGACGCCGGTCATTACAGCTTGTAGTTGTAAGTAATGCAGGCGCTGATTATGCGATTACCGGTATATACATAATTAACTATTACAGATACGATTATACAGTGAACGGGGCCCGTGTAGTAGAATACAGTCACTGCACGGGCCCCGCTGTCATTATAAAAGCAGATGCGACCCCACCCCCTGTATTGAGGGTCATTCACTACAGGGACACTGTTATGGAGGGGATCTGTGGATGACACATAGCATAAGATGCTATACACTCACCTAAATAATTATTAGGAACACCTGTTCTATTTCTCATTAATGCAATTATCTAGTCAACCAATCACATGGCAGTTGTTTCAATGCATTTAGGGGGGGTGGTCCTGGTCAAGACAATCTCCTGAACTCCAAACTGAATGTCAGAATGGGAAAGAAAGGTGATTTAAGCAATTTTGAGTGTGGTATGGTTGTTGGTGCCAGACGGGCCGGTCTGAGTATTTCACAATCTGCTCATTTACTGGGATTTTCACGCACAAACATTTCTAGGGTTTACAAAGAATGGTGTGAAAAGGGAAAAACATCCAGTACGCGGCAGTCCTGTGGGCAAAAATGCCTTGTGGATGCTAGAGGTCAGAGGAGAATGGGCCGACTGATTCAAGCTGATAGAAGAGCAACGTTGACTGAAATAACCACTCGTTACAACCGAGGTATGCAGCAAAGCATTTGTGAAGCCACAACACGCACAACCTTGAGGCGGATGGTCTACAACAGCAGAAGACCCCACCGGGTACCACTCATCTCCACTACAAATAGGAAAAAGAGGCTACAATTTGCACGAGCTCACCAAAATTGGACTGTTGAAGACCAGAAAAATGTTGCCTCGTCTGATGAGTCTCGATTTCTGTTGAGACATTCAAATGGTAGAGTCCAAATTTGGCGTAAACAGAATGAGAACATGTATCCATCATGCCTTGTTACCACTGTGCAGGCTGGTGGTGGTGGTGTAATGGTGTGGGGGATGTTTTCTGGGCACACTTTAGGCCCCTTAGTGCCAATTGGGCATCGTTTAAATGCCACGGGCTACCTGAGCATTGTTTCTGACCATGTCCATCCCTTCATGACCACCATGTACCCATCCTCTGATGGCTACTTCCAGCAGGATAATGCACCATGTAACAAAGCTTGAATCATTTCAAATTGGTTTCTTGAACATGACAATGAGTTCACTGTACTAAAATGGCCCCCACAGTCACCAGATCTCAACCCAATAGAGCATCTTTGAGATGTGGTGGAACGGGAGCTTCGTGCCCTGGATGTGCATCCCTCAAATCTCCATCAACTGCAAGATGCTATTCTATCAATATGGGCCAACATTTCTAAAGAATGCTATCTGCACCTTGTTGAATCAATGCCATGTAGAATTAAGGCAAGTCTGAAGGCAAAAGGGGGTCCAACACTGTATTAGTATGGTGTTCCTAATAATTCTTTAGGTGAGTGTATATGTGTCATCCACAAATCCCCCCCATAACTGTCATACACAGATCCCCATAACAGTGCCATCCAGAGACCCCCATAAGTGTCACCCACAGATCCCCCTTAAGTGTCACCCACAGATCCCCCATAAGTGTCACCCACAGATCCCCCATAAGTGTCACCCACAGATCCCCCATAAGTGTCACCCACAGATCCCCCATAACAGTTCGCCATCCACAGATCCCCCATAACAGTGAGCCATCCACAGACCACAATTAGTTCAAAACCCACCAAGCACACCTATTGGTTAAAAATATTTTTTTTCTTATTTTCCGCCTCAAAAACCTAGGTGCGTCTTATGGGCCGGTGCGTCTTATAGGGCGAAAAATACAGTAGTATCCTTGATTAAAGGCGTAAGTGCCTTCTCCAATACAATCGCTAGAGGTGATAATATTGACCCCGCAGAGGCCACAATGGATCGCCCTGGGGGGTCAATTAAGGTCTTGTGCACCTTGGGGAGAACATAGAAAACCGAGGTAATCGGTGTATGATTAATCAAAAATGTATACATTTTCCCATCAATGACTCCCAAGGATAAAAAAGTAGCTTGCTGTTTGCACAATTTTTTCTTTGATTAGAAAAACTGGGTCGCTTGGTAGTTGTTAATACGTATTTCTATCAGAGAGCTGGCGCATTACTTCTGCCACATATTTAACTCTGTCCATAAGGACAATCGCGCCCCCTTTGTCAGCAGGCTTTAAAATCAGATCCTTATCTTCCATTAAAGAGGACCTTTCACTTATAAAAACTATGTGAACTAAGTATGCTGCCATGTAGAGCGGCGCCCGGGGATCTCACTGCACTTACTATTATCCCTGGGCGCCGCTCCTTTCTCCCGTTATGCCCTCCGGTACCTTTGCTCCTTAAGTTATAGTAGGCGGGTCTTCCCTTGTCCTGTGGGCGTCTCCTTCTCCTAGGCTGTAGCGCTGGCCAATCGCAGCGCACAGCTCACAGCCTGGGAGAAAAAAAACTCCCAGGCTGTGAGCTGTGCGCTGCGATTGGCCAGCACTGCAGCCTAGGAGAAGGAGACGCCCACAGGACAAGGGAAGACCCGCCTACTATAACTTAAGGAGCAAAGGTACCGGAGGGCATAACGGGAGAACGGAGCGGCGCCCGGGGATAATAGTAAGTGCAGTGAGATCCCCGGGCGCTGCTCTACATGGCACCATACTTAGTTCACATAGTTTTTACAAGTGAAAGATCCTCTTTAAGGATCCGATAGCCACTTTTTCTTGTAGTGTCACATTATATGAAAAACGTAATTCACCCCTCTTTATAGAATCCATTTGACTCTGTATCTCTTTACTAACTAATTGAACATAAGTCTCAATCGGATGATAAACCTTTGGAGGCATAAAATGACTCTTATTTTTTAACCCCAGATCCACCAGGCGTAGGCAGGAATGTCCCCCCTCCCATGTTGCGGTTTTTCAATAGATTCAACAAAATGCGCCTTTAATCTCAGCTTGCGAAAAAAATGGTTAAGATCAACATCGAACTGAAAAGAGTCAAACGGGGTGGATGGACTGAAAGAAAGTCCTTTATGTAGGGCTTTCATCTGGTCAAGATTAAGACTCCTGGAAGACAGGTTAATCACAAGAGACGTGCTCTTACCTGCGAGCGCGTCTGGATCATTTGGCTCAATCCCATCCCTTCGCCAGTGTTTGCGGTGCTTGCGGCCTGCGCGCCTCACGCGCCTCCTCCTCCACGCGGACGCCGACTGCCCCTCCGAAAAAAAAGAGCGAGTCTCCTGTGGTCCTGTAGATTAGTTTCCGGAACGGGAGGTGTAAGATCCTGGTTTTGCTGGCCTTCTGTAACCCGACTTCTGGCGGGATGAGGTATCTTGCCATTTGTATACTTTATTTAAGTGATAATCTTCACTGTCGCGTAGAAACTTGGATATCTTCTTGTCTTCCGTTTCTTTCTTATGGCATTGGTGCACAAGTTTCATCCCTATAATCAGAGGCTTGACAATATTATACGTAGACACTGGCATTTATTGGGGAAGGCATACCCCATGATTGAAGAATTTAAGAACCCACCTTTGATATGTAACAAAAGAAACCCTAGTTATAGGGATAAACTTGTGCACTCTGACATTGGGAGTACAAAAATGGCATTGAAACAAATTGTGCTAGCAACTCAACGTAAGGGCACTTTCCCATGTTTGCACTGTCTACAGTGCTCCCATATAATTAAAGGTTCTACATTCCATCATCCACATAATGGGCGGCCATTTCCTATTGAAGGTTTTTTCACTTGTGAATCCACTAATGTGATCAACTTGATAAAATGCCCTTGTGGTTTGCTGTATATTGGAGAGACAACACAAACAATTAGGGATCACATTAGGAAGCATAAATCTACAATTAGAACAAAAAATCTAATGTTACCCATTCCGTTCCATTTTGATCAGTGCAAACATACCATAACCCATCTTAGGTTCCAGGTATTGGAACAGGTTAAAAGACCTAGGAGAGGTGGAGACATAAAGAAATTGCTATTACGTAGAGAAGCTTATTGCATCCGAGGGGCCTCAACAGGGATTATGAGATCATGCGTATTTGACATGTGACTTTTTTATATACTTAGTTATTATTTATTTTAGACATCTAATATCCATTAAGGGATCCAACACCTGAAAATACAGTCTCTGTTATGTTTAATTTAGATATTTCAAAACATGTATTCTGTTTGTTTGCTTCATATGCATTATTTAACATTTGTTAATTTTGTGACACTTTTGTCCGCCCCCCCCTTTTTTGTTGGGTGGGTGACGTCATGATGGGCAGTATTATCTCTCTATATATACCTGCTTCTTTGAGTATACCTTCACCTGTTGATAAAGGCATTTTTGCCGAATCGCGTCCTGGTTGTAGGACATATTGATTTGATGCAATAAAACATCACGACTATACAAGACATGACTGCTGGGATTTCTTTTGGATTTCAAGTGGAGATTGCTTCCTATCCCGTGCGGCGTGCACAGAGTGAGTGACGGCTGATTTATTTTTGCTACTGAAGTCCTGGCTGCCATGGCCAGTTACTCTGCAGAATACTTACATGCGCTGTGGCCGCCGGGCGCTCCTCTTTCTTGTAACTCATCACAGGTCTGTGCGGCGCATTGCTATAAGCATAAGTAATGCGCCGCACAGACCTGTGAGTTACAAGAAGAAGGAGCACTCGGCGGCCACAGCGAATGTAACTATTCTGCAGAGTAACTGAGTCTGATCATGGCAGCCAGAACTTCAGTAGCATCCTGGCTGCCATGATAACCGATCGGAGCCCCAGCATTACAAGTGCTGGGACTCCGATCTGAGCTGCCGCTGCCACCAATGAAGGGGTGGGGGGGCGCACTGCTCACCAATGATTTTTAATACTGGGAAGGAGCGGGGAGAGGGCACACTGCCCACCAATGATTACCAGGGGAGGGGGGGCACACTGCCCACCAATGAGTTTTAATACTGGGAAGGGCAGGGGGATGGTACACTGCCCAACAATGTTTACCGGGGAGGGGGGCGCACTGCACACCACTAGGGGCCTAATGGAGAGGGTACTGGGGGCTGATGGAGAGGCACTGTGGGCTGGTGAGAGGCACTGGGGGCTGATAGAGAGGCACTGGGGGATGGTGAGAGGCACTGGGGGCTGATGGAGAGGCACTGTGGGCTGGTGAGAGGCACTGGGGGTCGATAGAGAGGCACTGGGGGCTGATAGAGAGGCACTGGGGGATGGTGAGAGGCACTGGGGGCTGATGGAGAGGCACTGGGGGCAGGTGAGAGGCACTGGGGGCTGATGGAGAGGCACTGGGGGCTGGTGAGAGGCACTGGGGGCTGCTATGAGGCTACTGGGGGCTGCTATAAGGCTACTGGGGGCTGCTATGAGGCATGGGGCTCTTATCTGAGGTCTGATTGGGGGTCATTCATATTGGGGTCTGAGCTGAGGTGTTATCTGAGGTCTTATTGGGGTCTTATTACCATTGGGGATCTTTTTGGGGCTGTCAGCTGAGGTCTGATTAACATTGGGGGTCTGATTGGTGGTCTAACCTGAGGTATAATGAAAATATTTTTTTTTCCGGAGAAGCTTGGAGAAAAAAGGCCTCACAGTCTCCCACACTCCTTCTGCCCGGCCAAGCCAGCCAACACCCCTGAGGCCAAGCCTGCCAGCACCCCTGAGGCCAAGCCTGCCAGCACCCCTGAGGCCAAGCCTGCCAGCACCCCTGAGGCCAAGCAAGCCAGCACCCCTGAGGCCAAGCAAGCCAGCACCCCTGAGGCCAAGCCTGTCAGCACCCCTGAGTCTTCAGAACTGTAAGTAAATTATATATAAGGGGAGCTTATAATATGAAAGAGACAAATTATGTCAGAGCGGCTCTTCACCTACATGTGTATCAGCACTAGATATATACCCCTTACTCTCCCTAATACCCAAACTACACAAGATACATATCTCGACCTTCTGTCTAATACACATACACACCCCACGATATGTACTTTCACCTTCTTGTGTTACAGACCCCTGTACAATTTAACAATCTTCTTTAACACACAGACATTTAGATTCATACATTTCCTATTTTGGCACAAATGCGTTGGTGAGGTCCAAGAGGTATGTGGGGGTGGGAGATCCGGGGTGGGGGGGGGATATTTTTTTTTTTGCTATGGGGCCCAGTCATTTCTAGCTACGCCCCTACTAGAGTGTGACACTTTGAGCCTAGAATATTGAACCTTTGCACAAAATTCTAATTTTAAGCTGCATTAATGCAATTTCTTTTAATTTGCATTACTGAAATAAATGGACTTTTGAACGATATTCTAATTTTTCGAGTTTCACCTGTACATAGATTTGGTTGTGTGGTTGCAGTGCACAATCTTTTTACCCTGCCCTGAGCCCAGTGACAGAGAAAAATGAACTTTCATCCGTCTGTTAGTTAGGTGGCCAGCGGCGGCCATTTTATGCAAGCTCAGTGCACCAGCACTTCATTTGTGCTATTGTGACATTCAAATACAAGCTTGAAATACTGCAATAATAATCTGGGTTTAAAAAAACACATTTTTTTGTCAATATCCTACATCTAGTGCCTTTGCAGCATTAGTCAGTGTGCAATTTAAGCTAGAAATACAGCTATAATTTTCTGGGTTTTAAAAAACACCCTTTTTGGGCAAAATACAAAATTTTACAGCCCTTGCTGCAACTGTACGTGTGAAATTCAAGCGTTACATACTGCTAACATATTTTGTTATTCAAAAAACACCCATTTTGGGCAAAGTACTTAATATTGCAGTCTTTGCTGCATCTGTTATTGATAAAACAAGCATGAAATACTTCAATAACTTTCTGGCTTTAAAAAAAACACGAATTTTTGGCCTCTGCCGCGTTAGTCAGTGTGCAATTTAAGCTAGAAATTCAGTTTTATTTTTCTGGGTTTTAAAAAAACACCCTATTTGGGCAAAATACTTAATTTTGCAGCCCTTGCTGCATCTGTACGTGTGAAATTCAAACGTTATATACTGCTTTCATATCCTGTTATTAAAAAAAAACACCCATTTTGGGCAAAGTACTTAATATTGCAGCCTTTGCTGCATCTGTTATTGTTAAAACAAGCTTTAAATACTTCAATAATTTTCTGGGTTTTAAAAAACACCCTTTTTGGGCAAAATACACAATTTTACAGCCCTTGCTGAATCTGTGCGTGTGAAATTCAAGCATTATATACTGTTGTCATATTCTGTTTTTCAAAAAACACCCATTTTGGGCAAACTACCTAATATTGCAGCCTTTGCTGCATCTGTGATTGTTAAAAACAAGCTTGAAATACTTCAATAATTTTCTGGCTTTAAAAAAACACCCATTTTTGGCAATACCCTCCATCTGAGGCCTCTGCCACATTAGTCAGTGTGGAATTTAAGCTAGAAATAGTTTTATTTTTCTGGGTTTTAACCTATTTCACCCTAAGTACCAGTCCATTTTTTGCAAATCTGACCAGTGTCACTTTAACTGCTGATAACTTTAAAACGCTTTGACTTATCCAGGCCATTCTGAGATTGTTTTTTAGTCACATATTGTACTTCATGACACTGGTAAAATAAAGTAAAAAAAAAAACATTTTTATTTATAAAAAAAAATACCAAATTTACCAAAAATTTGTAAATAATTGCAAATTTCCAAGTTTCAATTTCTCTACTTCTATAATACATAGTAATACCTCCAAAAAAAGTTATTACTTTACATTCTCAATATGTCTAATTCATGTTTGGATCATTTTGGAAATGATATTTTATTTTTTAGGGGTGTTACAAGGCTTAGAAGTTTTAAAGCAAATCTTGAAATTTTTCAGAAATTTTCAAAAACCCAATTTTTAGGGACCAGTTCTGGTCTGAAGTCACTTTGCGAGGCTTACATAATAGAAACCACCCAAAAATGACCCTATTCTATAAACTACACCTCTCAAGGTATTCAAAACTGATTTTACAAACTTTGTTAACCCTTTAGGTGTTCCACAAGAATTAATGGAAAATAGAGATACAATTTCAAAATTTCACTTTTTTGGCAGATTTTCCATTTTAATATTTTTTTTTCCAGTTACAAAGCAAGGGTTAACAGCCAAACCAAACTCAATATTTATGGCCCTGATTCTGTAGTTTACAGAAACACCCCATATGTGGTCGTAAACCGCTGTACGGGCACACGGCAAGGCGCAGAAGGAAAGAAATGCCATACAGTTTTTGGAAGGCAGTTTTTGCTGGACAGTTTTTTTTGACACCATGTCCCATTTGAAGCCCCCTGATGGGACATGGTGTAAAAAAAAACAGTCCAGCAAAATCTGCCTTCCAAAAACCGTATGGCATTCCTTTCCTTCTGCGCCCTGCCGTGTGCCCGTACAGCTGTTTACGACCACATATGGGGTGTTTCTGTAAACTACAGAATCAGGGCCATAAATATTGAGTTTGGTTTGGATGTTAACCCCCGCTTTGTAACCGGAAAAAAAAATTTTTAATGGAAAATCTGCCAAAAAAGTGAAATTTTGAAATTGTATCTCTATTTTCCATTAATTCTTGAGGACCCTATTCTATAAACTACACCTCTCAAGGTATTCAAAACTGATTTTACAAACTTTGTTAACCCTTTAGGTGTTCCACAAGAATTAATGGAAAATAGAGATACAATTTCAAAATTTCACTTTTTTGTCAGATTTTCCATTTAATTTTTTTTTTTCCGTTTACAAAGCAGGGGTTAACAGCCAAACCAAACTCAATATTTATGGACCTGATTCTGTAGTTTACAGAAACACCCCATATGTGGTCGTGAACAGCTGTACGGGCACACGGCAGGGCGCAGAAGGAAAGGAATGCCATACGGTTTTTGGAAGGCAGTTTTTGCTGGACTGGTTCTTTTGACACCATGTCCCATTTGAAGCCCCCCTGATGCACCCTAGAGTAGAAACTCTAAAAAAGTGGCCCCATTTTAGAAACTATGGGATAGGGTGGCAGTATTTTTGGTACTAGTTTAGGGTACATATGATTTTTGGTTGCTCTATATTACACTTTTTGTGAGGCAAGATAACAAGAAATAGCTGTTTTGGCACAGTTTTTATTTTTTTTATTTAAACATTCATCTTATAGGTTAGATCATGTGATATTTTTATAGACCAGGTTGTCACGGATGCAGCGATACCTAATATGTATACTTTTTTTTTATTTATGTAAGTTTTACACAATGATTTCATTTTTGAAGCAAAAAAAATCATGTTTTAGTGTTTCCAAAGTCTGAGAGCCATAATTTTTTCAGTTTTTGGGCGATTACCTTGGGTAGGGTATTATTTTTGCGGGATGAGATGACGGTTTTATTGGCACTATTTTGGGGTGCATGTGACTTTTTGATCGCTTGCTATTACACTTTTTGTGATGTAAGGTGACAAAAAATTGTTTATTTAGCACAGTTTTTATAAATAAAAAATTACGTTGTTCATCTGAGGGGTTAGGTCATGTGATATTTTTATAGAGCCGGTCTATACGGATGCGGTGATATCTAATATGTATACTTTTTTTTTATTTATGTAAGTTTTACATAATAATATAATTTTTGAAACAAAAAAAAAAATCATGTTTTAGTGTCTCCTTATTCTGAGAGCCATACTTTTTTCAGTTTTTGGGCGATTATCTTAGGTAGAGTCTCATTTTTTGCGGGATGAGATGACGGTTTGATTGGCACTATTTTGGGGTGCATATGACTTTTAGATCGCTTGCTATTACACTTTATGTGATGTAAGGTGACAAAAAAATGTTTATTTAGCACAGTTTTTATTTTTTACGGTGTTTATCTGAAAGGTAAGGTCATGTGATATTTTTATATAGCCGGTCGATACGAACGCGGCGATACCAAATATGTATACTTTTTTTTATTTATGTAAGTTTTACACAATAACAGCTTTTTTTTTTTTTAAAAATGATGTTTTAGTGTCTCCATATTCTGAGACATATTTTTTTTTTTTTTTGGGCGATTGTCTCAGATATGTGCTAATTTTTTGCGGGATGAGGTGACGGTTAGATTGGTACTATTTTGGTGGGCAAACGCCTTTTTGATTGCTTGCTGTTGTACTTTTTGTGATGTAAGGTGACAAAAAATGGTTTATTTAGCACAGTTTTTATTTTTTATTTTTTACGGTGTTCATCTGAGGGGTTAGGTCATGTGATATGTTTATAGAGCCGGTCAATACGGACGCGGCGATACCTAATATGTATACTTTTCCCCCTATTTTTTACCAATTTTATTTTATTTTTTTATTTGGGGGAAATGACATTTTTGTTTATTTTTACTTGAAACTTTAATTTTTGGGGGGGAAAACTTTATTTCTTCAACTTTTTTTTCACTTTGGGACTTGAACTTTTGGGGGTATATTCCTTTACAATGCATTCCAATACTTCTGTATTGGAATGCATTGGCTGTATGAGTAATACTGTGTGTATTACTCATACAGCTTCCGGGGCCTGTGAGATCCAGGGGGCTGGATCTCACAGGCTCTTCACCAGAAGGCAGCGCAGATGCCTCAGGAAGGCATCGCGCTGCCTTCCATGCCATTGGGTCCTCCCCACAGCCCCATGGGGGCTGGATGGCACCACCGCCGCACCAGGTAAAAGCCGCAAACCGAAGGTCTGAATTGATCTGCGGTTTGCGGCGATCGCCGACACGGGGGGGTCACTGGACCCCCCCGCGCATTTAGCCGAGGTGTCTGCTCAATGATTTGAGCAGGCACCTTGTTCCGATCACCGCGGTGATCGGAACAACACATGACGTACCGGTTTTTTACTTATTTGTTTTTTGTCCCCCCCCCCCCCAATCTTCCTGGTGGAAATGGGGTGGGGGATATGGGTTTGGGAGGGGTGGGATGGGGGGAGGGGGGAAATAAGGTTTAAAGGTAATATAAGTAGTGTGCATTTACTGTAATGTATTGGATAGGTTAAGTATCTCCATGTAGGGGATGTTTTAGTGGTAGGGGAATGAACACCCTACTACATTTTATCAGTGCAATTGTATTAAGCACGCTTACTTCCTCTTGGTTGATACCTGATTTTTTTTTTGTTTTGTTTTTTATTATGTAACTGTTAAATGTACTACTATTGTTCTTTTTGGACTTTATTGGATTAAATAAATAAAAATTTAAAAAGGGAAAAAAAAAAGAAATACAGCTATAATATTCTGCGTTTTAAAAAACAACCATTTAGGGCAAAAATCTTAATTTTGCAGCCTTGTCTGCATCTGTACTTGTTAGATACACGCTTTAGATACTGCTGTTCTATTCTGCGATTAAAAAAACACAAATTTTGGGCAAAATACTTAATTTGCGGCCTTGTCTGCATCTGTACGTGTGAGATACACGCTTTAGATACTGCTGTGCTATTCTGGTTTTAAAAAAACACCCATTTAGGGCAAAAATCATAATTTTGCAGCCTTGTCTGCATCTGTTCTTGTTAGATACACGCTTTAGATACTGTTGTTCTATTCTGCTATTAAAAAAACACCCATTTTGGGCAAAATACTTAATTTGTGGCCTTGTCTGCATCTGTACGTGTGAAATTCAAGCGTTATATACTGCTGTCATATTCTGGTTTAAAAAAATAAATAAAAATAAGGGCAACAATCTTAATTTTGCAGCCTTTGCTGCATATGTCATTGTGAGATACACCCTTTAGATACTGTTGTTCTATTCAGCTATTTAAAAAAAAACACCTATTTAGGGCAAAAAACATAATTTTGCAAACTTTTCAAAATCTGTCATTGTGAGATACACGCTTTAGATACTGCTGTGCTATTCTGGTATTAAAAAAACACAGATTTTGGGCAAAACTCTTAATTTGTGGCCTTGTCTGCATCTGTACGTGTGAGATACACCCTTTAGATACTGTTGTTCTATTCTGCTATTAAAAAAAACACCCAAATAGGGCAAAAAACTAAATTTTGCAGCCTTTGCTGCATCTGTCATTGTGAGATACACCCTTTACATACTGCTCTGCTATTCTGGCATTAAATAAACACCCATTTTGGCCAAAAATGTTAATCTGTGGCCTTGTCTGCATCTGTACGTGAGCCCTGCCCCAGAAGTTGAAGAGATTGAGTGCACCGATGCCCAACCACTTATGTTTTAAGATGAGTACATGAGCGGACTATCGCAGCACATCTCGGATGATGACGAAACACAGGTGCCAACTGCTGGGGCTTTCTGCAGTGTGCAGACCGACAAGGAGGGCAGGGGTGAAGACTGGGTAGAAGATTATGTGGAGGATGATGAGGTCCTCGACCCCACATGGAATCAAGGTCATGCGAGTGACCTGTGTAGTTCGGAGGAAGAGGCAGTGGTCGCACAGAGCCACCAGCACAGCAGAAGAGGGAGCAGGGTGCAAAAGCGGAGCGGCCGTCCCCTAGACAGTACCCTGCTACTGTCCACTTGTGCCGCATAAGAAGACACACAAAGCACTGAGGGAAGGGGCGCCCAAGCTGAACTCTTGCACCGGAGCCCATGATCCTTTAGTTACGCCCCTGCCCCACCCTCCCAATACCCCCAAATACTATCCTGATTACTGGGTGACCACGCTGCTGGATCCCCGTTATAAAGACAGCGTACCGTCCTTAATTTTCTCACTGGAGCGTGATCGTAAGATGTGCGAGTACAAGCGCAAGCTGGTAGACGCGCTGCTGGTGGCATTTCCACCTGACAGCGGAGGCACAGTGGAAGCACAAGGAGAAGGCAGAGGAGGAGGAAAATGTCGCCCACGCAGCTGGGGCACCTCAGAAGGCAGGGTTAGCATGGCCGAAATGTGGAAAAGCTTTTTCAGCACGCCACAACAACCAGCACCACCATCTGATACGGAACGTCTTAGCAGGAGGCAGCATTTCACCAACATGGTGGAGCAGTATGTGTGCACACGCCTACATGTACTGAATGACGGGTCTGCCCCCTTCAACTTCTGGGTCTCCAAATTGGGCACATGGCCTGAGCTTGCCCTTTACGCCTTTGAGGTGCTGGCCTGCCTTGCAGCCAGTGTATTATCTGAACGTGTGTTTAGCACGGCAGGGGGCGTTATCACAGACAAGCGCAGCCGTCTTTCCACAGCCAATGTGGACAAGCTCACGTTCATTAAAATGAACCAGGCATGAATCCCACAGGACTTGTCTGTACCTGCTGCAGAATAGACATGTATACCGGCCTTAACCAGCCATTGTTATACTACAGCGCAATTGCTCATTCTTGTATATTGGATATTTCACACTCTTTTAGAGTGTACCCTAATAAAAATAAATAAAATGAAAACAAAAAACCTGTGTTGGCTACCTCGTCCTCCTCCACCGCTGCTTCCACCTACACTGCTACATCCACCGCTTTCTTAAACTCCTACTCCATATGGACCTCCACCTCATAAATCAATTTTTTTTTAATTTGTACATATTTTATTTTATGTCATTTCACTAATTTGTCTGTTAAATTTTTGGGTGAAATTCACAAATTCTTGTGTGTGATATTCCACTGCTATACCTAGTAGACATGTAAAAAAAAATCACTAATTTGTCTGTTACATTTTTGGGTGAAATTCACCACTTTTTGGGTGTGATATACCACTGCTATGCCTAGTAGATATGTAAAAAAAAAATCACTAATTTGTCTGTTACATTTTCATGTGACATTCAGCAATTTTTGGGTGTGATGTACCACTGCTATACCTAGTAGACAGGTAAAAAAAATATATTAATTTGTCTGTTAAATTTTCGGATGAAATTCCGCAATTTTTGGGTGTGATATACCACTGCTATACCTATTAGACAGGTAATAAAAATTCACTAATTTGTCTGTTACATTTTCGTGTGACATTCAACAATTTTTGGCTGTGATATGCCACTGTTATACCTAGTAGACAGGTTAAAAAAATTCACTAATTTGTCTGTTACATTTTTGGGTGAAATTCACCAATTTTTGGGTGTGATATACCACTGCTATACCTAGAAGACAGGTATTAAAGCGGCAGCAGGGCCTCTCCTGGCTAACGTTTCCAAATCCAAAATACCCCTGTGACATTCCCTATAATTTTTTATTAATCATTCCAATAACATGGCATCTTAAGAGTCCTGTATTGTTATTTATCGTCACTACCTCCCCAAGTCGGGACTGGGTAATTGTCGCGCGCCCCCTCCTTTCCTTCAATTCTTCCGTTTAAATAGCTTATCCCACATTTCCGCTCAATCACAATAAAATTTCATCCATTGATCTCCCTTGGATGTGGTCTCTCTTTCTCACGCTCCCTCTCCAGCGTGGATACCTGATTCGCCGCTAACCATAATCAACATGGTAGGCGCAGAAAAGAACATCGAAAGGTAATAGAGCAGTTATCCAATTGGATCGTGAACATCACGGGGACGTGCGACATGGTGGGGCAGTATGTTTGCACATGCCTACACGAACTGACTGATGGTTCTGCCCCCTGCAACTTCTGGGTCTCTAAATTGGGCACATGGCCTGAGCTTCCCCTTTACGCCTTGGAGGTGCTGGCCTGCCCTGCAGCCAGTGTATTGTCTGAACGTGTTTAGCATGACTGGAGGGGGTTATCACAGGTTATATTTCTCAATGTGTTGGGGTGTATCCTAATTGAAAAAAATTAAAATAAATTTTAAACCAAAAAGCAGTGTAGGCTACCTCCTCCTCTTCCACCGCCACTTCCACCTACACCGCCACATCCACCGCCTCCTCAACCTCCTACTCCATATGGACCTCGTCCTCCTAGATCAAGATTATTATTTATTATTTTTATGTATTTTATGTTATTTAAAGTCATTTCCCTATCCACATTTGTTTGCAGAGCACTTGCCTTGCTCTTAACCACATTTTGCTGGCATTTGCAGCCTTCTAGCTCTTTCCATGACATTTTTACAGCCATTTTAGTGCTCAAAAGTTCGGGTCCCCATTGACTTCAATGGGGTTCAGGTTCGGGGTTCAGGTTCGGGGTCAAGTTCAGGTCAAGTTCGGGTCCCGAACTCAAAACTTTTTTGTGAAGTTTGGCCGAACCCGTCGAACCCGAACATCCAGGTGTCCGCTCAACTCTATAAAGAAATAAATTATACATTTTCAAAACGTGGAGGGGTGGTGGACCATTGCAGGGTGGACACTCTTTGGCTGGCAGCGCTAGCCCCCCTGTCGTCGGTGGTGGGATAAAAACAACGGGCTGCAGGAAAAGATGCAGGTGGGATTTGAAAGGTGTGGAGAGAGGACAGGTCGGAACTGGAATGTTCCCGAGCATGTGTCGAAGAGGGAGATTGGAAAGAAGTGGGAGCGATATAGTGAGGAGGAAGAAAAAGAAGGAAGATTTTACACATGCTCTGGGTGGGGGGAATAGGATGGTGGTTGGGAAAGGGACGGATGGCAGGAATGGGATTGTT
Organism: Bufo bufo; assembly: GCF_905171765.1. Classification (NCBI taxonomy): domain Eukaryota; kingdom Metazoa; phylum Chordata; class Amphibia; order Anura; family Bufonidae; genus Bufo; species Bufo bufo. The sequence continues at coordinate 337,710,271 of NC_053393.1, read as the reverse complement.
ACCGGAAAGGGGATGGGCGAAAGGAGTGGGATGGGGGGTAGGTGTGGAATGGGGGGGGGGGGTGCAAAATTTCCCACAACCCGTTCTCCACCAAATTTTTTAAATCATTCACCTGCTTGGGTGTCATGTGGTCTATCCTGGGGATTGAGGTTAGGACGTAATGATTGTGAGGGCTGAGTTGACACGATGCCTCGGACCCCTCCAGGCGATGTGCCAAGTCATCTAACCTTCGCCTCATTTCATCGGCAAAACCTTCTAGATCATCGGAAACGATCTCTACAAGGTTCCTATAATCCTCATGACGGCTCCTAGCGGATCTCCTACTATTCAACAACGCTCTTACATTTTGTCTCCAATTATAGAGCGTATGTTGAAAAGAGGGACTCGGTAGGGGACAGGATTGTCCTGAACAGGGGCATGATGCACAGGAGGGCTGGGGGTGGCAGCTGGTTCCAGGTCCGCTTCAAGAGCTGGGTCAAGCGCCCTAGTGCTGCTGGCAGTTCTGTGGAGAAAAAAAAAAAGGCCTTCAATTACTGCATCCATGTTCTATGCTATGCCTACCTCTTACTGTAGGGGGCTACCAGAAACAGAGGTGCCAAACGCTCCTCTGTCACAGACCGCCCCCTCACAGTCAGAGGGAGAGAACAGTTGTCCCTCCTTTCATAAGGGGCTGCCAAAAAAAGAGGGTCCAAACTCTCCTCTGTCTCAGACAGCCCCTGCAATCAGAGGGAGAGAACAGTTGTCCCTCCAACCGTAGGGGGCTGCCAGAAACGGAGGAGCCAAACGCTCCTGTGTCTCAGACAGCCCCTTGCAGTCAGAGGGAGAGAACAGTTGTCCCTCCGACCGTAGGGGGCTGCCAGAAAAAAGAGGGGCCAAACGCTCCTCTGTCTCAGGCCGCCCCTTGTAGTCAGATGGAGAGAATAGATGTCCCTCCGACCGTAAGGGGCTGCCAGAAAAAGAGGGGCCAAACACTCCTCTGTCTCAGATCACCCCTTGCAGTCAGAGGGAGAGAACAGTTGTCCCTCCAACCATAGGGGGCTGCCAGAAACATAGGGGCCAAACGCTCTTCTGTCTCGGATTGACCGCCACCGAATGATAACCTTGTCAACTGTGAACAAAAAAAACTAATATATATTAAAATAATATTAGCATGCTGTTAGGTTAACATTATACATGTGGTAAAAATACATATTGCTGTACTTACCAAATTGTTTCTGAGCCGCCTCAGTGAGATCCCACAGCCAATGAATAAGGACTCACTGATCTCCCTCCAGAGCCGCTGGGTGTGATGATGATCGGCATGGTGGCAGTCGGTGTGGTCCCATAAAGTCGGACGCGCCTCCACCAGTTGGATAAGGAGTTCGTTGTCTATGTGAGGGACAACAAACTCATTATCTTCCCCAGTGGAGACTCTGGAACCCTGGCAAAAAAATAAAAATTATAGAAAGTACAAAGAATAAATGCAAATTAAAACTACGTATTCGATACTTACACGTCCCTGACTGCCACAGGCTCTCCCACGAACTCTGGAGGAGACTGGGGTATCCTACCTGGTGGCTCTAGGTGAAGGTTCCTCAAACCATTAAAAAAAATGTTAAAACATAGTTATAGTTTTTTAACCAGAATATATAGACATATACTTACTTTATGCCGGCCCTAGTCCGTGCTTTGTCCACCTCCCCTTGGTGACACCGAGGCCCGGGGTGAGCCGGCCCCAGCAGGTGGGGGTGCTGCAGCGGGTGAGCTGGTTGATGATGAAGACTAGAATAAAACACATACTGATTATTGCAATGAATCTAATTATATTACAAAATCCAATTGTCGCTTGTACTTACCGCTTGTTAAATTCTACGGCGCCTTCTGGGTGGCCTTCTTGTATTTGATTCTGAGCCTTCAGACATCTGTACGAGACATAATCCAAAAGCAAATCTAGATTAAACACGCTATATGAAAATGTTTACACCAACATTGACAGAGATATCACATTCATAAAATATTTATTTGAAGTGCTTACTTTTTTTTTTTCATTCTTTATTAATGAAATTTATGAGGTACAGTTCATTGATGATATTACAAATCAGTATTTTCTTAGTATGGACAAGCATATCAAAATAAGGGACGGATGAAATAGTTCACTGGAGTGGACTGGTAGTTAGATAGGATCCAAATGTAGTAAAACTATCATCAGTAATTCCTAAAAGAAGACCAAGGCAACCAGCATTTCTTGAACTTAATTATCTTGTTATTTTCCCATGAGGCTAATTCCTCAAACCTGTACAATTGGTCTACCTTACACAACCAATGGGGTATGGATGGGAGTTCCTCTGATAACCAGTAACGAGGTATCAAAAGACGAGCTGCATTGAGGAGATGATTAATCAGTGGCGGGATAGATCCAGTTATACCTGAGGGTTGGATCCCTAGTAGGGCTAATTGTGGTGATATTGGGATAGTCGAGTGGCATATCTTGTTACACCTATCAAATTTTTCTGACCACCACGTCTTAATACGAGGGCAGGTCCACCATATGTGGAAATATGAGCCTTTGTCAGTGCGACACCTCCAACAAATATCTGATCTATCTGCAGTATATCTACAAGTAATATCCGGAGGTCTCAGTAGGACTTTTGAAATTTCTAGCTGGGTAAAAGAGGGGTCCAGATCCCTTTCCCAAAGATTAATAAATGCAGGTTTTGGCATAAGAATGGGGGTACAAATTCTTTTGTAGATCAAAGAAATCAGTTCAGCCTGTGGGTCAGACTTTGATAATAAGCCATCGAACCAAGTCATCGGACGTTTTAACGACCGTAATGGTACATGTTTGGAAATAAAGGAGCGTAAAAAGGAAATTAAAGGGGGTGAAAATCTACAGTCTGGGAAGAGCTTTGACAAAGTTACAGACTCCAACACCTCCCCACTTTCACCATAAAGGGACATGACAGAGTATGTTGAATACCTTATAGATGAGGGTATGCTATCTAATAGAGCACTAGGTGCAAAGGCCAAAATATCTCTGACCTGTAACAGAGGAGAGGGCATTGGAATGGCACTCTGTGAGGATTGAAACCATTCCCAGGCCTTCAGAGTAGATTTGATTATAGGATTGAAGGAATTGATGTTATTCGTGGGAATGTCAGTACCCACCAGGAGTCCCCGGAAAGGGAAGCCAAAGTGTGATTGTTCGAGGTCAACCCATGACTCACCTATTGTACCTTTAATCCAACCTACCACTCTAGTCAGGAGAACTGCCTTGCTATATAATTCTGGGTTAGGCAACCCAATTCCACCAAAAGCCTTAGGTTTGCTTAAGGTAGTATAAGAAATGCGTGCTCTTTTCCCCGCCCAAATAAATGACCTAATCAACTGGTTCGCTGTTTTGTAGAATGACTTTGGCACTGGAATTGGCAAAACCTGTTGAAGTAAGTCAATTTGGGTATTATAAGAGATGTTAATATATTCTTCCTTCCAAATCAAGACAGCATAGAGTTTTTAAGTGTGGAAAGTTGATCCTGTATCGAATTTAATAGTGGGATATAGTTTAGGTGGAACAATGTTTCGGGATCAGGCCCTATTTTAACTCCCAGATATGTGATGTGTGGGGTTTCCCAGTTAAAAGGGGAGCTAGACTTGAGTTCTTGTATAGTTGAAATGGGGAAACCTACATTTAGAATGTGGGATTTATTCATATTAATTTTGAAATTAGAGAATAGGACGAATTGTTCTATTATGCGGTAGACATGAGGGAGGGCTATTTTAGGATTTGTAATCATAATGAGTAGGTCGTCAGCAAAAGCTGCAACCTTATGTTCATATTTACCGACCCGGACTCCTCGGATTCCCCCCTCTCCCCTAATTGCCTGTAGCAAAGATTCCATCACTAGTACAAAAAACAGGGGTGAGAGGGGGCAACCCTGCCTTGTCCCATTACGGATGGCAAAGGAGGAAGACAATGAGTTATTAACAATGATAGCGGCTGATGCATTTGAATATAGGGAAAAAACTGCTTTAATAAATTGGTCAGGGATCGCAAATGTGGACAACACAGTCCGCATAAATCCCCAGTTGCTGAGAAGGATTAAGGGACACCTGGATCTTTTTGCTTGAAATATGCAATTTAGGACTCTAGAGGTATTATCCTTACCCTCCCTGCCCCTCACAAAGCCCACCTGTTTTTTTTGGATTAGGACAGGCAGTAACAGGGATAGGCGTGTAGCTAACATCTTCGCTAGTATCTTTAAGTCTAAATTTAGCAGGGAAATTGGGCGATAATTCGCACAATTGGAACAGTCTTTCCCCTCTTTAGGGATAAGGGAAATATGGGCTCTAGTCATGACTATTGACATTGGAGTATCAGATAGGGAGTTATTGCAAATACTAAGTAGATGGGGGCCTAATGTTTTGTAAAAAGAGTGGTAGTATGGGCCTCGGAAGTCATCTGGGCCTGGGCATTTCCCTCTGGGAAGTTGTTTGATGGTGGCTTCTAATTTGTCTATAGTAAAGGGGGCTTGTAGTGAATGTGCCTGTTGTTCAGAAAGGACGAGGAGAGACAAGGAGCACAGGAAAGATGTCGTGAGTTCAGAAGGTGTAGAGGGGGATCGATCAGCCAGTTCAGATTCTTTTAGGTTATATAGGAAATGGTAGAATTTTCTAAACTGGGTGGCAATGGCTGAGGTAGTAAAAACCTCTCGGTCTTTATTCGGTGGATGTAGTTATGGGATTTTCTCTGTTTGATGATAATCAAAACAGCATCATAAATTTAGAAGCTCTGTCACCATGAGCGTAATATTTAAATTGCACGTGGAGATAGTATTTAGCTGATGCATTGTTTAGAATCTTCTTTAGAGCTTTGCGTGACTCAGTTAGTTCAATAAGGTGTGACTCTAACAAGGATTGTTTGTGTAATGATTCAAGTTGCTGAATCTTGGAAAGAAGGGTATCAATCTGTGCTCTCCTCTCTTTTATAAGCTTGGCTCCCATAGAGATAAACTGACCCCTCATACAGTACAGACCAAAAGTTTGAACACACCTTCTCATTCAAAGAGTTTTCTTTATTTTCATGACTATGAAGGCATCAAAACTATGAATTAACACATGTGGAAATATATACATAACAAACAAGTGTGAAACAACTGAAAATATGTCATATTCTAGGTTCTTCAAAGTAGCCACCTTTTGCTTTGATTACAGCTTTGCACACTCTTGGCATTCTCTTGATGAGCTTCAAGAGGTAGTCACCTGAAATGGTCTTCCAACAGTCTTGAAGGAGTTCCCAGAGATGCTTAGCACTTGTTGGCCCTTTTGCCTTCACTCTGCGGTCCAGCTCACCCCAAACCATCTCGATTGGGTTCAGGTCTGGTGACTGTGGAGGCCAGGTCATCTGGCGCAGCACCCCATCACTCTCCTTCATGGTCAAATAGCCCTTACTTTCAAAGTTTTCCCAATTTTTTGGCTGACTGACTGACCTTCATTTCTCAAAGTAATGATGGCCACTCGTTTTTCTTTACTTAGCTGCTTTTTTCTTGCCATAATACAAATTCTAACAGTCTATTCAGTAGGACTATCAGCTGTGTATCCACCTGACTTCTCCTCAACGCAACTGATGGTCCCAACCCCATTTATAAGGCAATAAATCCTACTTATTAAACCTGACAGGGCACACCTGTGAAGTGAAAACCATTTCAGGGGACTACCTCTTGACACTCATCAAGAGAATGCCAAGAGTGTGCAAAGCAGTAATCAAAGCAAAAGGTGGCTACTTTGAAGAACCTAGAATATGACACATTTTCAGTTGTTTCACACTTGTTTGTTATGTATATAATTCCACATGTGTTAATTCATAGTTTTGATGCCTTCAGTGTGAATCTACAATTTTCATAGTCATGAAAATAAAGAAAACTCTTTGAATGAGAAGGTGTGTCCAAACCTTTGGTCTGTACTGTATATGTTTTATGGGCATCCCATATCACCTGGGGAGAGGTTACCGATTTGGGATTAAAAGCAAAGTTTTCCTCAAGCAACTTTTGGGTACGGGTAAAGGTATCACCTGGTGAAATTATCTCATTCAGGCGCTATCTAAAGGGGCGAGGTTCTAAAGTGGGCGCTGACAGTGTTATAAACACTGGGGAATGGTCTGATAGGTGCATGATACCCATGTTGGCTTGATTACAATATTGGAGATGTTCCTTTGATATAAACAGGTAGTCAAGTCTGTGATAAGACCCGTGTACAGATGAGAAGAAGGAAAAATCACGCGGATTTGGATTAAGGAGTCTCCAGACATCGCAAACCGACCAACTATTTAGACTTTTTCTGAGATGTCTGAGAGCTTTGGTTGAGATTGCTGATCTTTTAGAAGTAGTGTCTATATCTGGATCCAACGCCAGGTTAAGATCCCCACATAGAATCACCACACCCTCTCTATATGATTCCAGTAAGGACAAGACCTCCTCTATCCAGGTAACCTGATTAACATTGGGCGCATAAAGGTTAATAAATGTATATACTTGGTTCGAAATTGAACCTTTAAGCATAAGATACCTGCCCTCATTGTCTTGAACATGGTGGATGTATGTAAATGGGAGGTGTTTCCGGATCCCGATGCTTACGCCCCTGGAGGCCAAGGACCCTGAGCCGCAATGGTACCACTCCGGGTATAATGAGTGTGAAAGATTCGGGTATTTATCTAATTTAAAGTGTGTCTCTTGGAGGAAAACGATCAAGCACTTCTCCTTCTTCAAGTAAGAGAAGATTTGACTACGTTTAGAAGGGGAGTGGAAGCCCTTAAAGGGAATCTGTCACTAGCAATTTACCATTTTTTTTTTTCATGAATCCATGTTTAACAGAGTACCTTTTTTCCATCTGTCTGATTCTTTTGATTGTCCGTCTTGTCATTTCTTAAAAAAATCGATTCTTGTGATATGTAAATGACGCTGTAAGGAGCCCAGAGGGGCGTTCTTCTTTCTCCACGGTGCCCAGGAACGCCCCTCTGAAGTGCCGTGCCCGGCAAAATTTGAAAACTAATAACGCCTCCAAGTTCATCTAAATCCCCTCCCAGAGGCGCGGCTAAGTTCTCAACACCCCCCCTCCTCAGCGCCGCGCTCTGCGGCAAACACCCCGATCCTCCTCTCGCCGGCATCCCAAATCCCGCGCAGGCGCAGTGCCGTCACTCATCTCATCATAGCGCAGGCAATCGCATTTGGGATGCCGGCGAGAGGAGGATCGGGGTGTTTGCCGCAGAGTGCGGCGCTGAGGAGGGGGGGTGTTGAGAACTTAGCCGCGCCTCTGGGAGGGGATTTAGATGAACTTGGAGGCGTTATTAGTTTTCAAATTTTGCCGGGCACGGCACTTCAGAGGGGCGTTCCTGGGTACCGTGGAGAAAGAAGAACGCCCCTCTGGGCTCCTTACAGCGTCATTTACATATCACAAGAATCGATTTTTTGAAGAAATGACAAGACGGACAATCAAAAGAATCAGACAGATGGAAAAAAGGTACTCTGTTAAACATGGATTCATGAAAAAAAAAAAAAATGGTAAGTTGCTAGTGACAGATTCCCTTTAACATTGAATGAGGCTATGCGTAAATCAGCCGTAGCTCAAAGCAGAGGGCAGATAGAACGATGCAATGGTAATATAGAGCTTAATAGTGATAGTAAGCATAGACTGAATAACACTCAACCTCCCTGGGCAAAGCAGCGGGAAATCTCGGTGGTCCCTTATATGATTTGTGGTTTGTATGGGAATGATGAAGTGCCTGATTAGAAAACAGAAACAAAAAGAAAAATAATACATAAAACGAGCATAACAATAGTAATTACTCAACAGTATAGTAGAGTGTAAGAGCTCCAAAGACATAGTGGGGATAAGGTATAATCTCCTTGTAAATCCCTCTAAAGAGCATCAATTACCAGACATTAATATCACTATGGGGTAACATATCAACCCTCTCCCGAGACCTCAAATTAGGCAGTAGAGAAAGCTCATAGGTTAGAACTAATTTTTTAAAGGGATCTAGAGGGAGGTGAAAGGCAAGGGTGGAATGTAGGACAAGGACTGAGATATGGTTCAGCCCCTTATGGGTATAGGAGAAACAACTCAGTTGCATGATAGAATATTATAACAACTAGAACATAATATACTAAGGTGGCAAACTCTGCTAGTATAGGGAAGATCCCAGTGGATCTGAGTCCCGTTAGAACATCATATTTATCTGCAGTGAAGTAGGGCTCAGTTCCTCATTCATCTATAAGAGGTAGCCTCCTCGGTGTTGAGATGTTTCCTCTTCTCGCTCTTTGCGTTTTGGGGGTACGAGGTAGCTCCCAAGGTGTAACATTAGGAAAATCAGGGAGAGCCTCAATATCTTGAATCGTCTCCCAGTTTTCAATCGGGAGTGGTTGCATCTTGAAGTGTGCATAGACTTTGACAAGGTCTTTGAAGGAGGATATAAATTGGCGGGGAATGACCATCTATACAGGATCTTGTGTGAACGCAGCCAGTCAGTTAGAGGTTTCAGAGCTCTGCGTGTGGACTGAGCCAAGTCCTGAAAAATTTAGATATCGTTGCCTTCCCATTTCAAGGATGGGTTGTTTCTGGCGCTTGTAAGGATAGCTTCCTTGACTGGAAAGTATAGGAATTTTCATATTACATCCCGTGGGGGTTCATTAGGTTGCGGCTTGGGCCGAAGTGCTCTGTGAGCTCTTTCAATAGTGACTTCATGTGCCGTGTCAGGGCCCAGCAAGTGCAGGCAGATTTGAATTACCGTTTCAGGGATGTCGCTAGTAGCAACAGATTCGGGGATGCCTCTGAAGCGTAGATTGTTTCGCCTCCCCCGGTTCTCCTGGTCTTCTATAGCTGTATATAGCATGTTAATGTGCTCTTCTAAGGTATTCTAAGACACCTCTTACTGATGTGTGATGATATTAGATTGGTTTTCTTCTAGAGTTTCCACCCTTATGCCTATCTGGCGTATGTCCTCCCTGATAGCTGAAAGTTCTGTGCTTACAGGTTCAAGGGCTTCAGCTAGCGACTCTTTTAGGAAGCCCTGGGAGATCGGCAAGGCGTCTGGGCCAGGGGAATCATCCCTACCTCTTTCTGCGCCGCCAGCAGCTTGCTGCTTGTAGCCGGAGGACTTCGGAGTTCCAGGCGCCATCTTAGGTTCTTTAGCCACATATGTGGCGGCTGCCTTCTTAAAAAATTTGTCCATTTCTCTGGGCTGGGTCGCCGCTTTGGCAGGACTGAGAGGTACTGTGGGTTTTGGTCCACCGATTTTTACCATTTTTGGTCTGGAGGGCTAAATATAACAGGCTATGAGGGATATTCAGTCAGCGGAGCGACGCTTCACACAGCCATTTCCTCACAGCGCAGTATCCGCCCCCCCCCCCCCCCCCCCCCCCGAAGTACTTACTTTTGATTAGAAAATTTTTGGGCTTGGCCACCACAGAAATTATTTTATAATCAGTTTTTTTTTTTTTTGTGAAGATGCTAAAAAAATAATAATATTCCCATGATCTTATTTTTGATGCCCCCCCTCAGTGTCATCTGCCCCCCTCAGTGCCATCTGCCACCCCATATTGCCATCTGCCCCCACCAGTACCATCTGCCCCCCTACCATCAACTCAACCCCCCCGTGCCATAATCTACCCACATGCCTTAATTCCCCAACAGTGCCTCTTTCACCCCCTGCCATCAGCCACACCTCTCTGCCATCTGCCCCAATTCAGTGCCATCTCCCCCCAGTGCAATAATCTGCCCCCTATTCCATGACCCCCCAACAGTGCCTCTTTCCCCACCCTGCCATCAGCCACACCTCTCTGCAATCTGCCCCCATTCAGTGCCATCTTCCCCCCAGTGCAATAATCTGCACCCTATTCCAAGACCCCCCCAACAGTGCCTCTTTCCCCCCGTGCCTTCAGCCCCACCTCTGTGCCATCTGCCCAAGACCCCCCAGTGCCATAATCTGCCTCCATTCTATAGATACCTGTATGTTGTGAAGTTAATCCGAGAAGGCTGCTGGGGGAGGGGACATTTATAGAGCATGCTCAGTTGATAAAAACTAATTGAAACGGATCCGCCATTGACTCCATTTGTGTCAGGACTGACCCATTTGGCTCCGCGGAATGGAGACTGAACGGAGGCAAACTAAAGCATTCTGAGTGGATCCTTTTCCATTCAAAATGCATTAGGGCAAAACTGATCTGTTTTGGACCGCTTGTGAGAGCCCTGAACCGATATCACAAACGGAAAGCCAAAACGCCAGTGTGAAAATAGCCATTTGGTCAATTATTTCTATCAGTTATTGTGAGCCAAAACCAGGTGTGGGTCAAAACCCCAGAATAGGAAAATCAAATCATTACGCCTGATCTCTGTATAGACTTTACTACTGGTTTTGGCTCACAATAACTGATTTAAATAACTGACTAAATAACTGAAGTTTGAGCTCAGCCTAAGGGCTCATTCACATGACTGTGTGAAGTCCGTGCCCATGCTGTGGACCGCAAATTGCGGTCCGCAATGCACGGGCACTGACCGTGGCCCAGCTGCATGGGGATCGTGAACCCATTCATTTGTTCAAGGAAGTAGCTGTGAGTGGGGCAGGGTACCTATTTTCATGATCAGTTGGTAGGGGATAGGTGATAACTTTTACAACCAACTAACAACTAGAATACCCTTTTAAAAGGGTTGACCAGTACTTATTTTGATGCCCTATCATAAAGCTGTCTAGTGGATAGAGATCCTTACTTCAGTAGTGATCCCACTAAGGTTAATGGGAAAAGTCCTACAGCCAGCTCTATCCAATACACAGAGCTTTGTATTTCTTGTACCTACTTCCAGCACTATAGCTACTCTACAACAACTGATTGGCAGAGGCGCAGGGTGCAGATCAGATCCTGAGGATAGACAATCAATATAAAAGTACTGGACATCTCCTTTTATGTAATTGAAATACTGGATGCTGTCAACCCTATATATTGTAATGCACAATTATGATTTAGGGCTGCACAAAACAGTAGAAAAATATAACTGTGGCCAGCTATATTAATAGTAAAATTATAAAAAAAAAAAAATCATAATATTTTAATGGTTGAAAAGTTGAATTACTTATGAGTAAACAAAAAAAAAGGGAAGTGAAGGGCTCGACTTCCATCATAAGGGTTCTCTATCTGCTGTCAAATTCCTGTACATATATATTCTGTTGCAACATGTCCTTCCTTTTCCAGTTTAAATAATAACTGACTATATGACATTTCATTATAAATATCTGACAACATGCACATGTCAGTAAAATTGAACTCTGATGTTTGTAAGGCTTTCAGGAAAATCTCTTTTTTTGACATCCTATAATTCTACAGCTGAGATGACCTATTAATATAAACAGTTTTTAAAGAGTATATAACTTTTTAAGGCCTTCATGTGTCCATATACACATTGTAAGTATATATTATGAAGTAAGTTTGATGATTTAAAGTGAATAGACTATAAAAGTGAAAACATCCTAGAAAGTAATAACATATATCATCCTCATCCTGTAGCACTAGACAACAGGTACCATAATCATAAACCTTGGAAGCATTTATACATTTGTGTATATTTCCAGCATCTCACAAATATATTTTCTCTTCAATAATGTTTTATTTTGTGTTTTTTATTTCACCTTTACACTTTCATGATCACAAGTACCCTTATCTTGGCATCTGCTATGCAAAAAAAATAAGGCTATATATCCTTAAAGACGGGTGTCTCACACACCAGTACCATAAAAAGGCTGCCAGATTAAACTAGAACTCCTGCAAATAAAGTATTATTTGACCTGCTAGAAAGGTGCATGATGTAATCTGTGGTGAATGTAATCTTCTTACCAGTGACTGTATTTGTGAGGTATCCCCTTCCCTCTGTTTCTCGGCTGTGTCATGTGACCATCAATCAGACTTTCCAAATAACACAGCATCTTATGTGTGGACAGGAAGTCAGTTTCTCTGTGTACTCCTATGGGATCCTCACTCTCAGTTTTAAAGGAATGAAGAGAGAAATAACTGACGTCCTCTCCTGTGTCAGTTGGAGATCAGAGATTTGGTCACATGACACAGCCGAGAAACAGAGGGGAGGGGATAACTCACAAATACAGTGTCACTACCAGAGCTTTGGGACGTTCTCACAGCTCTGTTTCTCCACCCCTGTGATGATGTCACTACTAGAGCTGGGAGGAGTTCTCACTGCTCTGTTTACTTTTAGTTTCCTTCCTCCCAGCTGTTCCTCATGCGTTTGATTTCCCTCTCTTTATATCACCCCTCCTCCTATTGTAGGGCGTGGATTATAGTTCTCATTTCAGTTGTAGCTCTTGCTTTAGTATCTTCACTTGTAGCTATCAGTTCACTGGACCTGTGTTCTGCTGCAGCAAGCACTCTGGATATTGCCAGCTGTCCTTGGATCCGTCTTCTCTGCGGCTGCAACACCTTCAGCTAAGTGTAGAGACATTGTTGTGTACCTGATTATTTTCTGACTGGATCTGAGGTGGCCACGGTTCCCTCCATATACTGAGTAGGGCACCGGTGGCCGTGCCCCTTCCACTATTGTAGGGGTTACAGTGGTCATCAGTCTTAGGCACGTGGGCATGCCTCGTTCCGCCATTTGGATCTGGGCATGTGCTTTAGCAGCATAGGGAGAGCTTTGAGGGTCGGACAGGGGTCACCCTTTATCCTCCCTAGTTTGGGTCCGGTCAGTAGCTCTTTTACTGTGTATACTATTGTTGCTCACATACAGCCGTGACATTATAATCCACCAAAACCGTCCTTTTTTGACATGGATCCGCTTTCTGGCCTGGTTGACCGCATGCAGGGTCTTTCTTTGGAAGTAGCGGATCTCTGTCAATCTATGACTCAGCTTCAAGCATTGGGCTCTGCTCCGGCTCATGGAGTCTGTTGCGAGCCAAAGGTCTCACTTCCGGAAACGTTCTCCGGGGGCAGTGAGAATTTTGTTCGCTTCAGAGAGGCATGCAAACTCCATTTTTGCTTGTGTCCCCACTCCTCTGGTAATCAGGAGCAGAGGGTGAGGATTGTCATCTCCCTGCTCAGGGGTAATGCTCAGACTTGGGCTTTTTCGCTGCCATCAGGGGATCCCTCCCTTCGATCCGTGGAAAGATTTTTTGTGGCCCTGGGGCAGATTTATGATGACCCGGATCGTGTTGCTCTGGCCGAATCTAACTTACGTGTTTTATGCCAGAACAAACTGTCTGCGGAGCTTTATTGTTCTGAATTTCGGAGATGGGCAGCTTATTCGGGTTGGAATGATGCTGCACTCCGGAGTCAGTTCTGTCATGGTCTCTCAGAGAGATTGAAAGATGCGTTTGCTTTCCATGAGAGACCAACGTCCTTAGAGTCTGCCATGTCATGACAGGCGTCTAAGAGAAAGAAACGAGACCTCTCGGTCCAGCCATTGTCAGTCTAGGGGCAGTGGTGCGGACTCATTCAGTATGCAGGGGCCTCATCCTGTCTCGCTCCCCTCTGAGGAGGAGCCCATGCAGCTAGGTCGACTTGCCCCTGATAAAAGAGGATTTAGTCCTCAGAGTATGGTGTGTTTTTGTTGTGGGGGCATCGGTCATTTGGCAAATGTTTGTCCGTCTAGGAGATTCTTGAGCTGTACTAAGAGTGATAATAAGAGAAAAACCTCAAAAGGTAAATCATCAAACTCTGCTTCATCTGCTACTTTGGGCAAAGTTGATGTAGGGATTGATGCTTTTCCTCTGACCTGCAGTTCCCGTTTTCTCCTGTCTGCCAGGGTGGCGCTAGAGAGCAAAGTCATTTCTTGTGAGATTTTTGTCGATAGTGGAGCGGCCGTCAATCTTATTGACACTCAATTTCTAGCCATGCATGGTTTTCAGGTTTGCACATTAGAAAAGGATATACCTGTTTTTGCTATTGACTCTGCTCCACTCTCGCAGAGATCTCTGAAGGGCATTGTTCACAATATCCGGCTAGCTGTAGGTGACACTCATGTGGAGGATATATCTTGTTTTGTCCTTAACGGATTGCCTTCTCCTCTAGTTTTGGGGTTACCCTGGCTCACTAGACATAACCCCACTATTGATTGGCAAGGAAGGCAAATAAATGAGTGGAGTGACTTTTGTAGAGAGAATTGTCTCACAGCGACTTTTGCAGAGGTGTCTACTAAAACTGTGCCATCATTTCTCTCTGATTTCTCGGACGTGTTTTCCGAGAGCGGTGTTCAGGAGCTACCTCCTCACCGGGAGTTTGACTGTCCCATTAACCTCATTCCCGGCGCTAAGCTGCCAAAAGCACGCCTCTACAATCTCTCACAACCGGAAAAAATCGCAATGCGAACTTATATCTCTGAGAGTCTCGAGAAGGGGCATATTCGTCCCTCAAAGTCACCTGTGGCCGCGGGTTTTTTTTTTGTTAAAAAAAAAGATGGCTCTCTGAGACCTTGCCTAGATTTTAGGGAGCTGAACCGTATCACGATTCGCGATCCCTATCCCCTTCCTCTGATCCCGGACCTCTTCAACCAAATTGTTGGGGCCAAGGGGTTTTCCAAATTGGATTTGAGAGGCGCGTACAACCTGGTCAGGGTCAGAGAGGGGGATGAATGGAAAAACGGCCTTTAATACCCCTAACGGGCATTTCGAGAATCTCGTTATGCCTTTCGGCCTGATGAATGCTCCGGCCGTCTTTCAGCATTTTGTTAATAGTATTTTCTACCATTTAATGGGGAAATTTGTATTGGTGTATCTTGATGATATTTAGATTTTTTCCCCTGATGTTCAGACCCATCAGGATCATCTTTTTCAGGTTCTGCAGATTCTGCGGGAAAATAAATTGTACGCCAAGCTGGAGAAATGTCTTTTTATGGTATCGGAGATTCAATTTCTGGGTTTTCTCCTCTCTGCTTCTGGTTTTCGCATTGATCCGGAGAAGGTCCGTGCTGTACTTGAGTGGGAGCTTCCTGAGAATCAGAAGGCATTGATGCGCTTTCTGGGTTTTGCGAACTATTACAGAAAGTTCATTTTGAATTATTTCTCTGTTGTCAAACCCCTCACTGACATGACAAAAAAGGGGGCGGATTTTTCCTCTTGGTCGGAGGAGGCGCTTGCAGCCTTTTCTAAGATTAAAGAGAGTTTTGCGTCTGCTCCCGTCTTGGTGCATCCCGATGTTTCCTTACCTTTTATTGTTGAGGTGGATGCTTCCGAGGTGGGTGTGGGTGCGGTTTTGTCCCAGGGCCCTTCTCCTGCCAAATGGCGACACTGTGCCTTTTTCTCTAAAAAACTCTCCCCGGCAGAGAGAAACTATGATGTGGGAGATAGGGAGTTGTTGGCCATCAAGTTGGCTTTCGAGGAATGGCGCCATTGGTTGGAGGGGGCCAGGCACCCTATCACCGTTTTTACCGACCATAAGAATCTGGCATACTTGGAGTCGGCCAGGCGTATGAATCCGAGACAGGCCAGATGGTCTCTGTTCTTCTCCAGATTCAATTTTGTTGTTACATTCCGACCTGGGATAAAAAATGTGAAGGCTGATGCTCTCTCTCGCTGTTTTCCGGGAGGAGGAAACTCCGAGGACCCGGGTCCCATTTTGGCGGAGGGGGTAGTTGTTTCTGCTCTATATTCCGATTTGGAGGCCGAGGTCCAGGCTGCCCAGACTGAGGCACCTGCCCGTTGTCCTTCTGGGAAGTTGTTCGTGCCTCCTGAGCTACGTCACAAACTCTTTAAGGAGCATCATGATACGGTTCTTGCTGGTCACCCCGGGAGTAGAGCCACGGTAGATCTCATTGCTCGGAGATTTTGGTGGCCGGCTCTTCGTAAGTCGGTGGAGGGTTTTGTGGCTGCTTGTGAGACGTGCGCTCGCGCTAAGGTCCCTCGTTCACGGCCTTCAGGTTCCCTTCTCCCGTTACCCATACCTTCCCGTCCTTGGACACACCTGTCCATGGACTTTATCACGGATCTTCCTCGTTCCTCGGGGAAGTCGGTGATCCTGGTGGTAGTGGACCGTTTTAGCAAGATCGCTCATTTCGTACCTTTCCCTGGTTTACCCAATGCTAAAACGTTGGCGCAAGCTTTTGTCGACCATATTGTTAAATTGCACGACATTCCCTCTGATATTGTTTCCGATAGAGGCACGCAGTTTGTGTCCAGGTTCTGGAAGGCTTTCTGTTCTCGCTTGGGGGTTCGGCTGTCCTTCTCTTCTGCTTTTCACCCGCAGTCGAATGGTCAGACTGAGCGCCTCAATCAGAATCTGGAGACATATTTGCGCTGTTTTGTGGCAGAGAACCAGGAGGATTGGTGTTCATTTCTCCCTCTTGCTGAGTTTGCTCTGAACAACCGTCGTCAGGAATCTTCTGATAAGTCACCATTCTTTGGTGCATATGGGTTCCATCCGCAGTTTGGGACATTCTCGGGAGGGGCTCTTTCTGGTTTACCTGAGGAGGAGAGATTTTCCTCGTCTTTGTCTACCATTTGGCAAAAGATTCAGAGTAATCTTAAAAAGATGAGTGAGAGGTATAGGCGTGTGGCTGATAAGAGACGTGTGCCTGGTCCGGACCTGAATGTGGGTGATCTGGTGTGGTTGTCTACAAGAAACATTAAACTGAAGGTTCCCTCCTGGAAATTGGGTCCCAAGTTTATTGGGCCTTATAAAATCTTGTCAGTCATCAATCCTGTTGCCTTCCGTCTTGATCTTCCACGGGTTTGAAAGATACATAATGTATTTCACAGATCTCTCTTAAAACCTTATGTCCAGCCCACGGTACCCTCCTCTTTGCCTCCTCCTCCGATTTTGGTTGATGGCAATCTGGAGTTTGAGGTTTCCAGAATTGTGGACTCTCGCATTGTCCGCGGTTCTCTTCAGTACCTCGTTCATTGGAAGGGTTATGGTCCTGAGGAGAGGATGTGGGTTCCGGTGTCGGACATTAAAGCCACTCGCCTCATCAGGGCATTTCATAGGGCTCATCCTGAGAAGGTGGGTCCTGGGTGTCCGGGGTACTGTCACTACCAGAGCTTTGGGACGTTCTCACAGCTCTGTTTCTCCACCCCTGTGATGATGTCACTACTAGAGCTGGGAGGAGTTCTCACTGCTCTGTTTACTTTTGGTTTCCTTCCTCCCAGCTGTTCCTCATGCGTTTGATTTCCCTCTCTTTATATCACCCCTCCTCCTATTGTAGGGCGTGGATTATAGTTCTCATTTCAGTTGTAGCTCTTGCTTTAGTATCTTCACTTGTAGCTATCAGTTCACTGGACCTGTGTTCTGCTGCAGCAAGCACTCCGGATATTGCCAGCTGTCCTTGGATCCATCTTCTCTGCGGCTGCAACACCTTCAGCTAAGTGTAGAGACATTGTTGTGTACCTGATTATTTTCTGACTGGATCTGAGGTGGCCACGGTTCCCTCCATATACTGAGTAGGGCACCGGTGGCCGTGCCCCTTCCACTATTGTAGGGGTTACAGTGGTCATCAGTCTTAGGCACGTGGGCATGCCTCGTTCCGCCATTTGGATCCGGGCATGTGCTTTAGCAGCATAGGGAGAGCTTTGAGGGTCGGACAGGGGTCACCCTTTATCCTCCCTAGTTTGGGTCCGGTCAGTAGCTCTTTTACTGTGTATACTATTGTTGCTCACATACAGCCGTGACATACAGTCACTGGTAAGAAGATTACATTCAATGCAGATTGAATCATGTTCCTTTCTAGCAGGTCAGAGAATGATTCTTGTGGGAGTTCTTCTTTAAGGCTAGTTTCACTCTAGCAGTAAGAGATTTGGCAGGTCTACCCACAAGCCCCTCTGTAGGGTGATGAACCTTTACAAATGTTTCCAATCATCCTCAAGAATTGGATTAGAAATTGAACTTTGTCACTCAAAGAGGGAAATTTATTAAAACTGCTGTAAAGGAAAACTGTCTGTGTTGCCCATATTATTATTATTATTATTATTATTATTATTGCACCATTCATTACATGGCGCTGTACATATGAAAAGGGGTATACATACATAATACAGACAATTGCACTAAGCATAAATAAGACAAGTTACAAACTGGTACATGGTATGGGAGAAGGACACAGTAGGTGAGGGTGAAGCTGGTCATGGCGGTATAGAGGCAGTAGGGTCACTGGTTGTAGGCTTGTATGAAGAGGTGGGTTTTTAGGTTTCTTTTGAAGGATTTCACTTTAGCTGAGAGTCTGATATGTTGGGGTAGCAAGTTCCAGTGTATGGGGGATGCACGGGAGAAATCTTGGAGGTGATTGTGATAACAGAAGAGGAGAGAAGGAGGTCTTGTGAGGATCGGAGATTGTGTGTGGGAATGTATAGGGAAAGTAGCTCAGAGATGTAGGGAGGGGACAGGTTGTGGTACCGCCTTGTATGTATTTGTTAGTATTTTGAACTGAATTCGCTGACCAATGGGGAGCCAGTGAAGGGATTGGCAGAGGGGAGAGGCAGAGGAGTAACAGGGTGAGTGGTGGATTAGTCGGGCAGCAGAGTTGAGGATAGATTGGAGGGGTGCAATAGTGCTAGATGGAAAGCCACAGAGGAGAATGTTGCAGTAGTCTAGGTGGGTCATGTACAAGCATTTTTGCAGATTAAAAGTTTAGGAAAGCGCGGATGCGGGAGATGTTTTTGATTTGGAGGCGGCGGGTGGTGGAAAGGGCTTGGATGTGCGGTCGGAAGGAGAGGGCAGAATCCAAAGTCACTCCAAGGCAGTGGACTTGGTTGACCGGGGAGAGTGTGCAGCTATTGATCATGATAGCTAGGTCTGTTGGGGGGGTTGAGCAAGATGGGAGAAAGATGATTAATTATGTTATATCCATGTTAAGTTTTAGAAAGTGTTTGGACCAAACACTTGCGACATCGTGTCATCCCCCACATATCAGAGAGAATATACCCAAAGGTGAATAAATTAGAGCAAGGCGGAATTGCTCAAACATCGATACTTTTGTATCTGAGGCAAAACATATAAAAGAGCGACTTTGTCACAGGAAATATACCACACAGTCCGTACAGAGGGCACTCAATCAGACACTTCCTTTGGATAGACGCTCTCGGATTTTTTCTGGGGAACGATCAAAACAGAGGCAGAATACACATTACTCCAAACATAACCAAGTTACTTTTGTCACACAGTTTAGTAAAGAATATACAGACATTTGTAAGATTATAAAAAGTCATTTACCATTGCTCAACTTTGACAAAGATTGGAATGGAGTAGTATCTGATGGCATCAGGTGTGTTGCCCACAGGGCACCCAACCTAGGTCAAAGTCTCTTTTATGACCGTCCCACTACAAAACCCAGCTGGCTTAAAACTATTGGAGGCTATAAATGTGGACATAACAAATGCATCTGCTGTAATCATATGCAGGTGAGCACTAGTGATGAGCGGCAGGGGTTGCCGAGCAAAAACATGATTCCTCCCTGCTTCTTGCTTGTGGTCCAATGAGTCATAGCACTATATCGAATATATTAGTTTTTTTTAATATTCGTAATGTTCTAAAACAAGAATATATAGCAATACAGCGAATATTAGAAAAAAACGAATGTAGAGCAATTTAGCTAATATAGTGCTATAATCTTCTTTGTCTAATAGTTGTAATTTTTTTCTCATCTGAAGTCCAGATTGGAAAAAAAATTCAACTATTAGACAAAGAAGATTATAGCACTATATTAGCTAAATTGCTCTATAATAGTTTTTTTTTTTTTTTTCGAATATTCACTATATTGCTATATATTCTTGTTTTAGAATATTATGAGTATTCGAAAAAACGAATATATTCGATATAGTGCTATATATTATTTTTTAAGAATATTCAAAATTTTTCCCAATCAAAGTCATGATTCCTCCCTGCTTCTTGCTTGTGGGCCAATGAGTCATTGGCCCACAAGCAAGAAGCAGGGAGGAATCATGTTTTTACTCGGCAATTGAAAATTTTGTGATTTAAATTCGCATTACGGAAATTCGCAATAAAAAAATTACGAATATATATCATTATATTCTAAATATTCGCAAATTTAGAAGTACCTATATTTGCGATAAAAATTAGCAATTTGAATATTTGTGATCAACAGTAGTGAGCACCACATACAATTCCACAACCAATGGGAACACTTACAAAATAAGATTGTATTTAAATTGCAACACTCAGTTTGCTATTTACCTTATTACATGTACAATATGCCATTTACAGTATGTGGGATGCACATCTAATGCAATAAAAACAAGAGTGCATAAACACATCTCTGATACACCGCACTACAAACCAAGAAATGTTTTAGCAGTTAGTACACACTTTGCGGTAACGCATCAAGGCAATACATTAGGTCTCTATGTACAGGGAATTGAAAGGGTAACTGCACCAATAAGACCATAAGAAAAAACTTTTAAACAGAGAAGCTTTTTGGATGTATGAGCTTAGCACCTGTGTCCCAAAAGGGTTGAATAGGAGACAGGATCCGATCCTACAATATTGATGTCACCTATCCCTCTTGCCATTTTTGTCAGTATATATGTGCCATATATTTATGGTCTTTCTTTTTTAGGGTATTTCAATTTTAGATGTTTGTTATATTAAGGGTTAACTGTTAGTGATTGTCTCGTTTTTCACTCCAGGTGAACCGCATCACCTGACCCTCCTCCTGAGGGGGAGGTGTGCAGGTTCATATGGAGTGATCTCTACTATGTGCACTTGTCATGAGTAAGGACTGTAATATGGGTGTTCGAAACATGTAGACCGTGTACTTTTATCCTGTGTCTGGAAAACGTTTTTGATTTCATGGAATAAAGGATCTGATTTTTAGAAGCTGGATTTTCTCTCTTTTGGATTTTTACCTGTAGCCGGGTCCAGGCAACGTCCGTGCATCTGAAAATCGGAAATAGGTGAGCGCTGCAAAAGACTATCCTTTTACTATATGTATATGTATATATATATATATATATATATATCTTACTTTTACAGAGAGCTCCCGAATCTACCCCAACAGATGAGGGGGAGAGAAGGATCGGGCAAAATGAATACTTTTGCCTGATCCTATTTTGCTCCTAGAAGATTAAAAAACTGCCAGAAATCTGTCTGTTAGTGGATTTATCCTTCTGACCATTGGCAAGACATTAGTGACTGATTATATTCATTAGACTTACTCCTGTATACTGTGTGCTCAGCAGACAAAAAATAAAGCTTGATCTACCTACCATCAGTAGGTGTTGACTAAAGTGGCAATATACTGTATAATGCAAGCAATAACCCATAAACTCCAAGACAGGGTAGTAACTTTTCTGTTCACTACAGGTTTGTAGCTGCTTTTTAAAACTACTCAGCCAGAGGTATAAATCCTCAAGTCCTTGTAATAACTGAAGAACTGAGTGCACAGTAAATTTTCCAAACAAGATACATAAGTAGTTTGTGAGACTATTTGTCTTCTCTCCTACCATGAAAAAATATTTGTGTATCATTTATAAGTCTTTGGTTTACCGTGATATCATGACACAAAAACCACTGTAAAAAACGAATTAATATGTTCTTGGCATTTTTTATGTAAACGGGTTATCCTATGATTAATGTAAAAAATGAAAATCAGACCTTATATAGTATATGACAATCTCTTTCTAAGGCCTCTTGCACACGAGCGTCACGGATTAGGACAGGATGCACTCAGGGTGCATTCAGTGATAATTGCGAGATTTTGCTTGCGTCTGGAGTCCGTTTTGTATGCAATTGCGTTGCGTTATTGCGGTTTTCGCACGCGGATGACATGCGGATTGCATGCATTTTTAATGCACGAGAAAAAAACTGATCCATCCTCTAGATGAACCTTTTACAGCAAACAGATATAAATACCCCCAGCATGCATAGGTATTCTGGATAGGATTTTTTTTTATGGAGAGTTGGGATTTCGGCTGGTTTGTATATAAAGTCCTGATCAAAAGTTTAAGACCACTTGAAAAATGGCAAAAAATCATATTTAGCATGGCTGGATCTTAACAAGGTTCCAAGTAGAGCTTCAACATGCAACAAGAAGAAATGGGAGTGAGACAAAACATTTTTTGAGCATTCAATTTAATGAAAACAACGAATAAACTGAAACAGGCTGTTTTTCAGCTGATCAAAAGTTTAGGACCACACCTCCAAAAAATAAAACGAAACCCCCCCCAAAACAGAAATCCAACTTCCAAACATGAACTCCAAAAATATCAAATTAACATATAAATATAGTAAAGAATCCATTGAGTTTTTGGATGTGCAGTTAGAGAAAGGCACTGATGGATGCATAGTGACAAACGTTTTCAGAAAACCTACAGCAGTAAACTCATATTTACATGCTTCTTCGTTGCATCCCCCACAGATGATTAACTCAATTCCGATTGGGCAATACTTACGGGCCCAGAGAATCTGCTCGACGGAGGAAATTTTTGACAACAAGCTAAAGTGTTAAACGAGAGATTCACAAGTCGTGGATACAGCCAACGTGCAATCAAAAAGACCTACAGGAGAGCAAAGACATGCTCCAGGCAGGACTTGCTATTTTCTGGAGCTCAAAGGACTAATGACAACAAGACACTATATATCACATGATACCATGGAAGGTGGATGGAGATAAAAGATGCTTTGAGAAGATCATGGCCTATCCTGCTAACTGATCCCATCCTGACAAAATTTAGAGCACCATATCCTATGATAACGGCCAGACGGTCAAAAAATCTAAAAGATCACCTTGTACGCAGCCTGCTTGTAAAACAGAATCAACCTTTGCTCCCAGGAATAGGGAAGCCCAAGTGGGGTTTTGTCCCATGTGGGAAATGTATAGCGTGCCCAAACATGGAGAGGGCGACCTCTTTTGATGACACAACCAATATAAAACCTCTAAAATAACACAATGCTTCACATGCACGAGTACGGCAGTCGTGTATTATGCCAAATGTTCCTGCCCAAAGATTTATGTGGGTTTAACCACAAGAGAACTGAAGGTGAGGGTGCGAGAACATGTTAGAGATATAATAGCAGCAACAGATGGTGAAGATCTGTGCAATCTAAAACCAGTTGCAAGACATTTTAAGACATATCACGACTGTAATCCTGTGCATTTGAGGGTACGGGCGATTGACTGTGTCATGAAAAACATCAGGGGAGGTAACATAACTAAAAGATTGGGACAACTCGAGTGCAAGTGCATTTGGAAATTGAATACACTGCACCCGGGCGGCTTAAATTAATCCACTGGTTTCTCTACCTTCTTGTAGGTATGACGGCTCATATGGGTCTCCACACCCAAAAGGGGTTTAATCTATGTAATTTTAATTTTGTTTTAACCACCTTTCTACCCCTGATCTTCTAGGGTCATCACTGGTTGGACTTTGTGTCCCCACCTTGCATTTCTCAATCCACATTTTGTATGTGCATTGGGGAATGTGATGTGGTGACTGTGCTGTCTGTCCACAGCCAGATTATGTTAATCTACATTGCTGAATTCTGCTCCCCCTAGTGGACACCTTTAAGACTGCTTTGTTCTTTTCTGTTCTGTCCTGAGGTCATGTGACACTGCAGGAAGTAGACTCTCTGTGATCAGGAAGCAGGTTGTTCTTTATTCCAGCAGCCATATTTCCTAGATTCACACTGTACTGTTGCATCCACATGCATCTATCCTTCATCCACGCCATCCAAGCATCGTTGGTATGTCAAACCTTATCATTTACTTATATCTGCAGTGTAGGATGCATATTTTGTTGTACAGTAGGTGTTTGTGAGATTGTGCTTTTAGCACGACAGCGTCGCGCTGATACTCGGCAACATGGTGCCGAGATCTCGCACTCACTGGAATAGTGACAGCACATCCCAGCAAGCGCGTCATAGAAGCGACGGGAGATCCGACTTGGATTCCCGCCAATTCTACACGTGTGCGGCGTTTGTTATGAATCCTGAGGGGGAAGTCCCCGCCGGATTTTAAATAAAAATCCGGCCTGGGTCCCCCCCTCAGGAGCATACCGGGCCCTTAGGTCTGTTATGGGTTGTAAGGAGAGCCCCCCCTACGCCGAAAAAAACGGCGTAGGGGGTCCCCCTACAATCCATACCAGACCCGTATCCAAAGCACGCTACCCGGCCAGCCAGGAAGGGAGTGGGGACGAGCGAGCGCCCCCCCCCCCCCTCCTGAGCCGTACCAGGCTGCATGCCCTCAACATAAGGGGGTTGGGTGCTCTGGGGCAGGGGGCGCACTGCGGCCCCCCCACCTCAGAGCACCCTGTCCCCATGTTGATGAGGACAGGGCCCCTTCCCGACAACCCTGGCCGTTGGTTGTCGGGGTATGCGGGCGGGAGGCTTATCGGAATCTGGGAGCCCCCTTTAATAAGGGGGCCCCCAGATACCGGCCCCCCACCCTAAGTGAATGAGTATGGGGTACATCGTACCCCTACCCATTCACCTGCAAGAAAAGTGGTAAAAACACAAATAAACCACACAGTGTATTAAAATATTTTATTTTTCTGCTCCGGAGGCCGCCCCCTGTCTTCTTTATTAGCTCTTTTACCAGGGGGGGCTCTTCTTCTTCCGCTATCCCGACGGGTCTTCTCCGCTATCCGGGGGGTCTTCTCAACTCTCCGGGGTTCTCCTTCTGTCTTCTCCGCTATCCGGGGGGATCTTCTCAACTCTCCGGGGTTCTCCTTCTGTCTTCTCCGCTATCCGGGGGGGTCTTCTCAACTCTCCGGGGTTCTCCTTCTGTCTTCTCCTTCTGTCTTGTTGACTCGGCGCACCCCGGTTCTTCGTCTCGCGAGACTCGGCGCACCCCGGTTCTTCGTCTCGCGAGACGAAGAACCGGGGTGCGCCGAGTCAACAAGACAGAAGGAGAAGACAGAAGGAGAACCCCGGAGAGTTGAGAAGACCCCCCCGGATAGCGGAGAAGACAGAAGGAGAACCCCGGAGAGTTGAGAAGATCCCCCCGGATAGCGGAGAAGACAGAAGGAGAACCCCGGAGAGTTGAGAAGACCCCCCGGATAGCGGAGAAGACCCGTCGGGATAGCGGAAGAAGAAGAGCCCCCCCTGGTAAAAGAGCTAATAAAGAAGACAGGGGGCGGCCTCCGGAGCAGAAAAATAAAATATTTTAATACACTGTGTGGTTTATTTGTGTTTTTACCACTTTTCTTGCAGGTGAATGGGTAGGGGTACGATGTACCCCATACTCATTCACTTAGGGTGGGGGGCCGGTATCTGGGGGCCCCCTTATTAAAGGGGGCTCCCAGATTCCGATAAGCCTCCCGCCCGCATACCCCGACAACCAACGGCCAGGGTTGTCGGGAAGGGGCCCTGTCCTCATCAACATGGGGACAGGGTGCTCTGAGGTGGGGGGGCCGCAGTGCGCCCCCTGCCCCAGAGCACCCAACCCCCCCATGTTGAGGGCATGCAGCCTGGTACGGCTCAGGAGGGGGGGGGGGGGGGGGGCGCTCGCTCGTCCCCACTCCCTTCCTGGCTGGCCGGGTAGCGTGCTTTGGATACGGGTCTGGTATGGATTGTAGGGGGACCCCTACGCCGTTTTTTTCGGCGTAGGGGGGGCTCTCCTTACAACCCATAACAGACCTAAGGGCCCGGTATGCTCCTGAGGGGGGGACCCAGGCCGGATTTTTATTTAAAATCCGGCGGGGACTTCCCCCTCAGGATTCATAACAAACGCCGCACACGTGTAGAATTGGCGGGAATCCAAGTCGGATCTCCCGTCGCTTCTATGACGGCTCTGTCTCCATCGCGGCAAGCCAGCTCGGCGCTGGCTCCCGCGATGGGGCTCGTAGGTGCTCAATCTCGCCGAGAAAGAGAGCGAGATTGACACAAAATCGGGTTCACCTACTGTATACATGCATTATGTTAGAGCTTTATAGTTAGGTATTAGCTAATCTATGTTAGTAGATTCCTGTCACATGCTCCTAGATCTGTGTAGTTGCCATGATGCTATAGTTCTCTCATCTGCAGACGCATTTTATGTCAGATGCTCCATAGTGTATTCTTATGCATCACTGTTCTTTGATGTATGCGTTATTGTATTAATCCACACTCCTGCATTGCATGTATGGTCTGATACTATGCTTTGTCTGTATTCACAGTTTTACCTTCTTTTGATCATACACATTAAACAAGTTACCGGAACTTTAACAGTGTGGTGATTGAAGGGCGAGTAAACTACCTGTCAAATTATTCTTCACAATAAGGGGAACAGGACAGTAAAACAACGGCTTTAACGGAGACGGCCCTTGAATGCGATAGAGCAATGCAAGCATGATCAGCGCTTAATCCGTGTACAGCAGCACTACACAGCATCGCAGTGCAGCCACAGCTTCTACTTCAGAGGGACTGAAGTTACTGTCTCACTCAGACCCACACCTAGCAACACAAAGATGTCTGAAGTTTCACAGAAGACCAGATCCAGAGTGTCACGCTCATCCAGACTCTCACATCGATCTCGTGCTTCTGAAGCAGTAGCGCTAGCCAGAGCCGAAGCAGAGGCCATGAAAGCACAAATAGTATTTGCAGAAGAAGAAGCAAAGATAAAGCAAGAAAAGGCACGTATAGAAGCTTCACTAGAAGTACTCAGTTTGAAAAAGTCAGCAGCTGCAGCAACTGCAAAAGCACAAGTATTAGAGCTTGCATTAGAAACGGATGATGACACAAGCGACAAACAAGACATCCAGCTTGACTTAAAGCAAGAAACTGCTATACAGCGTACTGAAGAATATGTGAGAGAACATTCACAGATTCTCCATCAACCTGATCCAATCTCAGAAGATGGAAACAAGTACCCACACAGCAGCACACGCTTTCCACTTCAGACAAGTTCACAGCAGCAGAACGCCTCTTGTCAAGACCCTCCCTTCACTGCAGACCTATCATTTTATGCCCCTCCAATGAGAAACTCCAGCGGTCAGATCTTCAGGGAAGACCCTTCGATGGACAGCAAGCGACTTGACACTCCACACCACTGCATAGATCCACCTGACTGCTACAGCTATCCTATGCCTCCAGTGGAAAAAGGAACTTATACTTGCTCATCAGATGCAAGAATGATACCACCAGTTAATCGCTACCCAGACTCTCCAGCTCACAACCAAGTCACGTCGGATCTGGTAAGATATATGGCAAGACGAGAAATTATTTCAAAGGGACTTGTGCAGTTTGATGATCTGCCAGAAAACTATAGGGCTTGGCGGGCTTCATTCAGAAATGCTATAACAGATCTTAATCTCTCTTACAAAGAAGAAATAGATCTTCTGGTGAGATGGTTAGGCATTGAGTCATGCAAGCAAGTGAAACGCATACAAGCTGTACATGTGAATGACTCCAGAAAGGGTTTGCAGATTGCATGGCAGAGACTTGATGAGTGCTATGGGGCTCCTGAGATTATAGAGGACTGCCTGTGGAATAGAGTAGACAGCTTTGGGAAAATCTCCAGCAAAGACCATCCCAGGCTTAGAGAGTTAGGAGACCTGTTAATGGAACTGCAAGCTGCAAAGGAAGAAGGTGACTTTCCAGGTCTAGCCATTCTTGATACAGCTAGGGGTATAAGCAACATTGTTCAAAAATTGCCAATTTCCCTACAAGAGAGGTGGATGACCCAGGGCTCCAGATATAAAGAACTGCACCGGGTGTCTTTCCCACCATTCTCTTTCTTTGTGAGTTTTGTCACACAACAAGCAAAGATGCGTAATGATCCAGGGTTCATCCTGTCCCCTCAAAGCTCTGATGGTTGGAGACTAGAGAAACACCATCACAAGAATACTACTCATAGAACCTCTGTCTCAGTGCACAAGACTGAGACTTCTACAGGTACACCATCACAGAAAGAGCCTGCCCGTCCCAAGACTGCGGATCTTACCCAAGGTTGCCCCATTCATCGCAAGCCTCATCCTTTGTATGAATGTTGTAGCTTCAGGGTAAAACCTTTAACTGAAAGAAAGGCCTTCCTGAAGCAAAATAATGTTTGTTATCATTGTTGTGCATCTACTTCACATCTTGCAAAGGACTGTGATAAGACTATCTGTTGTATAGAATGCAATAGCAATAAGCATGTGTCCGCTATGCATCCTGGTCCCGCACCATGGACTGTGAAAGCTGAAACAGGGGTAGAGCATGGCGGGGAGGGACAGGAAAGTAGCTTATCAGCAGATGTGTCAGCTATGTGTACTGAAGTTTGTAGAGAAAATCTTCAGGGCAGGTCTTGTTCAAAAATCTGCTTGGTCAATGTGTACCCTACAGGGCATAGGGAAAGAGCTACCAAAGTTTATGCAATCTTAGATGACCAGAGCAATAGATCTTTGGCAAGACCAGAGTTGTTTGAGCTTTTTGGGTCAAAAGGTCACCAATTGCCCTATTCTCTCAAGACATTTGCGTGAGTGATCAACACTACTGGGAGAATGGTACATGGCTTCCAGTTGGAATCCCTTGACAGACAAGTGTCCGTTCCACTACCCACGCTGATAGAATGTGATGAAATCCCAAATGTTCGATCAGAGATCCCTACCCCAGAGGTTGCACTTCATCATACACATCTGAGGCAAATAGCCACTCAGATACCTGAGCTTGATCCTAATGCCTCCATTCTCCTGTTGCTAGGCAGAGATATTATTAGGATCCACAAGGTCAGGGACCAGATTAATGGGCCAAACGACTCTCCTTACGCCCAAAGATTAGACCTAGGGTGGGTAATAGTGGGCAATGTATGTCTAGGTGGTGTCCACAGACCAGACACCGTGCATAGCCTCTATACCAACATCTTAGATAATAGCCGGGGATCGCTGTTCACACCTTGCCCAAACTTCTTTGCTGTGAAGGAAAGCTTCAATACCGGCATTCCCTTGACCCTGCAGGCCTCATCCATCTCGAATTCCTCTTGTATGGAAAACTGTCTTGGCCACAAAGCCTTTGAAATTACCAAAGAAGATGATAAAATGGCTCCTTCTCGCAGTGAGCTTGCTTTCCTGGAGATAATGAAGAGAGGCTTCTACAGGGACGAAGACAACAGCTGGGTTGCTCCGCTACCTTTTAAAACACACAGACAACGCCTTCCAAATAACAAGACACAGGTTTTGCACCGATTCAGGTCTCTTCAAAAATCCTTTAAACAGAAGCCCGACATGAAAATACATTTCTTTGCTTTCATGGAGAAAGTAATACAGAATGGCCATTGTGAAGTAGCGCCACCCCTTGACATAGAAGAAGAATGCTGGTATCTACCTCTGTTCGGGGTGTACCACCCGAAGAAACCCTTGCAAATCAGAGTAGTCTTTGATTCAAGTGCCCAGTGTGGTGGGATATCCCTGAACGACATCCTTTTGAAGGGTCCAGACCTCAACAACAATCTCTTAGGAGTATTACTTCACTTTCGAAAGGATGCTATTGCCTTTGTGGCCGACATTGGCCAAATGTTTCATTGTTTCCTGGTTAGACCTGAAGATAGGAACTTTTTAAGATTCTTCTGGCATAAGGATAATAACCCAGCAGAAGACATCATCGAATGGCGGATGAAAGTGCATATTTTTGGCAACAGCCCCTCACCAGCAGTAGCCATTTTTGGCCTCAAACTCGCAGCATACGAAAGAGAAAGACAGTTTGGTGCAGATGCAAGAGAATTTGTAGAAAGAGACTTTTATGTTGATGACGGACTAAAATCTGTGCCAACTGCAACACAAGCCATCAACCTATTGAAGAGAACAAGAGAGATGCTGGCATGTTCCAACCTTCACCTACATAAGCTAGCATCAAACAGCAGAGAAGTCATGATGGCCTTCCCTTCAGAAGATCGGGCAAGTGACTTAAGGGATCTTGATTTTAGTGCTGATGCATTACCCATTCAGAGAAGCCTTGGCATTAGCTGGGACCTCAAAAAAGATGTTTTGACATTCCAAGTATCACAAGAGAAAAGACCTTTCACTCGTCGGGGAGTCCTCTCTACCGTGAACAGTGTATATGATCCTCTAGGTATAGCTGCACCAGTCACCATTGGAGGAAAAGGTCTTCTTCGTAATCTCACTGCAGATAGTCAAGATTGGAATGCACCCCTACCTGAAGAGAAGAAACAGCAGTGGGAAGATTGGAGAGAATCCCTACAGAAGTTGAGACACGTTGAGGTATCCAGACCTTATGTATCAATTTCCTGCTCTAATGCTCAGTATAAAGAGCTCTGTGTATTCTCAGATGCCTCTGTCCAGGCAATAGCAGCAGTAGCCTACTTAAAGGTTGTTGATGCTCAAGGAGGAGATCACATTGGGTTCGTCTTAGGAAAGGCAAAACTAACTCCACGGCCAGAACTCACGATCCCACGGCTGGAGCTTAGCGCAGCGGTCCTTGCTGTGGACATTGCGGAATTCATTACCACAGAAATTGACTTGAACATTGACACTGTTAGCTATTTCACTGATAGTAAAATCGTTCTGGGCTACATTTACAACGAGGAAAGAAGATTTTATGTGTTCGTCAGTAATCGTGTTCAGAGGATAAGAAGATGTTCAATCCCAAAGCAATGGCATTACGTGCCGACAAAGGATAACCCAGCAGATCTCGCCACCAGATCAGTATCAACAGCACATCTACAAGACTCAATGTGGCTTACAGGGCCAACATTCCTACTTCATTCAAATTCGCCAGCCGAAAAGACTGAGACTGAGGCCTTTGACCTCGTTGATCCAACAACTGATACAGACATCCGTCCTGAGGTGACAACATTAAGCACTGTATATAGAGAGAAGAGACTTGGATCTGAACGTTTTTGCAGATTCTCTAGCTGGAATACTTTGACACGAGCTGTCGCACGTCTCATCCACATTACACAACTTTACAAGGTAAAGGCAGAAAAACATCCTGAAAAATGTAATGGTTGGCATCTCTGTACAGGACCGCATCTTATTGAGTTCCTCAAGAAAGCCAGAATAATCGTCCTCCAAAATGTGCAAGGAGAAACATTTCCTAGAGAGATCCTCTGTATTCAAGAGAAAAAGAGTATCTCCAATGACAGTTCGCTTAGAGCTTTAGATCCCTTCATAGATGTAGATGGGCTACTAAGAGTGGGTGGACGTCTACGCAATGTAGATCTTGGGCACGATGAGAAAAGCCCAGTCATTATCCCAGGTCGACACCACATTGCCACCCTCATAACCCGTCACCACCATATCCAGTCACAGCACCAAGGACGACACATTACAGAAGGAGCTATTCGTACAGCGGGGTATTGGATTTTGGGAGCTAAGCGGAACGTTTCCAGTCTTATCTTCAAATGTGTTATTTGCCGGAAGCTCAGAAGGACCTGTGAAACACAGAAAATGGCAGACTTACCACCTGACAGACTTAGCACAGATCCTCCATTCACTCACATCGGCCTGGATGTATTTGGTCCTTGGTCGGTTTGCTCCAGACGTACCCGTGGAGGTAAAGCCAACAGCAAGAGGTGGGAAGTTCTTTTCACCTGTCTCAGCATCCGTGCCATCCACATAGAGATTGTAGAATCCATGGATGCCTCAAGTTTCATAAATGCCTTGAGAAGGTTCTTTGCTATTCGTGGCCCAGTCAAAACAATCAGATCAGACAGAGGAACGAACTTCGTAGGTGCTTGCCATGAACTCAAAATCTCCTCTAACCTCAATGATGAAAAGGTAGAGAGTTTTCTTTCAAGGCAAGAAGTATCTTGGATTTTTAACCCCCCTTTCGCTTCTCACATGGGAGGAGTGTGGGAAAGGATGATTGGAATCACCAAGAGGATACTAGACTCCATGTTTTTGCAACAACCTTCAAGGCTTACTCATGAGGTGCTAGTTACTTTGATGGCAGAAGTGACAGCTATTGTAAACTCAAGACCGTTGATACCAGTCTCAACAGATCCTGAAGATCCACAAATCCTTACTCCAGCAACCTTAATAACTCAAAAGATTGCACCTTATCCAGTGTTGTCCGAAACATTTGATAGTAAAGACCTCTACAAACGACAGTGGAGACAGGTCCAGAGCCTGGCTAAAGACTTTTGGCACAAATGGTACAAACAGTATTTGGCTACTCTCTAGGAACGAAAGAAGTGGCAGGCAGACAGGCCTAATGTTCAGCAGGGTGACATCGTGCTTCTGAAAAACCACCAAACCAAGCAGATTAAGTGGCCTATGGGTCGAGTGACAAAGACCTTCCCTCACGATGATGGTAGGGTCCGTAAGGTAGAGGTGAGAGTAAACACAGAAGGAAGTTCAGCTTTGTTCATTAGACCAGTAACAGAACTTGTCTTGCTCTTATCTCCTTCAGAGTAACTTTCGGTGGTCTGGTAAATTGTGGTATCTCTAACAGATACCAGGCGGGGAGTGTGCTGTCTGTCCACAGCCAGATTATGTTAATCTACATTGCTGAATTCTGCTCCCCCTAGTGGACACCTTTAAGACTGCTTTGTTCTTTTCTGTTCTGTCCTGAGGTCATGTGACACTGCAGGAAGTAGACTCTCTGTGATCAGGAAGCAGGTTGTTCTTTATTCCAGCAGCCATATTTCCTAGATTCACACTGTACTGTTGCATCCACATGCATCTATCCTTCATCCACGCCATCCAAGCATCGTTGGTATGTCAAACCTTATCATTTACTTATATCTGCAGTGTAGGATGCATATTTTGTTGTATACATGCATTATGTTAGAGCTTTATAGTTAGGTATTAGCTAATCTATGTTAGTAGATTCCTGTCACATGCTCCTAGATCTGTGTAGTTGCCATGATGCTATAGTTCTCTCATCTGCAGACGCATTTTATGTCAGATGCTCCATAGTGTATTCTTATGCATCACTGTTCTTTGATGTATGCGTTATTGTATTAATCCACACTCCTGCATTGCATGTATGGTCTGATACTATGCTTTGTCTGTATTCACAGTTTTACCTTCTTTTGATCATACACATTAAACAAGTTACCGGAACTTTAACAGTGTGGTGATTGAAGGGCGAGTAAACTACCTGTCAAATTATTCTTCACAATAAGGGGAACAGGACAGTGACTGATATATAAACAGACAATGAGAATGGAGTAATTGACAGATTTAGTACATTACTGGTTGGACTTTGTGTCCCCACCTTGCATTTCTCAATCCACATTTTATATGTGCATTGGGGAATGTGATGTGGTGACTGATATATAAACAGATAATGAGAATGGAGTAACTGACAGATTTAGTACATTATACATAGTACATGTGTTGGCACGGTCTAACCAATATGAATGTGGCTGGAGGACTTCGCCTTTTTTCCCTTTTTCTCCCTTCTGTGGCGCGTAGAAAATATCTCAGGTGGGATCTGCTTGTCATGCCAGTAACGTTGGAAACCATCAAGACCATCAAGGTTAAATTTTTTTCTTCCACCTTTGAATGTCCCATGTTTGGTGCTCTCTTGCAAAGTCCAAACGAGCAGTTCTGTGGCGTTCAAGGAGACAAGGTTTTTGAAGACATTTTTTGTTTTTGAAGCCCTTTAGTCTCAGATGCCGTCTGATGGTTATGGGGCTGCAGTCAGCACCAGTAAGGGCCTTAATTTGGGTCGAGGATCGTCCAGTGTCTTGACGGACAGCCAATTGGATCCTTTGGCTCAGTGCTGATAAAAAAAATTTGGGTCTTCCACTTGACTTTTTTGTTCCATAACCCTCAGGATCATTTAAGAAATTCCAAATGACTGTCTTACTGCGTCCCACCTCAGCAGCGATGGTGCGCTGTGAGAGACCCTGCTTATGCAGTTCAACAACCCAACCACGTTCAAAAAGGGAGAGTTTTTTTGCCTTTGCCATCACAATGTGTGACTACCTGACAGAAAATGACAATGAATCCACATCTTTGCACAGATTTGACCTTTTAAAGGCATGTGGTCCAAAAATTTGGATCAGCTAAAAAACAGCCTGTTTCAATTTAATCGTAATTTTAAATTAATTGAATGCTCAAATTTTTTTTTGTCTCACTCTAATTTCTTCTTGTTGCATGTTGAAGCTCTACTTGGAACCTTGTTAAGATCCAACAATGTAAAATATGATTTTTTGCCATTTTTCAAGTGGTCTTAAACTTTTGATCAGGACTGTGTGTATATATATATATTTTTTTTTTTTTTTTTTTTTTTTGGGGACTCGCAAGATAATAAGGCCCCTTAAACGTGGGTTGTGAGCTTACATATATTTCTTACATGTAATATTGTTTATAACACGGTCTAGGAAAAATGTTCTAATACCTCATTAATATAAATTGTAATATCTAGCACTATAAATGTACCCGTATTTTTCGCCCTATAAGACACACCGGCCCATAAGACGCACCTAGGTTTTTGAGGAGGAAAATAAGAAAAAATATATTTTTAACCAAAAGGTGTGCTTTTGGTGGGTTTTTAACTAATGGTGGTCTATGCATGACACTACTATGGGGGATCTGTGGATGGGACTGTTATGGGGGGATCTGTGGGTGGCACTGTTATGGGGGGATCTGTGGATGGCACTGTTATGGGGGGATCTGTGGATGGCACTGTTATGGGGGGATCTGTGGATGGCACTGTTATGGTAGGGTGATCTGTGGATGGCACTGTTATGGTAGGGTGATCTGTGGATGGCACTGTTATGGGGGTGATCTGTGGATGGCACTGTTGTGGGGGGTGATCTGTGGATGGCACTGTTATGGGGGGGTGATCTGTGGATGGCACTGTTATGGGGGGGTGATCTGTGAATGGCACTGTTATGGAGGGGGATCTGTGGATGACACTGCTATATATGTGTTACCCACAGATCCCCCACCCAATAACAGTGCCATCCACATATACCCCACCCCATAACAGTGCCATCTACAGATCACCCCCCATAACAGTGCCATCCACAGAACACCCCCCATAACAGTGCCATCCACAGATCACCCCCCATAACAGTGCCATCCACAGATCTCCCCCCCCAAAACAGTGCCATCCACATATCCCCCACCCCATAATAGTGGCATCTACAGATGCCCTAATATACTGGAGCTACGATAAACCTGTGGGAGGGGCCGGTGTCATGCAAATGCGGCGGGGCCGGTGCGGTCACTGTACTCCGGCCCCAGCGTTCACTCACTTCCTTAATGCCTAAACATTTTATAATAATAGTTTTTATTGAAGTTCCGATCCCCAGCCCCATCTGTACTACTTACTAAATGTCCTGTAGCAGGCAGAGCAGGGCGGCCGGCCGGAACTCACTGACGTCACGTGCCTGCGCCGCCTACTTCATTTATAAAGTAGGCGGCGCAGGCACGTGACATCAGTGAGTTCCGGCCGGCTGCCCGACCTGCTCTGCCTGCTACAGGACATTTAGTAAGTAGTACAGATAGGGCTGGGAATCGGAACTTCAATGAAAGCTATTATTATAAAATGTTTAGGCATTAAGGAATTGAGTCAGCGGTGGGGCCGGAGTACAGTGACCGCACCGGCCCCGTGGTCACTGTACTCCGACCCCACCGCTGACTCACTTTCTTAATGCCTAAACATTTTTTTGGGGGGGGGAAGTGCATCTTATGGGGCGAAAAATACCGTATGTATGTTTCACTATCATCATTAGTAAAGTAGTAGTTGGCCTGATTATGACTTAATAAAAACGATCATTACAGGTGGCATGTCACTAAGCTCCATCTGTATTGTGTTTAATATCGTGTGCACAATGGATGTTATATTTTAGTAAATTTTATTTGTAGATATGTATTATAAATAAAAATATGTTGCATAAAGATTTTAAATGCATTTTTTTTATTTTATAACCAAATGAATTTTCTTGTGTGTAAAGGTTAGAGAAATCATGTTTATATAGTAAGTGTATTTTGCTTATATTAATGTATATTAAACATTTACAATTAGTCATGTGGTCTATGTGTTAGTGGTACATAAATATCATTATGCACTGTATATAATAAAGACAACGAACACTAAAATGCAGGAAAATAAAAATTGTTTAATAAAACACAGATTAGTCAACTTGACTATTTTTGTTATTAAATAATAACATATATAAAATAGTAAACAAAAAATTTACACATTAATGAAACTGCCAGGTGGAGATGGGGAACCCTGAAATTGAGGGCCATGGTAGGATTGTTGTGTAGGTGGGGCCAGAGTGCACAGAGTGGCCAGGCTGGGATGAGGAGGGGACTGGCTGCCCATATGAAGTTGGGGCCTGATATGGTTGGCCATATGGCCGACTTGGTAGGTCTTAATGTTCCCTACTGCTGAGGAAATGTGGCGGACCCTGGGAAGGCTGTGGAATGGGCATTGGGCGGGGGCCAGACATGTGCCCATGGGCGCACCAATTTTCAAGCGATACAAAAATGTCTGTTGGGTCATTGGGCGGAGTGTCTGCCTCCAGAATAATTCCAAGAGCTGCTTTGGTTTTTAGCAATCGTTATGGAGTCAGACTGCGCAAATAAGAGGCCAGACTTTGACAGTACAAGTCAAATTGGTCCTCCTGCCGGGCTCTAGACAAATAATCCAGGACCTGGCTATTGACTAGAGCTTCGGCAGGAGGCATGGGCCGTCTCTTTTGCTGGATGGGTAGGGGCAAAGTGGGGGGAAAATAGACTCCCGAAGCAGCCAGACGGGAGGCTGCAGAGGTGCCGGGTCTTTCTTCAGTCTGTGAAGGAGGTGGCCCAGAGGGAGTCCCCTCCTCACAGGTGCTGGAATGCTGGGGAGCCAACTCGTCTGCTTCCTCGTCAAGGTTGTCCTCCGTTCTTCACAATGTAAAAAAAACAGAACATGTAAATTATTATATGAACACATTTTTTATTACAACAATAGTAAAATCACATATTACTATCATCAGCAAAAGACAATGAACACATAGTACTACATTAAAGAGGACCTTTCACCACTTTTGACATGTCTTGTTTAATTACTTCATGTATTCCCCATGTAATAACAATTCAGGATCATCTATTCTTATGGCTCAATGTAGTGCAATTCCTTTATATTATTTCTACTAGAAGTTATGATTGATTTGCTTATAGCCTTCAGTAAGTAAGGGTACAGAATGGTTGTGAAAAGTTGGGGGGTGTACCTGCAAACAAACATTGCTGCACTGATTGGATTGAATGAGTCTGTGCAGGTACACATTTATTGTAGGCTAATAGCAATTCCAATATTACTTCTAGTAGGAATAACAAAGGAACAGCACAACATACAGTCATAATAATAGATGCTTCATGATTGTTAAAACAGGAGTGGTGAAAGGTCCTCTTTAAGTAAACACCATATGACATATGTGATCATGTACCAACATTCTGGAAATTAGAAGTGGCATAGCTGCCAATAGTGTTGAGCGCGAATATTCGTATTACAAATTTTTATCGTGAATATCGGCACTTTGAGAATTTGTGAAAATTTGGAATATAGTGCTAAATATTCTTAATGACGAATATTTGTAAATTTTTTTGTTTTGTTTTTTAACACAGTACACATCAGGTGATCATCCCTCCCTTCTTCTAGCTTGTGGGCCAATGAGAAAGCTTTGTCGCAGCTTAGCAACATCCCTAGCAACTAATAGAAAAGTTGCCTACCTCTTACTATATAAGAACCTCCCCAGCAGCTATTTTCTAAAGTTTATTGCAGTTATGAAAGAGACAGCAGTGTCATTGCTGTGCTCTGTGCTTTGTTGTATTACATTAGACAGTTAACTTATGTATATAATTCAGATAGTTAAGGGGAGATGGTTAGTGTAGGTTAGATTGATCTATAGTGTAGCTGATAGGATCCAGTGCAGGGTGTTAGGCAGTGTAATAGGTTCTGATGTCCATACATACATGCTACAGACATAGTGCTATGATGTCACAAGTTGCACGTTTTGCGAAAAAATATGCGCATCATTAATTGCTGAAAATTGGCAAGCGCAAATATATTGGAGCACTCTATCTGCATATAAAGCTATTCTAATGTTCTGCCGTGCCAACCATTTTCTCCAGTCTCAGGAAGATTATACCAGCTTGAAAAATGTAGCATAAGTGACCCATGCCGGTATTTTGCGCGCATTACGTGAATAATACATTGGCGATTTTTGCGATCCAGGATATAATCTCGAATTCTCAAATTTGCGAATATATTACGAATATTCTACAAAATATTCGCAAAATATTGCGAATTCGAATATTGCCCCTGCCGCTCATCACTAGCTGCCAACCAATAGCAAATAACCCAATTCCACTTGTAATGTTGTTCACATACTTTTTGTAATGAAAGAAGGCTTCGGCTTGTTTGCTATCGCCAACTATTACATTTCTCATTTACACATTATTAAAAATGACATTACTCACATAGTCAACATACAGTGTGTATTGATAAACATGTAGTGGTCATTGTTTATTATTCACTTACGGACGCAGCTCCATGACCGGTGGCAGGAACATCAGCTGCTCCCGATATATAGAGGGCCTTTTCGTAGATTGTCCCGAACCACTGCGGCCTTGCTGCTGCATTTCCTTTCAGAATTGGTCCCTGCAGCTCTGCCACTGATTCTTGATCTCATCAACTGTGCTAGAAAAATACCAGAAGAAAAATGTTGCCATGTGCTATGCTAGGGAGGACAAACAATGCCATGTGCTAAGCTAATGAGGACAAACAATGCCATGTACTATGCTAGGGAGGACAAACAATGCCATGTGCTATGCTAGTGAGGACAAATTATGCCATGAGCTATGCTAGGGAGGACAGCTAGGATCACACATGTATAGATTTGCCACTTACCCAAACTCTGGCAACTCTGGCCTTTCTTTTCTCACATATGGCATTGAACAGCTCCTGGGCTATGTCCACCCATGATGCCTCCTTCTAGTGCCGGTCGTGGTATTCCCCTGACCTTGTGTCCCAAATGCAGGGCCTCTCCTGAACAAGGAGACTGAGCCTCTCCACAATCATCGCTTTTGGTGCCTTCGGCATGCTCCAAATTGCTCCGCAAGGGCAGAATTCTTCTCCAAACTCTCCTCTCTCATGCAATGGCTGAAGGCACACGCTGTGAAAGGCAACTTCCTGCCTTTAAATCCCTTCACTGTTGCTAAGTTACTTGCATTTACAACGCAATGCAACGCAGTGCATCTGGAAGCGATGCGATTTTCACACAGCCCCATTCATTTCTATGGGACCAGCGTTGCGTGAAAACCGCAGAATATTGAACATGCTGCCATTTTCTCGCAATGCACAAGTGATGCGTTAAAAACAACGCTCATGTACACAGCCCTATTTAAATGAATGTGTCCGGATTCAGTGCGGGCGCAATGCGTTCGCATCACGCATTGCACCCGCGTAGAAAACTCGCTCGTGTGAAAAGGGCCTAACAAAGCTAGAACCAGCCCTGTACCTCACATGGATCCAACGATCTACCCATTCATTGTTTCAGTCGCTCTGCTAAATTTATATCAAGTTGGCAACTCAGGAATCATGTCCAGCTCGGGTGGCATGTCCTTTCTGCTGCAGGTCTTTCCCTATCATAGCTCAGAAGGCAATTGAAGGATAGAACTGAGTATGTGCATCCACCTCAGCAAGGTGGACAGAGAAATAAGGCAAATAACAAACAGCAAGTGGGGCTATACATAGAGTTGCAAGAAAAAGTATGTGAATCCTTTGGAATGATATGGATTTCTGCACAAATTGGTCATAAAATGTGATCTGATCTTCATCTAAGTCACAACAATAGACAATCACAGTCTGCTTAAACTAATAACACACAAAGAATTAAATGTTACCATGTTTTTATTGAACACACAATGTAATCATGCACAGTGCAGGTGGAAAAAGTATGTGAACCCCTAGACTAATGACATCTCCAAGAGCTAATTGGAGTGAGGTGTCAGCCAACTGGAGTCCAATCAATGAGATGAGATTGGAGGTGTTTGTTGCAGCTGCCCTGCCCTATAAAAAAACACACACCAGTTCTGGGTTTGCTTTTCACAAGAAGAATTGCCTGATGGGAATGATGCCTCACACAAAAGAGCTCTCAGAAGACCTATGATTATGAATTGTTAACTTGCATAAGGCTGGAAAGGGTTATAAAAGTATCTTCAAAAGCCTTGCTGTTCATGGGTCCACGATAAGACAAATTGTCTATAAATGGAGAAAGTTCAGCACTGCTGCTACTCTCCCTAGGAGTGGCTGTCCTATATAGATGACTGCAAGAGCACAGCACAGACTGCTCAATGAGTTGAAGAAGAATCCTAGAATGTCAGCTAAAGACTTACAAAAGTATCTGGCATATGCTAACATCCCTGTTAGCGAATCTACAATAAGTAAAACACTAAACAAGAATGGATTTCATGGGAGGTTACCACAGAGGAAGCCACTGCTGTCCAAAAAAAAACATTGCTGCACGTTTACAGTTTGCACAAGAGCACCTGGATGTGCACAACAGCACCAGCAGTACTGGCAAAATATTCTGTGGACAGATGAAACCAAAGTTGTTTGGAAGAAACACAGAAGAAAGTATGGTGGTGGGGGCATCATGGTTTGGGGCTGCTTTGCTGCGTCATTGCCTGGACAAATTGCTATCATCGAAGGAAAAATGAATTCCCAAGTTTATCAAGACATTTTGCAGGAGAACTTAAGGCCATCTGTCCACCAGCTGAAGCTCAACAGAAGATGGATGTTGCAACAGGACAACGACCCAAATCATAGAAGTAAATCAACAACAGAATAGCTTAAACAGAAGAAAATACGCCTTCTGGAGCTGCCCAGTCCTCAACCCGATTGAGATGCTGTGGCATGACCTCAAGAAAGCGATTCACACCAGACATCCCAAGAATATTTCTGAACTGAAAAAGTTCTGTAAAGAGAAATGGTCAAGAAATACTCCTGACCGTTGTGCACGTCTGATCTGCAACTACAGGAAACGTTTGGTTGAAGTTATTGCTGCCAAAGGAGGTTCAACCAGTTATTAAATCCAAGGGTTCACATACTTTTTCCACCTGCACTGCGAATGTTTACATGGTGTGTTGAATAAAAACATGGTAACATTTAATTCTTTGTGTGTGATTAGTTTAAGCAGACTGTGATTGTCTATTGTTGTTACTTAGATGAAGATCAGATCACATTTTATGACCAATTTGTGCAGAAATCCATATCATTCCAAAGGATTCACATACTTTTTATTGCAACTGTATATATTTTTTTGAATAACTCAGTGGCTGTACAAAATATTTAATTACATGGCTGATAAACTATGATAAAGTTAATGCTATGAAATGACTGTATCCCCGCTGTATCCCAGCTCTTAAAGGGGTTATCCAATACTATAAAAATGTCCCCCATATGCCAGGCCCCTCTCAATGAATATACTTAACCTGGTCCCCGCTCCCTGCGCTGCTTCTGGTCCCCGCACCGCCATTACTTCTTATCCCCGAGCACTGATGAAAACATCAGGTGTCAGGGACGAGCAGCCAATGGCATGTGGGGATGGGGACAACACCTTTAATATTCATACCATAATGATGTTACTGGCTGACTTTTTGTTCAATAAAGTTTAATTAGTCTTACCGGTAATTCCTTTTTCGCGAATCCTCCATGACGGCACCTTACTTGGAGATTATCCTCCTCCTCCAGCCAGGCAGGGACAGGAAGGTTCAAAAGGGCCCGCCTCCTCACTTATCTTCAGTGTCTTCTGGACTTGACAGGCCCTAAACTTACACAGTCATTTGTGACCTTCACCAGTTACTTATCTATTCTCTGTTATACATATTAAATCTCATACATATAACTCTAGACTAATTATTTAATTTTATAACTAGTCTCTTTTTTTTTTTTTTTTGTGGGGGGGGGGGGGGATATAAGCGGTGCCGTCATTGAGGATTCGCAAAAAAGGAATTACTGGTAAGACTAATTCAACTTTTCCCCTCCCCTCCATGACGGCACCTTACTTGGAGAACTAACAGATTAGTCAATTAGGGAGGGACAACTGCTTGTAAAACTTTCCTACCGTAGGATAGGTCTCTTTTAGAATCAATATCTATCCTATAGTGTTTTACAAAGGTATGAGGATTCGACCAGGTTGCTGCCCTACAGATCTGATCCAAGGAAGCGGATGCTTCTTCCGCCCATGAAGTCGATACTGCCCTTGTAGAATGAGCCTTGATATTTACCGGGGGTCGTTCTCCTATTGCTATGTAGGCTTCTGAAATGGCCGAATTTAACCAGCGTGTAATAGAAGGTTTGGACGCTTTTAATCCTTTCCTACCCCCTAAGAATTGGACAAATAGGTTATTAGATTTTCTCCAGTCCTTAGTTTCTGATATATATTTCAGAACACACCTTCTGACATCCAAAGTGTGAAAAACTTCTTCTTTTTTAGATCTGGGATTTTCACAGAACGAAGGGAGAACCACCTCCTCCATCCTATGGAACTCCGAGACAACCTTAGGTAGAAAGGAATTGTCGAATCTTAGAATTATTCTGTCGTCCCTGATCGTCATGAAGGGTTTTTTAACCGAGAAGGCCTGTATCTCATTAACCCTACGTGCAGAAGTAATGGCCACTAGAAATACTGTTTTAAGGGTCAGATATCTGATATTTGCTGACTCTAAGGGTTAAAGGGGGGTTTAGTGAGACCGGAAAGGACAGAGTTTAAATCCCACGGAGCGACCAGAGGTCTACTCCGGGGTCTGAGTCTGACAGTTCCCTTCATGAAGCGAATGATATTTTTTCGTCTAAATAGGCACTTAATGCTAAAATCTGAACTCTAAGAGTGCTAGGTTTTAACCCTTTATTAAAACCTTCTTGAAGAAAATCTAGAATAGACAAAATACTCCCCACAGAGTTAGAAGTACTTTCTGAACACCAGGAAACATATCTATTCCAGATTTTGCGGTAAATTCTATTAGTGACTTCTTTTTTGCTGGCTAGCATGGTATTAATTACTCTGTCCGATAAACCCTTAGATTTTAAGACTGCCCTTTCAGGATCCAAGCAGAGAGGTGCAGACTTTGCGTCTTTGGGTGGAGAACTGGCCCTTGACAGAGGAGGTCTTCTGACCAGGGTATAATCCATGGATCCTCCTTGGACATCTTTGCCAGGAGAGGAAACCAGGATCTCCTCGGCCAGTTGGGAACAATTAGGATTACCTCGGTCCTCTCTTCTTTTATTTTCCTGAGAACCCTTGGAATCAGAGGCAGAGGTGGGAAAGAGTATGCCAGTTGAAAATTCCAAGGAAGAGCTAGCGCATCTGTTCCTGCACTTCTCGGATCCCATGGATCTAGGGAAAAATAAGTTGGTAATTTCGCATTTATTTTGTTTGCAAAGAGGTCTATTTGGGGAAGACCCCACCTTTGTGTTAAGGTCTGAAAAATTTCCTCTTTTAAACTCCACTCCCCCGGATCTAATTTCCTGCGGCTGAGGAAATCCGCTTGGATGTTTTGCGTCCCTTTTAGAAAAACCGCTGATAGGGAGAGGAGATTCTCCTCCGCCCACAAGAAAATCTTGATGGCTAGGGCTTGTAGTTGCTTGCTTTTTGTT
This sequence comes from Bufo bufo, assembly GCF_905171765.1. Classification (NCBI taxonomy): domain Eukaryota; kingdom Metazoa; phylum Chordata; class Amphibia; order Anura; family Bufonidae; genus Bufo; species Bufo bufo. Next base: position 337,666,847 of record NC_053393.1, on the reverse strand, counting down.
CCTCCCTGGTGGTTTATATATGCTACCACCGTCTTGTTGTCTGATCTTATTTGTACATTGGACCTCTTTAACTCCTCTGAGAAGTAACTCAGAGCCTCCCACACCCCCAGAAGTTCCCGGTGATTTGAAGAGTATCTCTTCTGGGATTGTGACCACTCCCCTTGGGCTGACACTGTTTGGAGATGTGCTCCCCAGCCCCATAGGCTGGCATCCGTGGTGAGGATCAACTGATCTCTCACTATCCATGGAACTCCCCTCTGTAGATTTGAATTTAATTCCCACCATTTTAGTGAGGACCGAATGTGATCCGGAATTGTTATTAGACTGTCCAGGGAATCTTGTTTCCGGTTCCATATTTTTAACATAAACGTCTGAAGAGGACGGGAATGTATTTGTGCCCACTTCACTGCCGGGATACCAGCTGTAAAGGATCCTATCAGGGCCATCGTTTGTCTTATGGTGTGGGATTTTTGTTGCCTGAATTGTTTTACTTGGGATTGGATTTTTGTGATCTTTTCTGCTGGTAAAAAGCATTTTTGGCTCACTGAGTCTATGAGAATTCCCCAAAAAACTATTTTTTTGTGTGGGAACTAAGTGAGACTTCTCCCGATTTAAAATCCAACCCAGTTCCTCCAGTCTGTCTATTGTTTTGGATAGATTGGTCTCTAGGTCTTTCTGGGAGTCCCCCACTATCAAAAGGTCGTCCAGATATGGAACTATCATTATTTTTTCCTTCCTCAGAGGGGTTATTGCCTCTAGCATATTTTTTGTAAAAAGCCTGGGGGCAGTCGTTATCCCAAAGGGTAGAGCTTGAAACTGGAAATGTTTTAGATGCCCTTGGATCCATACCGCTATTCTCAAGAAAGGTTGTGACCCTGGATGAATGGGTACGTGAAAATACGCATCTTTTAAATCTATGGATGCTAGAAACACCCCTTCTTGTAGAACTTTGACCGTGGTTCTTATAGATTCCATCCTGAATTTCTCGTACTTTATGGACCTGTTCAGGGCTTTCATATTTATAATGAGACGCATTTTCCCGTTTGGTTTTTTTTACCAAGAAAACCCTGGAATAACAGCCCAGACCGACTTGATCCGTTGGTACCGGAACTAAGACTTTCATCTGAACTAGCAGTTCGATTTCTTGCTCCATGCAAAGCTGGAGATGTTCTGAGCTCTGAACTGGAGTCTGAACAAATAGAGAGGGGAGACTCTTGACAAAGGGAATACTGTACCCCTTGTGGAGGGTATTTAGTAACCAGTGGCTGCATGAGTATTTTTCCCAGCAAGCCACAAATTTTCCCAGTCTTCCCCCCACTGGGGCTCTGGCGTCATTTTTTGGAAGATTCCTCGGAACGGGGAGAGAACATAAAACCCTTCCCTTTCTGTCTTCCTGATCTCCAGTTTTCCGTTTTACTCCTTTTATTTTGAAAACTAACCTTTTTTTGGGGACGAAAAAAGGGAGCTTTCCTCTTCTTTTTATCTTCTGGGAAGTTCTTTTTGGAATCAGAAGCTTTCTCTAGAATTTTATCTAAGTCCTGACCAAAGAGAAGATTACCATAAAATGGGATGTTACATAATTTTGCTTTGGAACCTGTGTCTCCGGACCAAGCTTTTAGCCAAAGTGCCCTTCTAGAGTTATTGGCTAGCTCTTGCGGCTAGCCTGACAGAATCCGCTGTTGTGTCTGACAAAAAATCGACGGCTTTTAATAAGAGAGGGAAGGAGTCTGCAAAGTTTTCGTATGGGGTATTGGATTTTAATAGTATATCTAGTTGTTCCAACCAACTTTTTAGGGACCTAGCTACGGACGTGGCCGCGATATTAGGTTTAAATAAAGCCGCGACCGCATCCCAGGTTCTTTTAAGGTTAGCATCCACTTTTTTGTCCATAGGATCACGCAATGATCCTGTATCTTCGAATGGTAAAGAAGAACCTTTAGCTAGTTTGGAGAGTGAAACATCAATTTTAGGACAACTCAAGAACGGGGATAATTCTTCTTCGTCGAAAGGAAGCCTTTTCCTAATTGTTCGGGGTAGGAAAACCTTCCTGTCAGGATTTTTCCACTCCCTCAAGATAAGAGACTGCAGATTTTTGTGTACAGGAAATACCCTTTTCTTCTTGGTTTCTAATACTGAAAACATTCTATCCTGGGCGGACCTATGTACTTTTTCTTCTCTAATTTCCATGGTATCCCTGACCGCTTTCAATAGATCGTTTATATCGTCAGATGAAAATAGATAATTTTTAAAATCTCCATCAGAGTCAGAATTATTACTATCCTCATCGCTATCTGAAGAAACATCAGAGGAAGATGAAGAGGTTTTTAAGGGGGATTTTTTCCTGGGCCCCTGTTTTGATGTTGATGGAATGCTAGCGGCTGCAGAAAAATCTGAGAAAGCGGTTTTTATTTCTTGCTTAATCAGTCACTGCAATTCCTGTTTTAAAGACGGGACTTCTTCCCTAACAATGCTATCAATGCATTTTACACAAAGTTTTTTAGCATAATTATCGGGGAGTTTGGCCGAACATACGCGACATCTAGGAATTTTAGATTTCGGCGATATTTTAGGCCTTACAGAACTATCTTTGTCGCTCTTCCATACAAAAAAAGGGGAAAGATGAGAAAGACTTAGTAACAGTGCAAGCAGCATTCCATACTCACAACCTGGATGTCACTCACAGCTACAGGTTGGTCCATAGCTTCCTCCTGATCCATATGTGTGGATATCTGAGGCTGCAGGAAAGCTTGCAATCTCTCTGGTCAGAGGCCGACATCCGACTTGACCAGGGCGCCAGTTTTTAAACCTCCGTATGGCCAGAAGTCTCCCCAGGACCTCCGACGTCATCCGGGCCGGCAACTCTCAGGCTACCACAATTAGGCCCCCAGATGACGTCACCCGCCGGAGCCGAGAATCTCGGGCAGCGGGCGGCCTAGAAACCGGAAGTACTCCTTTGAGTGTCCGGTTGTCGCGGCCTGCCACTACGCGCTGGCGCGCGCGAGTTTTGAACAAGGAGAGGACCGCGGCAGGCATCCATGGAACGGACTTACTTGCCCAAGGTAAGACCGTGGCTGGCACAATGCACCCGCCATCCGCGATAGCTCCCAACCGGAGCATGAACGTAGTTCCTCTCTTCCGCCTGGCAGGGACAGGAAGACCCTGAAGATAAGTGAGGAGGCGGGCCCTTTTAAACCTTCCTGTCCCTGCCTGGCTGGAGGAGGAGGATAATCTCCAAGTAAGGTGCCGTCATGGAGGGGAGGGGAAAAAACATGGCAACATTTAATTCTTTGTGTGTTATTAGTTTAAGCAGACTGTGATTGTCTATTGTTGTTACTTAGATGAAGATCAGATCACATTTTATGACCAATTTGTGCAGAAATCCATATCATTCCAAAGGGTTCACATACTTTTTAATGCAACTGTATATATTTTTTTGAATAACTCAGTGGCTGTACAAAATATTTAATTACATGCAGATACAAAAGTATTCAGATCCCAGTGCTAGTCTGAAAACTGCAGAACATTTTTTTTGTGGGACCACTGAGATGAGGATTGCTTCATGTACTCAATAAATGGCTGATAAACAATGATAAAGTTAATGCTATGAAATGACTGTATCCCAGCTCTTAAAGGGGTTATCCAATACTATAAAAATGTCCCCCATATGCCAGGCCCCTCCCAATGAATATACTTAACCTGGTCCCCGCTCTCTGCGCTGCTCCTGGTCCCCACACCGCCAAACATCAGGTGTCGGGGACGAGCAGTCAATGGCAGGCGGGGACGGGGACAACACCTTTAATATTCATACCATAATGATGTTACTGGCTGACTTTTTCTGGGCATATGGAACCTATTAAGAGCTACAGAACAAGTCTATACAAAAGAGGAGGAGAGGGTATTATTCAGATTTGTCCTGAGAAGTGCTAGAGTCTAGTAAAAAAGTAATACGTTAATGATGAGTTACACTAAAGAGCCATAACCTTCGCAAATTTAGGTAGGAAAATTATGATGCTTAAAGGCCAGGGCTATGTATAGTAGAATCTCACTGATCTGTAATCTCCACCTGCTAAATTTAGAATTTTTGCACTATGCCATCTCAAATCAATGCATGTACGGGCTGAAAAAAATAGCTAAGACTATCTGATGCCAACAGAACTAAGATTGCTAATTCTCATATAGCTTCCCATAAACCAAGATGAGCATTGACTGGCCTTCAATACTCCCTATGTGTACTCAGCGCTCTCCTTAAGGAGAAATATTTCCTTAACTAAGGCTTCTCAGGTAACCAAGCAAATTTTCTTTGTTCCACTCTCTTAAAGGGTAGCTACCCAAAAAGGGCTGGGTTTCTGGTATAATGAAACAGAAAACAGAGGCAGTGTATCTAATGGGAGAACCCCCATAAGATGTTGATCCTGTTCCAGGATGTGCCAATATTTTTTTTTAAATGCTGTCACTCTGCCTATCAGAATCGTTATATTGTGTAATAATGTCCATGTTCAATTGTGATTCATGTTTCTTACTTGGCTCCAGATATTTTTCTGTGTGACATTATTCCTTATTATCCCTGCGTCTTCAATTAGTTTTTTGGGTACCCTTTAATTTTGAACCTTTTTTCTAAGATCTGAGCTTGTATTTGTAATGTATGGTTGTTAGAGCAGTTCCTCTGTATACATTTCAATTGGCTTTAGGGAATATTTAAGAGCCACTTTTTGGAGTTAAAATTATTGTAGCTATCAGAACTCACTGTTTTGAAAAAGTTCCTGGTATGAGACACTCAGGTTTCTTATCTTTTTTTAAAAGGAGACTGGCTTACATGTCTCTTTTTCAGAGAAACATTATGTGGGGACACAAGCATGGCAATATATAAAAAAATCTGATTGGAAATTTTGAGACTACCACCAGGGCAAAATCTTATTATGAAAAAGCACTGATTGAATAGTTTGAGGTTACCTCCAAAAACTTAGTGGATAAAAATATAGGGTAAAATTGATCTATGATACCCAAGGAGATATGTATACCGTAAGTAAACATACATACTTGAAATTAGTACATTGGTTCTATCAATTTGGAATTCATCCTGAATTTTAAAAAAAAATCAGCTTCTAACAAGCCTTCATTTTTCACAAAGCATTTTAGGCAAAACAAAAGAAAAAGACCAGTGTGCGAAAAAAAAACATGTATCATATAATTTTTTTTTTAAATAGCTAGGTTTTTCACACCTACAGACACAGCATAACCATCCAGTTGTTGCCCAGCTTTTTAAACAGGCTTAGGATAACTAGGATAATGGCTAACTAGCCTTGCCTAATATCTGCAAATAGCCTATATCAAAGAAAAGCTGTTTTAGCTGAGAGGTCTTGGGGAGACCTTTGGGTGGTTACTATTCCTTTACTATTATATATTTTAATATACATGATGTCTTTTGCAGCCTATGCAATGTTTCTCTTGGCAAAACATAAGCAATTTAGAAAGAATTACCTTTCTTATCCTTTTTGTCAGGAGTGGTAATTTGAATATCTTTCCCAAAAATCCCAAAATATGCAAGTTAGTTTTCCAGACAAAAATACAAAAAATAAATTATTTCTATTGTCAGCTGATGCTAGATATACTAATTTGCTCATATTTTCTCAAAAATCAAAACAGTTTTTTAGCGTACATGAAGTAATCAGATATACTAGGTGGTGTCACGGTGGGGAGTGGGGAAAACCCCCCACCGTTCAATGTCAAAGGGATAAAGGAGAAGCAGCTAGATCAGGACGCCAGAATCAGGGAGCAGGTCACCTCCTAAAGCGTCCCTAATCCTCCCCATAACTCCTCACCGTATGAGCGGACCTGGATGGTAGGACGGCTCATACCAGGATACCTATGGCCCTGAGTCACCCTGATAATCTCTCACATAGGAGCAGGGGAGAGACGACCTGTTCTTCCCAGACATGGATGAACAGGAGTCTCAAATGGCCTAGCAGCAGGGAAAAGGGAAGCCCATACACATCTAGAGGATCAGCAGGTAAGAACAACAAGACAACTCACTTACCTGCCGAAGCCTCCACAACTGGAACCTGTGCAGGAGCCCGAACACACAGCAGGTCACAGTACAAACAACCACACAGGAATCCAGCATACCAACTCTGCCAGAGCCCCCCCCCCCCATGCTCACAACAGTGCATGGCAGCCCCAAGCAGCACTGCATACAGGCTTATGGCTCACCCCTCCGGGAAACCAGCCCCCTCGCCGAGGTAACACACACAAAGGGAAATGTCTTGCACACATGCAGGGACAAACAACAACAACATCCCAGACATGCAACAACAAACAAGACGTACAACAAACCTCCAACTCAAACCCACACCATAAACAACACACCAGCAGGGGAAGGTAGACAAGGAGGAAACACACAGAAACTGGGAAGACCTTGATGACCACAAGGGTGGCCCTCACTGGACAGATGGTAAAGCCAGGAGAAGTGAACTACCAGCACACACCAAGCCTGGAGGAACACTGAGCTACAGGCTTCCAGCAGAAGCTAAATTGACCAAAGTGACCACACCCAATCATTGGGTTAACCCTTACAGCACCAGACAGGGGAATCTACAACTTAAAGGGGAAGTGCACACACCAGCGATCACGTTGCCACCATCAACAGCATGAGTGGCAACTATGTCACGGCGCACATAGCCAAAGCCGAGACACTGCCACCACATGCCATAATAGCAACATGTTGCCACCGGCAATCGCAAGCATGGCACAAGTGTCGCTGCACACACAGCAAAGGCCGTGACAGGTGGTTTCCATAATAGAAATAGTACCCACCCAATTGTCCCTCCCAAGCCTTGTCAGATAGAAAAGCTGATGCTCTTTGCTTGGTTCTGATAAAGGGCTTTAGTCCTGGAAGAGCTAGTCATTGATTTGAGGCTGACTTAGCTACTATCCTACTTATGTTAGGAGGCCAGTTTAAAAGGCTCAGAAATGACTGGATGGATATGCTATCTCTGCCGTTATGAAACATTCCATTTTTATTCTTTGGAGAAAAGAAGCTCAATTGTGTATGTTTATCACATGCAAATCTTTCTTGTGCTTTGCTTAAAAAACAAATCACAAAATGTTTAGGTTTGCTAGAATTGGACATTGTTTTGAAACTTGAGATAGATTATGTAATGAGTTGCTTGTAGTACGTATATACACTCACCTAAAGAATTATTAGGAATACCTGTTCTATTTCTCATTAATGCAATTATCTAGTCAACCAATCACATGGCAGTTGCTTCAATGCATTTAGGGGTGTGGTCCTGGTTAAGACAATCTCCTGAACTCCAAACTGAATGTCAGAATGGGAAAGAAAGGTGATTTAAGCAATTTTGAGCGTGGCATGGTTGTTGGTGCCAGACGGGCCGGTCTGAGTATTTCACAATCTGCTCAGTTACTGGGATTTTCACGCACAACCATTTCTAGGGTTTACAAAGAATGGTGTGAAAAGGGAAAAACATCCAGTATGCGGCAGTCCTGTGGGCGAAAATGCCTTGTGGATGCTAGAGGTCAGAGGAGAATGGGCCGACTGATTCAAGCTGATAGAAGAGCAACGTTGACTGAATGAATTTGTGAGGCCACAACACGCACAACCTTGAGGCGGATGGGCTACAACAGCAGAAGACCCCACCGGGTACCACTCATCTCCACTACAAATAGGAAAAAGAGGCTACAATTTGCACGAGCTCACCAAAATTGGACTGTTGAAGACTGGAAAAATGTTCCCTGGTCTGATGAGTCTTGATTTCTGTTGAGACATTCAAATGGTAGAGTCCGAATTTGGCGTAAACAGAATGAGAACATGTATCCATCCTCTGGTGGCTACTTCCAGCAGGATAATGCACCATGTCACAAAGCTCGAATCATTTCAAATTGGTTTCTTGAACATGACAATGAGTTCACTGTACTAAAATGGCCCCCACAGTCACCAGATCTCAACCCAATAGAACATCTTTGGGATGTGGTGGAACGGGAGCTTCGTGCCCTGGATGTGCATCCCTCAAATCTCCATCAACTGCAAGATGCTATCCTCAACTTGCCCGCAGCATGGCCACTCCTTGTGGCCATACCCTAATGCAGAGTGGCCTGGGTATACCTGATTTATAGTGATTTGTAACAAATTAATTTGTAAAGAATCAATTTTCTTGGGGAACTTCGGCGAAGCGGCCAAATCAAATGTAAAAAAGATTTGCTCAGCTATAATATTCATGCTTCATGGTCAAATTTTCCCCTACTTTTATCCACTAAGTTTTTTGGTTGTCGTCTCAAACTCTTCAATCAGAGTTTTTTTAATGATAAGATTTTTCTATGGTAATAGCCTTAAACTGTTCAATCAGTGTCATAATAAGATTTTTTTTTCTATCTCCATGCTTCTCTAGAAAAGAGACATACAAACCAGTCTCCTTTCCAAAAGGCAAATAAAACTGTGTGTTTCATACAAGGAACCTAGCTATTTTTGGTCAACTAACATTTAACAAAGTGGTTATGGTTGAGGTACTATTTCTGCTTATGAAAAGCACTGAGTACACGTGAGTTTCTGGGAAAAATATATTAAAATTAGTATATCTTATATCTGTTGGCATCAGATAGGGTAACCCAGAAAAGCATACTAGGAGCTCTTCACAAATGAAAAAGAGTACTCCCAGACAATGGATATATATTGCTCAGAAACCTAGCATAGCATATTTGTCTCTCTAGAACTCATAGTTATTCTCTGAATATTTTAGAAACAAATCTGAGATCTTAGGGTGTTATATGCCAATTTTCTAGGGACTGGAGCATAATTGATGCAGTTGCAATTCATTTGGCCGCGAAACAAGCTTTTGAAAAATTTTCCAAATTGCAAACCAAAATAATATGAAATTTGCTCATCACGACTTCAGATCGTTTAACTTTTTTCATATTTTACAAAGAAAAAAAATAAGGGGTTGGGTCAGCACAACCTGCCTGTAGGTGCAGATCACTATGGCGAAATACATATATAAACGGAAAATGCAAATGTGATCGCACACTACATCCAGCACTCTGCCCTCCATGCTGGATGAGACATTGGTTTATATTTTGGCCAAAGCATAGTAAGCCACTCACCGCGTCAAGGTCGTCTCATGAGTGGTCCCTAACTCTTGTTCCTACCTGTTCATGGGCCATGACAGCCACATAAAATCCAGGGAATGCAGGTCAGCATGCAAGCCAAGTACACTTTGCTTGTAACCCCGTCCGGTGCCATTACAGCTTTCATCGGATCCAGGGATGCAAGTACCAACATGCATGCTGAACCCACCATATACTTCTCCTGGAGCCAGATGGCTAATGGTAGGTTCTATACAAGCAGACTCAGTTTTATACTGACTTTAAAACCAGCCTCAAGGACAGATTAACTGGTCAGGTGTGCAATGACTCCAAGGAGATCGCCACGCCTCCAATATATACTACAAAGAAAAAAAATAAGGGGTTGGGTCAGCACAACCTGCCTGTAGGTGCAGATCACTATGGCGAAATACATATATAAACGGAAAATGCAAATGTGATCGCACACTACATCCAGCACTCTGCCCTCCATGCTGGATGAGACATTGGTTTATATTTTGGCCAAAGCATAGTAAGCCACTCACCGCGTCAAGGTCGTCTCATGAGTGGTCCCTAACTCTTGTTCCTACCTGTTCATGGGCCATGACAGCCACATAAGAACCTACCATTAGCCATCTGGCTCCAGGAGAAGTATATGGTGGGTTCAGCATGCATGTTGGTACTTGCATCCCTGGATCCGATGAAAGCTGTAATGGCACCGGACGGGGTTACAAGCAAAGTGTACTTGGCTTGCATGCTGACCTGCATTCCCTGGATTTTATGTGGCTGTCATGGCCCATGAACAGGTAGGAACAAGAGTTAGGGACCACTCATGAGACGACCTTGACGCGGTGAGTGGCTTACTATGCTTTGGCCAAAATATAAACCAATGTCTCATCCAGCATGGAGGGCAGAGTGCTGGATGTAGTGTGCGATCACATTTGCATTTTCCGTTTTTTCATATTTTGTTAAGTTGCAGCCTTGTGCTAAGATTAAAGAAAATCAAGTTTTCCCCCATCATTCTGCTCAATCCCCTTTAATCAGAAAGTGAAAACAGAATATTGAAAATGTTTGCTAATTTGTTAAAAAAAAAAAACAGTAAATTTCCCAAAGACATAAGTATTAAAGAGGACCTTTCACCGATTCTTACCCTATGAACTAAGTATACAGACATGTGGAGCGGCGCCCGGGGATCTCACTGCACTTACTATTATCCCCGGGCGCCGCTCCGTTCTCCTGCTATGCCCTCCGGTATCTCCGTTCCCTAAGTTATGGTAGGCGGAGTCTGCCCTAGCACTGGCCAATCGCATTGCAGAGCTCACAGCCTGGGAGAAAATAACCTCCCAGGCTGTGAGCTCTGCGCTGCGATTGGCCAGCGCTAGGGCAGACTCCGCCTACCATAACTTAGGGACTGGTATCTCCGCCAACTATAACTTAGTGAGCGGAGATACCGGAGGGCATAGCGGGAGAACGGAGCGGCGCCCGGGGATAATAGTAAGTGCAGTGAGATCCCCGGGCGCCGCTCTACATGTCGGTATAGTTAGTTCATAGGGTAAGAATCGGTGAAAGGTCCTCTTTAAGATCCTTTGCAATGACACTTGATATTTACTGTAGCTCTGGGGCCTTGTATTCCTCTTGATCATTATTTGAGATTTTTCTACACCTTGATTGGAGTCCACCTATGGCAAATTCAGCTGATCAGACATGACTTGGAAATATGCATCCCTGTCTAAATAAGTTCTCACAGTTGGCAATGCAAATCAAAGCAAAAAACAAGATACAGTATGAGGAAGAAAAACTGCCGGTAGAGATCAGAGACAGAAACTTTTGGAGGCACAGATCTGGAGAGGGGTAAAAAAAAATGCTGCAGTATTGAAAGCTTCCAAGAGCACAGTGACCTCCATTAATCTTAAATAAAAGAAGAATGGAACAACCAGGACTCTTCCTAGAGCTGGCAGCTCCACCAAACTAAGTAACTGGGGTGAAAGGGCCTTAGTAATAAAGGTGACCAAGAACCCATTGGTCACTCTGGCTGAGCTCCAAGGATCCTGTGTGCAGATGGGGAAAACTTCCAGAGGGTCAACAATCACTGTAGCAGTCGTCCAAAATCTGGGCTTTATGGACTGGCTTATACAGTGGCCAGAATGAAGCTTCATGGCAGATCCTATCAAACAAGCTGCCTTGATTATGGTGGTACATATACAGTCAGGTCCATAAATATTGGGACATAGACACAATTCTAACACTTGTTTGCTTTAACTGCAGACTGTCAGCTTTAATTTGAGGGTATTTACATCCAAATCAGGTTAACGGTGCAGGAATTACAACAGTTTGCATATGTGCCTCCCACTTGTTAAGGAACAAAAAGTAATGGGACAGAATAATAATCATAAATCAAACTTTCACTTTTTAATACTTGGTTGCAAATCCTTTGCAGTCAATTACAGCCGGAAGTCTGGAACGCATAGACATCACCAGACGCTAGGTTTCATCCCTGGTGATGTTCTGCCAGGCCTCTACTGCAACTGTCTTCAGTTCCTGCTTGTTCTTGGGGAATTTTCCCCTCAATTTTGTCTTCAACAAGTGAAATGCATGCTCAGTCGGATTTAGTTCAGGTGATTGACTTGGCAATTGCATAACATTCCACTTCTTTCCCTTAAAAATCTCTTTGGTTGCTTTTGCAGTATGCTTTGGGTCATTGTCCATCTGCACCAAAGACCCGAAAAGACCACGGAAAACAACCATGGTGGATGACCGAAGAATTCTTTCCCTGGTGAAGAAAACACCCTTCACAACAGTTGGCCAGATCAAGAACACTTTCCAGGAGGTAGGTCTATGTGTGTCAAAGTCAACAATCAAGAGAAGACGTCACCAGAGTGAATATAGAGGGCTCACCACAAGATGCAAACCATTGGTGAGCCTCAAAAACAGGAAGGCCAGATTAGAGTTTGCCAAACGACATCTAAAAAAGCCTTCACGGTACTGGCACAACATCCTATGGACAGATGAGACCAAGATCAACTTGAACCAGAGTGATGGGAAGAGAAGAGTATGGAGAAGGAAAAATAACTGCTCATGATACTAAGCATACCACCTCATCAGTGAAGCATGGTGGTGGTAGTGTCATGGCGTTGGCATGTATGACTGCCAATGGAACTGCTTCTCTTGTATTTATTGATGATGTCACTGCTGACAAAAGCAGCAGGATGAATTCTGAAGTGTTTCGGGCAATATTATCTGCTCATATTATGCCAAATGCTTCAGAACTCATTGGACGGTGAAGCGCTGTCCAATGAGTTCTGAAGCATTTGGCTGAATATGAGCAGATAATATTGCCCGAAAAACACTTCAGAATTCATCCTGCTGCTTTTGTCAGCAGTGACATCATCAATAAATACAAGAGAAGCAGTTCCATTGGCAGTCATACATGCCCACGCCATGACACCACCACCACCATGCTTCACTGATGAGGTGGTATGCTTAGGATCATGAGCAGTTATTTTTCCTTCTCCATACTCTTCTCTTCCCATCACTCTGGTACAAGTTGATCTTGGTCTCATCTGTCCATAGGATGTTGTGCCAGAACTGTGAAGGCTTTTTTAGATGTCGTTTGGCAAACTCTAATCTGGCCTTCCTGTTTTTGAGGCTTACCAATGGTTTACATCTTGTGGTGAGCCCTCTATATTCACTTTGGTGACGTCTCTTGATTGTTGACTTTGACACACATACACCTACCTCCTGGAGAGTGTTCTTGATCTGGCCAACTGTTGTGAAGGGTGTTTTCTTCACCAGGAAAAGAATTCTTCGGTCATCCACCACGGTTGTTTTCCGTGGTCTTTCAGGTCTTTTGGTGTTGCTGAGCTCACTGGTGCATTCTTTCTTTTTAAGAGTGTTCCAAACAGTTGTTTTGGCCACACCTAAATGTTCTTGCTATCTCTCTGATGGATTTGTTTTGTTTTTTCAGCCTAATGATGGCTTACTTCACTGATAGTGACAGCTCTTTGGATCTCATCTTGAGAGTTGACAGCAACAGATTCCAAATGCAAATAGCACACTTAAAATGAACTCTGGACCTTTTATCTGCTTATTGTAATTGGGATAATGAGGGAATAACACACACCTGGCCGTGGAACAGCTGAGAAGTCATTTGTCCCATTACTTTTGGTTCCTTAACAAGTGGGAGGCACATATGCAAACAGTTGTAATTCCTGCACCGTTCACCTGATTTGGATGTAAATACCCTCAAATTAAAGCTGACAGTCTGCAGTTAAATCACATCTTGTTCGTTTCATTTTAAATCCATTGTTGTGGTGTATAGAGCCAAAAATGTTACAATTCTGTCAATGTTCCAATATTTATGGAGCTGACTGTAGCTGTGCTTGCTCCTCCTCTCATTAGTTGCTGGATGCACATAGAGGTGACTAGATGCAGCACACTATATGTGCAGAGCCTGCTTTCCTGAACATAGATGCCTAACGCCATAGGTAGGTTTAGCGCAGGACCTGCCTGACTGAGACCACCTTGGTGGGGGTAGGTGGGCACAGATGTGTTTTGATCAAAATAAATTGGCTAAGAGTCTCAGATTTTATTGTATCAGAATGAGGGTTTAGTCTATATATAGTGCTTGAATCTATTGTGTTACTGCATTATTTTTTGTTTTCTGTGATTTTTTTCATAAGTGTCATGGACATCCACATATTTATTTATCATATCGTGCAGGATATTTTTATCTTTCTTGTTTATCTTTTTTCTGTGATTTTTGTTTTGAAAACGTGAATTTTATTTTAGCAAAAGGCAGCAACATAACAAAATAAGTGAAAATTTGAAGACTTTTCGATTGCATTGTACAGTGACAATAATATATTTATTTCTTTTTTTAGAGTGGACAGAAGGTATTTATAACCGGGGTCCAGTATTGGGCAATCGTAGCAAAGGACCAAATTATGTGCCAGAAGGAGGTGTTACGTTCCTGACACCTGGGACATGCAGTAAGTAAACACTAATGAAACATACTGACCAAATACTGACTACTAAATATAAGTGTGTACAGTATGGAAGAATACTATAATTTCAAATTATTGCTGAGGACTCGATCCCACTGCCATATTATGGCTTCCAGAGGATAGGTCATCAGTAGAGATGAGTGAATTTCATATTTTGAAATTCATTAACACTTTGTTTACTGGTAAAAGGGGAATTTCATTATGGATTCCGTTACCACGGACCATAATGCAATTCTATGACGGAATGCATAGGGGAATGCCTTTAGGGGCATTCAGTTATTAATTCCGTCATAATAGAAGTATATGGGCTGCAAAACGGATTTGTTCTGTTCCGTTTCCGTTATGCAGGGGAGTCCTCTCTTGCATAACAGAAACTAGACAGATCTGTTATGCAGCCCATAGACTTCTATTATGACGGAATGAATAACAAAATGCCTCTAAAGGCATTTTGTTATGCATTTCGTCATAGAATTGCGTTATGGTCACGGAATCTATAACGCAATTCACCTTTTACCAGTAAACTAATCACAAACGAATTTCATAACCGGAAATTCGCTCATCTCTAGTCATCAGTATCAAAATCTCTGAAAACCCCTTTAATCTTCCATAAACAATCTTACAATCTAGTAACTTTAGCTTCATAAAACACACATTTTATGTCTAGTGCAATAATTTGATATTGTATAGGACATTTTTTATAAACCTTACTGTATCTAACATACATCTAAACCACATTAAATCTCAATATTAAGATGACACTGGCAGCACATGGGTCATTTCTTCTGATACGAAGATTTATGATATTGACAATAATTTAGTAACTCATCTGGAAACACAGCACCAATCAAATTTAAAATAAATGCATTAGGAGAGATACCTCTCTTTAAAGCCGAATACAATATGCACCAATTGTTGTGAGACACAGCCCTTGACATAAAAAAAGATAAATTGTCTTTTAAATAAAGCATGTCAGGCACTATAACAATATCTATGCTCATTCATACAAAACTATTGATTTTATTTTTATTTTCAAATTGGAAAATGTAGAAAAATCCATAAAGACTATTTTTATAAAAAGCAAACAGAATGTGAACTATTTTCTATAGTACATAATTTTAGTACATAAAGTCACATTAAAAAAGGCTAAAAAGCAACAGAAGGCCCACCTTTGTAAACAGTTTATTTACTTTTTTTCATTTTATTGCATCTAAAATTAAGAATGAGACAACTTTACAAAAATAAGCTTAATTAAAAAAACTAATCTAGCATTTTGTGTCTTTAGGCCCAATACAAAAATATAGGGGTCATTTATTAAGACCAGCCGGTCTTAATACCCCTTTGCACAAGTGGTGGTCTGTCTAAATGTACGCCAGCTCCCTTGCTTGCTTACATTTAGACAATTTTCTATGCCTAAAACAGGCATAGAAAATGATACATGAGATAAACTTGTCTGCTCTCCCCCTTCCCCACCCACACCATGCCCCCTTTTTTAGACCTAGAGAGAGCAGATTGTGGCGCAAATAACCTTTGTGCCGCAATCTGCCTCAGATATATGCCAAAAATTGGCATATATCTATTAGTAATTGACATGGGATGAGCAAAGTGAGCTTTAGATCCAAGATTTGAAGTTGCTTTGCTCCAAACTTCCTTTTAATGCAGTATGGGCTCCGGCGAGGCAATTTTATTATCACCGAAGGCTTGCGGGACTTCACTGAATTGATTTTTTAACTTGAAAATCATTTTAAAACTTGTTTCTGACGTCTGCTTCAATACTGAGGTGCCAATCAATATCGAAATCAACTTTGGATACCGGTTTCAAAATGTTTTTCAAATTTAATAATCAAATGCCGAAGTCTCACCTTGCCGGAGCCGATAAATTTTAACAATGCACGGAGATAGATCTATTTTAAAGTGCGGTAATGCAGCGCTCACCTGTGTATCGTTTTAAGGAAGCACGGACACAGCCTGAACTCAGCTGTGAAGCAACTTGAATAGAAGAAATAATGGTGGAGTCCATCTTCCAATAAAATACAGTTTTCTTTATTATATTGTGGTAAAATCCAAAGACAAGATTCACATGTAGGGAGATGGATCTATAAATGACCCCCATAGTAGGTTTCTTTATTGCAACAAGCTACAGTAGATTTTATTTTTGTCAAAGTAACTTAATTCCATATTTTAGGTGTACTCAAACAATAAAATATTGTCACAAGGTGACTTTTCCTTTAGATCTTTTTATACTAGAGTTTATTTTTGAAATATATAATTTAACCAAGGGTATCTCAAGCATTACTATGAAATAGGCAGGCAGTTTAGCATATTCCTTCTTATCAAACTCATAGGATTCAGCAAAGTTGATTGGAACCCACATTATAAAACACTACCTTAGCTGTCACTGAAGACATTTTTATTTTTATTTTGTTTAGATGCTCCGTGATAATCCTCAAATTATCTTTTCTAAGATTTTGCACTAGCAGATAGATTGATTGACAGACAGGCATAAAGATAGGCAGACAGGCAGATAATAGGCAAGTATTCTGATTACACTGCAGTAGATTTGCTTAACTTGATTGTGTACTCATTTCCTATTATTAGAGTAGATAGCAAGTTAAAACAAAATGAGGTACAAACATTGCAGAGTTCTATTTACTGCATGAGTCTACTGCAGCAGTAAGAACAATGAAACTTAAGTCATTTGGCAAAAAATAAATAAAAACAATACAGTTTGCAGGTTTAGAGCCAGTCTTGTCAAGGAATGCTATCATAATGTCAGCAAAATACACTGTTATTTCTCTCTTGAGCTAATTATTGCACTTTCCAAATTATAATCGGTTCACTCCTTATCTGGCTTAACATAAATGCAACTTTTGTAGGTTGTGTGCTGACTTATTGTAAACTGTTAACTCTGCTACTTTTATGCATGCAGTATTATTGCATATTGGTTTCTTTCTTTAACCACTTCACATCAGGGCCATTTACCCGCTTCCTGACAGAGCCTAATTTTGCTAATCTTACATGTGTCACTTTATGAGGTAATAATTTTGGAACGCTTTCCACACATTGTACTTCATGTGGTAAATTTGAGTCAATATATTTCACTTTTATTTAGAAAACAATCCAAAAAAATCCGTCATCATTCCCAATATGTCTACTTTATGTTGGCATCATTTTGTAAATATCATTTTATTTTTTAGTACATTAGAAGGCTTAGAATTTTAGAAGCAATTCTTTAAAAAATTTAAGAAAATTTCCAAAACCCACTTTTTAAGGACCAGTTCAGGACTGAATTCATCTTTGTGGGGCATACATAGTGGAAACCCCCCATAAATGACCCCATTGTAGAAACAACACCCCTCAAGTTACTCAAAACTGATTTTGCTAACTTTGTTAACCCTTTAGGTGTTCCACAAGAATTAATGGAATATGGAGATTACATTTCTAAATTTCACTTTTTTGGCAGATTTTCCATTTTAATCCACTTTTTTCTTGAACACATCGAGGATTAACAGCCAAACAAAACTCAATATTTATTACCCTGATTCTGCGGTTTACAGAAACACCTGACATGTGGTTGTAAACTGATGTAAGGGCACACGGCAGGGCATAGAAGAAAAGGAGTGCCGTATGGTTTTTGGAAGGCAGATTTTGCTGAACTGGTTTTTAGATGCCATGTCCCATTTAAAGCCCCTGATGCACCCCTATAGTAGAAACTCCTAAAAAGTGACCTCATTTTAGAAAGTAGGGGATAAAGTGCCAGTTTTATTGGTACTATTGTGGGGTAGATATGATTTATGATTGCTCTGTATTACGTTTTTTGTGAGGCAAGGTAACCTTTTGGCACCATTTTTATTTTTTACAACATTCATCTGACAGGGTAGATCATTTGATATTTTTATCGAGCAGGTTGTTACGGATGCAATGATATCAAATATGTCTACTTTCTTTGTTTGTTTCAGTTTTACATAATAAAGCATTTTTGAAAAAAAAAATGTTTTTGTGTCTCCATTTTCTGAACACATTTTTTTTTTGTCTGACGATTGTCTTGTGCAGGGGCTCATTTTGTGAAGAAAGAGTTTTTATTGATACCATTTTTGGGTACATATGATTTTTTGATCATTCATTATTACACTTTATGGGGCAAGTTGACCAAAAAATTTGTTGTTTTAGCACAGTTTTTATTTATTTATTTTTACAGCGTTCACCTAAAGGGTTAGGTCATATGATATTTTCATAGAGAAGATCGTTACGGACGTGGCTATACCTAATAAGTATACTTTTTCTTATTTATTTAAGTTTTACACAATAATAGCATTTTTGAAACCAAAAAATGATGTTTTAGTGTCTCCATATTTTTTGACCGATTGTTTTACTTAGGGTCTAATTTTTTGCAGGATGAGGTGATGGTTTAAATGGTAGTATTTTTGGGTTTATACACCTTTCTGATTGCTTGGTGTTGTACTTTATGTGATGTTAGGTGACAAAAATTGCTTTTTTGTCAGTTTTTATTTAATTTTTTTATGGTGTTCATCTGAGCGATTAGGTCATGTGATATTTTTATAGAGCTGGTTATTACAAATGCTGTGATACCTAATATGTATATTTTTTTTATTTGTTTCACTTAAACACAATAATAGCATTTTTGAAAGTATTTTTTTTTGTGATTTTCTTATGTAGGGGCTCATTTTTTGCAGGATGAGGTGATGGTTTTATTGGTACCATTTTGTACTTGGAGTTGCACTTTTTGTGATGTAAGGTGATAAAAATTGCTTTTTTATGGTGTTTATCGGATGGGGTGGATCATGTGATATATTTATAGAGCTGGTTGTTTCGGACGCAGCAATACCAAATATGCCTATATTATTTTTTTCTATTTTTATTTTATTTTTTTATTTCTTAATTAATAAAAAAAATATTAAATGTGAAACCTTTTTTTATTTTTAAACACTTAATTTTTTATTTTTTTATTTTACACTTTGCTTCCCCTTTAAGGTCTTGCCAGACCTCTGGGGGACATTTAACTTCACTTTTTTTTTTTTTTTTTTTACAATTGATTTCTCCTGTACCTGGGGCTGACAAATTACCATCGAGCTGGGACAGAAAGCGCATAGAAGGCAACTTGGGAAATGTCCCTGCCTTCTCTCTGGGTTGCCCTGCTGTCACTGACAGTGGGCCCTCTGCTCGGCAGCTATATGATTAGCGTGCAGCTGCGATCTCTGAATGGATGTTCCAGAACGTCCATCCAGAGATAAACATCCACCCATAGGACGTTTATATCCTATGGGTGGATGTTAAGTCATTAAAAAATGAGTAGCTACAATATCAAAACTAATTTAAAGTTTCAAACAAGATTGTGTTTGTATTAAAGAAGCATTCTGGAACACTAATGATTACAAGGCTTTATGTAAAGCCCAAGTGTCCTAACACAGTAATCAGGTCCTTCAAATGGATTTTTTTTTTTTATATATTTGTGCAAATGAAATGAATTAACAGTATCTATTTTTTTTATTAGTTTCAGTCTAAATAATGGTTATTACTTCTACATTATATACTGTATGTACAGATGTATCATGTCTAACCGTATATCCAACTTCATATGCACTGATCAAAAAAGTCTTACCACTACAGTTAATTTGAATGTAATTAAGTTAAAAAAAAGTCCCATAAAATAATATACAGTACTTAAGTAATGAGGGTACACTAAGAGTAAGTACAATTTATTATCAGAAGTACCTGCCTCGTCTCCTCCTTGGCTTTTTTTGCTTGATTTTGCAACCACTTAAAAATAATGACTATCATATCCTGGAAAATATTTTGATATAACAGAGACATGGTTCAAGGATTGTAATGACTGAGAAATAGCCATATCTAATAAAAGGAAGTGGTGGGCGGTAATCCAAAATACACACAGATATAGAAACACTTTCATTTTTTCATGCAAACTAAAGAAGGAACTGTTGTTATAATTGGTATGTTACAGCATATACATGTAGGCATCCATGAAAACTGAGCATTATGGCAACTTGTTGGTTAATGAAATTACTTAATTGACAATAAAGATAAACATTGTAACCATGTGGGATTTCAATATACTTGATGCTGATTGGAATATCCCTAGTGCCCTTACATGCAAGAACATTAATTTATTACATGCACTTAAAGGAATATTACAGTTAAGTCATCAACCACATCAGATAACATTGTAGATTGTGTTTACAATTGGTGATCTGGGATTTACCCATTTAGTACACAATGCCATATAGCAACAATCTCTATCTACTAGGCTATGAACCTGTACCATAATTGTGAAGAGGGCACTACTGGGGACCACTAAATGTGAAGAGGGCACTACTGGGAGACATTATATGTAAACAGGACACTAATGAGAAATGTTATAGGTAAAGAGGGTACTACTGGGGGACATTATATGTAGTGATGAGAGCAAGCACTAAAGTCTTCGGTGTTCGGCCCGAACACATTGCTATATTCGTGTGCTCGGCCGAGCACCCGAGTATAATGAAAGTCAATGGGAGACACCAAGAGGGTGTCTGGTTCATAATAAAAGGTTAGAAATTGATGGATACCCCATCAAAATGGTTTGGAAACAGCATTAAGAGGATAGCTGGATGCATCTTAGACTCCTATTAAGTATGACATTTAATAGATAACCACACAACAGATATATGCTAAAAGCCTATGTACAAACCATCCATCTATCCATGAAACAGATAACAGCCAGCATACCTTACAATGGCAGACTTGTGCACTATGAGATATTCCAAACCAGCTCTTATCTGACTGAGAACCAGTAAACCTCAAAGTTATTTTTCATCTGTTGGATGGCTTGGGTGGACTGCACACCTAGATCAATATCGTAATTGGGGCAACAAAAAGTTTTCAGATTGTCCTAACATAATATTTAATAACTTTTCTATACAGTTTTGTCATATAAAAACTCATTTGCATAAACATGGTCTTATGGTAAAGACATGCAAATGAGCAGAATCTGCCTTGTTTTGCAAATGAGCAGAATCTGCCTTGTAAGACTACTAAAACCAATAGAGATCGCTCTGGAGTTATGAACAGTGCCCTCTATTGGTTTTACAGTCTTATGACAAGTCTAATATTCTTGTCAGAAGACTATGAAACCAATAGAGGGTGCTGTTCATAACTCAATAGCGCCCTCTATTGGTGTCATTGTCTTCTGACAAGAATATTAGACTGTATTCTTATGACAAGCTGAGTTTTTACCCAGCTCTTCCAGTGTCAGATATTATCACTTACTTACTACATAATTATTACATAATATTCGCTATATTGCTATATATTAGTTTTTTTAGAATATTCGTAATATAATTTTCCATGCAAAAGGCTAATAAACTTGTCAGAAGAGTACAGTCTAATATTCTTGTCATAAGACTATGCAACCAATAGAGGGTGCTATTGAGTTATGAACAGCGCCCTCTATTGTTTCATAGTCTTCTGACAAGAATATTAGACTTGTCATAAGACTGTAAAACCAATAGAGGGCTCTATTGAGTTATGAACAGCGCCCTCTATTGGTTTCATAGTCTTCTGACAAGAATATTAGACTTGTCATAAGACTGTAAAACTAATTGAGGGCGTTGTTCATAACTCAATAGCGCCCTCTATTGGTTTCATAGTCTTCTGACAATAATTTTTGTCTTGTCATAAGACTATAAAACCAATAGAGGGCGCTATTCATAACTCCATAGCGCCATCTATTGGTTTTAATAGTCTTATGACAGCTGAAAAGCAAGGCAGATTCTGCTCATTTGCCATAAGCCAATGTTTATGCAAATAAGTTTTTTTACATGACAAAACTGTATAGAAAGGTTATTGAATATTATGTTAGGACAATCAGAAAACTTTTTGTCGCCCTAATGATATTGATCTAGGTGTGCAGGTCCACCCAAGCCATCCAACAGATGCAAAATAACTTTTAGGTTTACTGGTTCTCAGTCAGATAAGAGCTAGTTTAGAATTTCTCATAATGCACAAGTCTGCAATTGTAAGGTATGCTAGCTGTTATCTGTTTCATGGATAGATTGGGCACATACCTGGCTTTTGGCATATAACCTTTATGTGGTTGTCTATTGTATGTCATACTTAATATGACTCTAAGATGCATCCAGCTAACCTCTTAATGCTGTTGTCAAACCATTTTGATGGAGTTTTCATAAATTTCTAACCATTTTTTATGAGCCAGACACTGTCTTGTCTTCCGAGCAGGGGATGCCTAGTTGTCTCCCATTGACTTCTGTTGTATTAAATTGTATTCGAGCACCCGAGCAGCTGTTGGGAAAAGGCACCCTTCCAATAATAGAGACCTCAAGCAGTTTGCTAAGGAAGAGTGGTCCAAAATTCTGGGTGAGAGATGTCAGAAGCTTATTGATGGAAATAGGAGGCAACTGATTTCAGTTATTTTTTTCAAAGGGTGTGCAACCAAATATTAAATTAAGGGGGCCAATAATTTTGACCAGCTTATTTTTGGAGTTTGGTGTGACATTACGTCCAATTTGCTTTTTTTCCACCTTTTTTTTGTTTTGTCCCAATACACACAAAGGGAATAAACATGTGTATAGCAAAACATGTGTTACTGCAATACTTTTCTGTGAGAAATACTTCATTTTATTGAAAAATTTCAGGGGTGCCAACTAGGGTTGAGCGAACCCGAACTGTAAAGTTTGGGTTCGTACCGAACTTTAGGATTTTTAGACCCCGGACCCGAACCCAAACATTTCAGTAAAAGTTTGGGTTCGGGTTCGGTGATTTCTTGGCGCTTTTTGAAAGACTACAGAGCAGGTAATCAATAAGCGTTTAACTCTGTGCCCTTAGAAGCCATCACAGCCAGCCTCTATATAAGCTGGAGTCACGTAGCGCTGCACGTCACTCTGCTGTTACTAGTGTAGGGAGAGGATGCTGCTGCTGTGAGGGAGAGAATAGAAAATAAACTTTAATCAGAACAGCAATTGAACTCAGCGATCGACATAGATGTAGTTGTGTGGGTGCAGTGCACAAACGTTTTACCCTGCCCTTAGCCCAGTGACAGAGAAAAATAACTTTTATCCGTCTGTTAGTTAGGTGGGCGGCGGAGGCCATTTTATGCACGTACAATGCACCAGCACTGCATATGTGCTTTTGTGACATTAAAATCCAAGCTTGAAATACTGCAATAATAATCTGGGTTTAAAAAAACACCAATTTTTGGCAATAACTTCCATCTTGTGCCTCTGCTACATTAGTCAGTGTGCAATTTAAGCTAGAAATACAGTTTTATTTTTCTGGGTTTTAAAAAACACCCTTTTTGGGCAAAATACTCAATTTTACAGCCCTTGCTGCAGCTGTACGTGTGAAATTCAAGTGTTATATACTGCTGTCATATTCTGTTAGTAAAAAAAAAAAAAAAAAAAAAACATTTTGGGCAAAGTACTTAATATTGCAGTCTTTGCTGCATCTGTTATTGTTAAAACAAGCTTGAAATACTTCAATAATTTTCTGGCTTTGAAAAAACACCCATTTTTGGCCTCTGCCACATTAGTCAGTGTACAATTTAAGCTAGAAATACAGCTTTAATTTTCTGGGTTTTAAAAAAACACCCTTTTTGGGCAAAATACACAATTTTACAGCCCTTGCTGCAACTGTACGTGTTAAATTCAAGCGTTATATACTGCTGTCATATTCTATTATTAAAAAAACACCCATTTTGGGCAAAATACTTAATTTGCGGCCTTGTCTGCATCTGTCAGTTTGAAATTCAAACCTTATATACTGCTGTCATACCCTGTTATTAAAAAAAACACCCATTTTCGGCAAAGTACTTAATATTGCAGCCTTTGCTTCATCTGTTATTGTTAAGACAAGCTTTAAAGACTTCAATAATTTTCTGGCTTTAAAAAACAGCCATTTTTGGCAATTCCCTCCATCTGAGGCCTCTGCCGCATTAGTCAGTGTGCAATTTAAGCTAGAAATACAGCCATAATTTTCTGGGTTTTAAAAAACACCCTTTTTGGGCAAAATACACAATTTTACAGCCCTTGCTGCATCTGTGCGTGTTAAATTCAAGCGTTATATACTGCTGTCATATTCTGTTATTCAAAAAACACCCATTTTGGCCAAAGTACTTAATAATGCAGCCTTTGCTGCATCTGTGATTATTAAAAACAAGCTTGAAATGCTTCAATAATTTTCTGGCTTTAAAAAACTGCCATTTTTGGCAATACCCTCCATCTGAGGCCTCTGCCGCATTAGTCAGTGTGCAATTTAAGCTAGAAATACAGTTTTATTTTTCTGGGTTTTAAAAAAACACCTTTTTTGGGCAAAATACAAAATTTTACAGCCCTTGCTGCATCTGTACGTGTGAAATTCAAGCGTTATATACTGCTGTCATATTCTGTTAGTAAAAAAAAAACTACCCATTTTGGGCAAAGTACTTAATATTGCAGTCTTTGCTGCATCTGTTATTGTTAAAACAAGCTTAAAATACTTCAATAATTTTATGGCTTTGAAATTTTTTGGGCAATATCCTCCATCTGGGGCCTCTGCCACATTAGTCAGTGTGCAATTTAAGCTAGAAATACAGCTATAATTTTCTGGGTTTTAAAAAACACCCATTTAGTGCAAAAAACTTAATTTTCCAGGCGAGCCATCCCTTCACTGCACAACCAAGTGGGGGACAAAATCAGGTGTGCACTATGCAACGCCATCTGTGGCAAGGTCAACCTAACTATGGATATGTGGACAAGTAAGCACGGTCAGGGACGTTATATCTCCCTAACAGCACACTGGGTAAATGCAGTGGCGGCTGGGCCTGAGGCGGATAACAGTTTGACGAATGTCCTCCCACCACCAAGGATTGCAGGGCGCTTCTCTTTGCCTCCTGTTGCTTCCTCCTCCTACTCCACTTCCTCATTCTCTACCGCCTCCTCATCCGGTCAGCGTAACACCTTCACCACCAACTTCAGCACAGACAGGGGTAAACGACAGCAGGCAGTTTTAAAACTTATCTGTTTGGGGGACAAACCCCACACCGTGCAGGAGCTATGGACAGGCCTTGAACAACAGACCGATGAGTGGTTGGTGCCAGTGAGCCTCAAGCCCGGCCTGGTGGTGTGCAATAATGGGCAAAATCTCGTAGCAGCTCTAGGACTAGCCGGTTTGACGCACATCCCTTGCCAGGCACATGTGCTGAATTTGGTAGTGCAGAGGTTTATTAACAATTACCCTGATATGTCAGAGCTGATGCAGAAAGTGCAGGCCGGCATTCTAACCCTACTGCTGCTCGCCTGTCAGCGCTGTAGTGTAACTTCGGCCTTCCCACTCACCACCTCATATGCGATGTGCCCACAAGGTGGAACTCCACCATGCACAGTTTCAGCTGCAGCACGCACGGGTAAGTCGCTCTGCGGAACAGCACTACTTCACCACCAATGACTCGGCCTCCATGCGAGACCTGTGTGCCTTGTTGCGCTGTTTCAAGTACTCTACCAACATGGCCAGTGAAAAAACGCTTCGGGCGATTATGGAAGAGGATGTGGCACAGAAGGAGGAGGAGTAAGAGGGATCATTTAATAGGGTTTCAGGCCAGTCATTCACAAGTGGCTCCGAGGGTGGCTTCCTGCACACACAAACGCCAAGTATACAATTGTCCAGCCAGGGCACAGTTCTGGAGGATAAGGAGGTAGATGATGAGGAGGAGGATATGAAGGAGGAGGAACAGTGTTTACAACAGGGTGTAACCCAAAGCAGCTCATGGCCATCATTGGTGCGTGGCTGGGGGGACACAGAGGGCACAGACGATACACCTCCCACAGAGGACAGCTTGTCGTTGCCTCTGGGCAGCCTGGCACACATGAGCAATTACATACTGCAGTGTCTCCGCAACGACCTCCGAGTTGCCCACATTCTAACTTGTGCTGATTACTGGGTGGCCACACTGCTGGATCCCCATTACAAGGACAACGTATAATTCTTAAATCCGTCACTGGAGCGTGATCATAAGATGTGCGAGTGCAAGCGCACGCTCATAGTCGTGCTGCTGATGGCATTCCCACCTGACAGCGGAAGCACAAGGCGAAGGCGGAGGAGGAGGAAGAGGTCGCCAACGCAGCTGGGGCACCACCAGCACCTCAGAAGGCAGGGTTAGCATGCCCGAAATGTGGAAAAGCTTTGTCAGCATGCCACAACAACCAGCACCACCAGCTGATATTGAACGTCTTTGCAGGAGGCAGCATTTCAGCAACATGGTGGAGAAGTATGTGTGCACACGCCTGTATGTAATGAATGATGGGTCTGCTCCTTCAACTTCTGGGTCTCCAAATTGGGCACGTGGCCTGTGCTTGCCCTTTACGCCTTGGAGGTCCTGGCCTGCCCTGCAGCCAGTGTATAGTCTGAACGTGTGTTCAGCATGGCAGGGGGCATTATGATAGACAAGTGCAGCCACCTGTCCACAGCCAATGTGGACAAGCTCATGATCATTAAAATGAACCAGGCATGGATCCCACAGGACTTGTCCGCACCTTGTGCAGAATAGACATGTATACCGGCCTTACCCAGCCATTGTTATACTACAGCGCAATTAATCATTGTTGTATTTTTGATATTTCCCACTCTTTTGGGGTGTACCCTAATTTAAACAAAAATAAATAAATAAAATAAAAATAAAAACCAGTGTTGGCTACCTCGTCTTCCTCCACCGTCGCTTCCACCTACACCGCTATGTCCACCGCCTCATCAACCTCCTACTCCATATGGACCTCTACCTCATAGATCAAGATTATTTTCTTTAATTTTTACAAATTTAATATTTTTTTAAGTCATTTCACTAATTTGTCTGATACAAATACATATCCCACATTGTTGGCTGTAATATACCCCTGCTCTACCTAGTAGACAGGATAATAAAGTTCACTAATTTGTCTATTACATTGACGGGTGAAATTCACCAATTTTTAGCTGTGATATACCCCTGCTTTACCTAGTAGGCAGGTTAATAAATTTCACTAATTCGTCTGTTACATTGTCGGGTGAAATTTACCATTTTTTGGCTGTGATATACCCCTGCTGTACCTAGTAGAAAAAAGAATCAATTTCACTAATTTGTCTGTTACATTGTCGGTTAAAATTCACCAATTTTTGGCTGTGATATACCCCTGCTCTACCTAGTGGACAAGGAAATACATTTCACTAATTTGTCTGTTACATTCTTGGGTAACATTTTACCAATTTTGCCGTATACAAACCCCTGCTCTGCATAGGTGACAGGGACCTTATTTTTTGTAAAATCGTCTGTTCAATTGGTGGGTGACATGAACACAGTTTTGCCGTGAATAAACCCCTGCTCTACATAGTTGACAGGGCCCAAAATATTAAAAAATCATCTGTTCCATTGGTGGGTGACATTAACCCATTTTTGCCGATGGAAAACCCTTGCCCTGCATAGGTGACAGGGACTTAAATTTCGAAATTTCATCTTTAATTGGCCCTTTCATTTGATCCTTTTGCTTTAATAACTTGTCCCACATTTCAGCTCGATCACATTGCAGCCATTGACCTCCTTTGGATGTGGTATCCCTTTCTCACGCTCCCTCTCCGGCATGGAACCCTGATTCGCCGCTAACCGTGATCAACATGGTAGGCGCAGAAAAGAACATCGAAAGTTGAAAGAGAAGATATCCAATTGGATCGTGGACGTCACTGGGACGTGCGATCAGGCAGAAGTTATCTAGAGTCAACAAAGCGGCAGCAGGGCCTCTCCTGTCTAAATTCCCTATATTTTTTTATTAATCATTCCAATAACAGGGCATCTTAAGAGTCCTGTATTGTTATTTATCGTCACTACCTTCCTGAGTCGGGAGTGGGTAATTGCCGCGCGCCCCCTCTTTTACTTGGAAGCTTCGGCTTCAATAATTTGTCCCACATTTCCGCGCAATCACATTTAATTTCATACATTGACCTCCCTTGGATGTGGTGTACCTTTCTCATGCTCCCCCTCCAGCGTGGAACCATGATTCGCCGCTAACCGTAAGAACATTGAAAGTTGATAGAGCAGATCGTGGACATCACGGGGACGTGTGACACTCCTACACGTTCTGACTGATGGGTCTGCTCCCTTCAACTTCTGGGTCTCCAAATTGGGCACATGGCCTGAGCTTGCCCTTTATGCCTTGAAGGTCCTGAGAGTGCAGGAGCTGTCAAGTCTTTCACAGACCTCAATCAGCCCTGCACTGAGGCTGTACAGCGCAGTATGCAGCTGTACGGCCTCTCTGGGGCTGCACTTTCCCTGTAACTACTATAGCTACTACTGTAGCTGCTATATCAGCCCCAGGAGAAATCAATAAGAAAAAAAAGTGAAGTAAAATGTCCCCCAGAGGTCTTGTATGACCTTATGGGGGACGAAAAGTGGAAAATCTAAAAATAAAATAAAAAAAAGGTTTCACATATAAAAAATTAAAAAATCCCCAAGTAAGGAATAAAAAAAAAATTAAAAATAGAAAAAATAAAATAAAATAGACCTATTTGGAATTGCTGCGTCCGTGACGGTTGGCTCTATAAATATATCACATGATCTACCCAGTCCGATAAACGCCATTATAAAAATAAAGTGTAAAAAAAACAATTTTTGTTCACAATCACAAAAAGTGCAACACCAAGTGATCAAAAAGGTGTATGTCCCAAAAAATGGTACCAATAAAATCGTCACCTCATTCCGTAAAAAATGAGCCCCTACATAATAAAATCGCTCAAAAAATAAAAAAAAATATATAGCTCTCAGAATATGGGCACATTAAAACATATTTTTTTGTTTAAAAAATGCTATTATTGTGTTAAAGTGAAATAAATAAAAAAAAGTATACATATTAGGTATCGCCACGTCCGTAACAACCAGCTCTATAAAAATATCTCATGACCTAACCCCTCGGTTGACCACCGTAAAAAAATAAAAAATTAAATCTGTGTCAAAAAAAGCCATTTTTGTCACCTTGCATCACAAAAAGTGGAACACCAAGTGATCAAAAAGGCGTATGTCCCACAAAATGGTACTAATAAAACCGTCACCTCATCCCGCAAAAAAATGAGCCCCTATATAAGAAAATAACTTTAAAAATAAAAAAAACTATACCTCTCAGAACATGGACACATTTAAACATCATTTTTTTGTTTCAAAAATGCTATTATTGTGTAAAACTTACATAAATAAGAAAAAGTATACATATTAGCATTGCCACATACGTAACGATCTGCTCTATAAAAATGTCACATGATCTAACCCCTCAGATGAACGCTGTAAAAAAAATAATAATAATAACTGTGCTAAAACAACCAATTTTTGGGGCACCTTGCCCTATAAAGTGTTATATTGAATGATCAAAAAATCATATGTACCCAAAAATAGTACCAATAAAACTGGCACCTTATCCCTTAGTTTCCAAAATGGGGTAACTTTTTGGGAGTTTCTACTGTAAGGGTGCATCAGGGTGGCTTCAAATAGGACATGGCATCTAAAAACCAGTTCAGTAAAATCTGCCTTCCAAAAACCATGTGGCACTCCTTTTCTTCTGCGCCCTGCCGGGTGCCCATACAGCAGTTTATAAACATTTGTGGTGTGTTTTTGTAAACCGCAGAATCAGTGTAATAAATATTGAGTTTTGTTTGGCTGTTAACCCTCGATGTGTTAAAGAAAAAAAATATGATTAAAATGGAAAATCTGCCAAAAAAGTGAAATTTAAAAACTTGATCTCCATTTTCCTTTAATTCTTGTGGAACACCTAAAGGGTTAACAAAGTTTGTAAAATCAGTTTAAAGTAACTTGAGGGGTGTAGTTTTTACAATGAGGTCATTTATGGGGGTACCCACTATATTATCCCCACAAAGTGACTTCAGACCTGAACTGGTCCTTAAAAAGTGGGTTTTGGCAATTTTCAAAAACATTTGAAGAATTGCTTCTAAAATTCTAAGCCTTCTAACTTCTTAAAAAAATAAAATGACATTTCCAAAATGATGCCAATATAACGTAGACATATGGGGAATGTTAAGCAATAAATATTTTATGAGGTATCGCTTTCTGTTTTAAAAGCAGAGAAATAAAAATTTTGAAAATTTCAAATTTTTAAAAATATTTGGTAAATTTGGGATTTTTTCATCAACAAAGGTAAAATATATTGACTCAAATTTATCACTGTCATGAAGTACAATGTGTCACGATAAAACAATCTTAGAATGGTTTGGATAAGTAAAATCATTCCAAATTTAATAGCACATAAAGTGATGGACCTCGTCCTCCTAGATCAAGATTATTATTTTTTATTTCTGCATATTTTGTTTTTTTTAAGTCATATCCCTATCCACATTTGTTTGCAGAGCACTTGCCATGCTCTTAACCACATTTTGCTGCCATTTGCAGCCCTCTAGCCCTTTCCATTACTTTTTTAGAGCCATTTTAGTGCTCCAAAGTTCAGGTCCCCATTGACTTCAAGGGGGTTCGTGTTCGGGGTCAAGTTCGGGTTCCGAACTCAAACTTTTTTGTGAAGTTTGGCCCTACCCGTCGAACCTAAACATCCAGGTGTCCGCTCAACTCTAGCCATGACTTAAGGTGGATACAGCATACTTTTTTAAATGAAGTGATTAAAAAGTTGATAGTTACACCATGCTTTAATAAATTTAATAAAATTTTGTGAAAGTACAGTGAGGGTACTTTCACACTAGCGTTTTTCTTTTCTGGCGCTGAGTTCCGTCCTAGGGGCTCAAATCCGGAAAAGAACTGATCAGTTTTATCCTAATGCATTCTGAATGGAGAGTAATCCGTTCAGGATGCATCAGGGTGTCTTCAGTTCAGTCTTTTTGACTGATCAGGCTTTTCAGAAAACTCCTGAACACTTTGACTGAACGCCGGATCAGATCTTTTTCATATTGACTTGCATTAACTGTGTGTTCAGTCAAACCGGATCCGGCTTTTGCATGTTAAAAAATGAAAAATGTGAAAAAAAAGTTAAAGTCCATAAATGGCGGATCCGTTTTTTCCAATGCATTTTTTCATTGTGATCAAAATCCTGATCAGGATTGAAATGTAATCCGTTTTCACACGTTTTTCCGGATCCGGTGGGCAGTTCCAGTGTCGGAATTGAACGCCGGATTTAAACAACGCTAGTGTGAAAGTAGCCTTACTCCTTAAAACTCGTTCTGAGGTTCATCTTTCTAACCCTCCAGCTCCTGCTGTCTAGCTAAACTCTCTTATCTTAATTTAGGAAAGCTGCTTGCAATTATAACTATTACTATTGTTCACTACCCATGTATAATATATTCATGACCTCCTTGGCCCATATTATCAGAAAGCTTGCACCTTACATGATTGTGAAGCAGCCAAAGAAATAACCATGCTGATGAAACATATCCAGCAGTAACTTGTTGATGAATAGTTATGCAGAAAGCAAATCTAGCATTGATTACTTTACTTTCTCTTTGGCCCTAGAGATATGTCTCAACTGTCTTCTGATGAACTGGGAAGCAGTGCAGAAATACTGCTCTCTTCTAATTAATTCAGAATACAGACAAAGCACCTTCCAGCAAAATGTAGTTTGAACACCAGATGACAGAAACCACACTGATGTTATTGCCTTAGCCCACCACTATCTGACACTGGTTGTGTGGTCAGCCAGCAGATGGCCCAATGTTCATCTTCCCATCTGGCACTTGCCAGAACTGCCAGATGAAAAGTCTAGCTTTGCTGACAGGTTCATCAACTAAATACATTTATTGCTGTGCTTTCTGAATTAATGTACAGATTTGAAAACAACTATAAGGAATTTGAAAAAATGATGGAAGAAAAAGCAAGAAAAGAGGCTTATTGACTGATACTACTTATTAGGGCTTATGCACACGAACTGCTGCCCATTGCCGTATTGCAGACCGAAGTGGCTCCAAAACATGATACGTGAATGGAATATTTGCATGTCTTCTGTCTTTTGTACCCACTCCTGCTTTTGACTACCAAATCACAAGCCAATTCTTTTTTTTATATAATCTTTTTTGAGCAGGAGAAAAAAAAATGTTTATTTATCAAACAGGATATTAACACACATAATATACAACACAGAAGTGGCAAAACCACAAGATTTAAAAGACAAACTGGAAAAACAAAGTGCTTCATCAACAAGAATAGATTGACGACCAGGGGTGACCACGATGGTAATGCATACGGATCAAGAAATGTATGAGGTTATGGCTGATAACTGGAGAACAGTCCAGCAAACAAGCCGTCTCCAGCTCATTCCTACAGTGCAGGCTACACAATCATAGCTGGAAGGTAACTGGTCGGCAACACCCGAAAATCTTCATAAATAAGCCTTAGTATGTGCAGGTCTCATAGCCGCTGTAACAGAACGATAAGAAGTGGTATAACATGTAGTAAGCACTGCAGGGATCATGTCTAAGACATGCAAGACGTCCGGGGGGTCCCGAACATTGTGGACAAGGTCCGAGATGAGAGTTGTCCATGTGTTCAATACTGGATGTTATTGAAGGCCAGCTCCGTGATGAATCCCAGCACTAGGATTAGGTAGTCCTTACTGATGCCATCACCTTGACGAGCTGGGTTGCTGATAAGTGGATTTTAAAGTGTCTGAATAACTGAGAGTAAAGACATTAGAATAAATTGTCCACTTCCTCCAATGTGACATCACTCTTTGATTTATAAATATCATTCCATAAAATCTTGAAGTCCTCTGCGTGGATGGCATAATTAATTCCCATGCGAGGTTTGACGGGCACAGACAAAACAAGCTCTGTGGCTGTTAAAGGAGATATTCATTATTGATATTTTATGCAAATCTCAATAATTAATATTCATAAATAGAGGAAAGTCGTCTATTGATGACTCAACCTATTTATGCATTAATTAACAACAAATCTCTACTGATTGCCTTACGCTAATCACTAAACTAGCTGCATGCGCCTTACTAACTACCGCTAGTAACCACACGTTACACAATAGGTATAAATATTACAGTATTTATTAATCCTTACAGAACATAACATACGTAATACACTAATAATACAGTACCAACAATACACTACAACTATTGCTGCGGTGCCTTACTACTACAAAGGAATATTTATGTTTATAACTATATATATCTATATCAAGGGAATAGGTATATATAGTTATGGCAACACACAGCAATGTAAGTACACACACTATAACACACTAATACGGTTCTGACTACGCTAATACAGTACCAATTCCTCCCCAGTATCTAACTATAATACACATACATACACTTTACCAGAAGCCCACCCAATCCTGTCAATATACTATCCCTACGGGGAATTACAAGGGGTAAATACAGACACTGCGGCAGCTGGGGTAAACAGGGCAGCCGGGAAGGGGGTAACAGGGGTAATACCAGGGTAGCAGGGATCCTGGGGGAACACAGGGGGATTAGGCTTAGGGCAGGGGAAGGTAAGGGTTACCAAGGGTACAGGGGTAAGGGTAAATGAGCTGCAGGGGAAGGTAAGGGTTGCCAAGGGTTATAGGGGGTGAAAACCAAGGAAGGCAGGCGCTAGAGAGGAACACAAGGGGATTGGGGTCCGCTGGAGGTGTAAGGGTTAATCAGGGAAAACAGGGAGCAGGGGATCGTTGGTGGTATAGGGTAGGGGATCGTTGGTGGTATAGAGTAGGGGGATAAGGGTATATATCGTAGGTGGTATAGGGTAGGGGGATAAGGGTTAATGATACTTAGCGGTATAATGCTCGTTGTCCAGGGGGGCTCGTTGGTCCAGGGGATGCCTCTGCTTGCTGGGTGGACTTACCTGACTGCTGAGCGGAGCGCCACCGGTCTATTTAAGCTTGGCGGCGCCTGCTCGCAGTCCTACTATTGCCGCCGTGCGCATGCACACCGCCGGCCTCAACACGTGGGCCGGCGCGGTGATATGACGTCACCGCGCCGGCCCGAGGATCTCGGAGCGCGCTTCCAGGGGGGGGGATCCTTTGATCCTCCCGCCTGTGAAGAGGACGCCTACCTCCGGCGCTGTAATTACAGCGTCGGAGGTCAGCCACTCACAGGGGCATGGGAACTCTTTGTTCCCATGTCTCTGTTAGGCACACCATCTCCGGCGTGGCCGGAGATGGTGACAAAGGGCAAAGGATCTTATTGATCCTCTGTACTTTGTAGAGGCCGACGCTGGACATAATTGTCCAACTGTCGGTCTCCTCTACCCACCCAGCAGGCGTATTTCAGCGGGATTCCGGACATATATGCCCATAGATGCTTGGGGCACATCTATAAGCATATATGAACGGTCATTATATTCACATAAGGGCAGGAATAAGCCCTCCTATATTATAGGGGCACATATACATCCATAGATGTCTGGGCCACATCAATAGATATATATGTACCCATACCCCTGAACCATGGCTTACATACATAGAGATGCATGCTGCCCAGGGGGCACACATACATCTCTATATGTGCAACACATCCCAACTGGACGGGCCCAGAAGAAGGGCCTATATATACATATATATATATATATATATACATATGCATATATGTCAGGGCATATATACTGTACATATATATACCTGAATATGCCACTTCCCTCAACAGTGGCCGACACTGATCCAGACACATGATACCTGATGCAGATTGCTGCTAGCCATGTAAGGTCTTGATAAATGATCACCAGCTTACCAAAACAACAGTCAATGTTTCTTTGAAACCATGTCCCTACGATGGCCGTGAGCGCCTCTGAGCCATTATACAGGAAGACCGGGAGGCAAGGAAATGTCTTTGGTAACACCTCCAATAGATTGTCCTCTGTGTACATCCTGCAGAACCAACCTGTTCACACAATCCTGTGCTTCTCTTGGTGAGTAAAGGCTTGGATGAAATCTGTATGAGCACAGCCAGTGGATCTCTGTCCTTTCCTTTGAGTCCTGTTAAACAGGAACATTTGGCTTTTAGGTTTAGCTCTGAGCCCACTTCAATGACAAGAACCTTCTGCTTCTCGGCAGCTATGTGGGCAGACAGGTGCTTGGAATACTCTTTCAGTCTGGTGTATAAGAAATTATACATCGGTATCACGCTGTACAGAGTCCATTGTTTTTGAAGGAGCAAAGTAGCATGTGCCAGATCAAGATTTTCATCCAAGGAGGTGCACTGCAGTATTTTTCTTTTGGACAAGCTTCACAATGCAGACCATTGACATGCAAAGGTCAAGCTTCCGGATGGATACCTCGGGCTGTGAAAATGACTGCTCCTTTGTGCCGATGATCTACTTCTGAGGGTTAACTCCCCATCAGTTGGAGTTTGCATATCCTTGAAATAAATGATGTTCCTGTTCACTGACTGTAAACAGAAATGTTGACAGACAAATGTATCAAACTCTGCCGCCATCTTTCTAGGCGCCATGTCTCCAGTCCCCTGACCAGCCAGATTTACCAGCATCTGTTCCAGGACATGAAGCAATGGAATGACATTGTTCATCTCGTATTCCTGGCTACTGACAAATAACGTGGCCTCCTCTTGAGCTGCCACTAGCTGACATCAAAGTTACACAGGGGACTACTACTGCCCATTTGGATCATCAAGAAATCGTTGATGGCCTTTCTTTGTTCATATATTCGGTAGTGATGAGCGGGAGGTGCCATATTCGATTTCGCGATATTTCGCGAATATTCGCATGAATATTCGTGTTATATTCGTCGAAATCGAATATTCGCAATTATTCCAATTATCGCGAAATTATTTTTTCGCATATTGCGAAAATTTATCTTGATAGTATAAGGCAACGTTCCTATGCTAATGACTATGGCTAGGCTAATATGTGTATTTTACGAAATTTCGTAATATTGCTCTAACTTCGTCTCTTAGAATATTACGAATATTCTAAAAGACGAAGTTAGAGCAATATTAAGAACATTTGCAAAAGTCGAAATTGCGATGCGAGTAATAGAACACGAAATAGTCGCATGAAGATTTAAACCTAGCACTGCTATATTCCATATTCTAGCCTAATATGGAATATAGCTGTGCTAAATTAGCACTGCTATATTCCATATTAGGCTAGAATATGGAATATAGCTGTGCTAAGTTGAAATCTTCATGCGACTATTTCGTGTTATATTACTCGCATCGCAATTTCGACTTTTGCAAATGTTCTTAATATTGCTCTAACTTCGTCTTTTAGAATATTTGTAATATTCTAAAAGACGAAGTTAGAGCAATATTACGAAATTTCGTAAAATACACATAGATTGTATTTAAGCTAATATACTGCTATAGTAATAATTTTTAATAGTGTACATATTTTACAAAACTTAGGTTCAGAAGAGGCAAAAAAAAATTACAGGAAAAAAAAGGGATTATAGCACTATATTAGCTAAATTACAATCTATATGTGTATTTTACGAAATTTCTTAATATTGCTCTAACTTCGTCTTTTAGAATATTCGGAATATTCTAAGAGACGAAGTTAGAGCAATATTACGAAATTTCTAAAAGACGAAGTTAGAGCAATATTAAGAACATTTGAAAAAGTCGAAATTGCGATGCGACTAATATAACACGAAATATTCGCATGAAGATTTCAACTTAGCACTGCTATACTCCATATTCTAGCCTAATATGGAATATAGCAGTGCTAACTTAGCACAGCTATATTCCATATTAGGCTAGAATATGGAGTATAGCAGTGCTAAGTTGAAATCTTCATGCGAATATTTCGTGTTATATTACTCGCATCGCAATTGCGACTATTGCAAAATTTCGTAAAATACACATATAGATTAGATTGTAATTTAGCTAATATGGAATATAGCAGTAAGTTGAAAACGCCACTGACTGGAGCAGCCAGGAAGCCAGGAATCCAAAGGACAGGTAAGAACAATTTTAGGGAAGTGAGAAAGAAAAAAATATAATTAAAAAAAAAAGAAAAAAACGAATATTCGATTTCGCGAATATATAGAACGATATTCTAAATATTCGCGAAATCTCGAAATTGCGATATTCGAGAAAAAAATTTGCAATTCGAATATTCGCGCTCAACACTAATATTCGGTCCAACATATCGAGGGTGGAATTCCAATGGGTGGAAACATCACATATCAGCCTATGCCGCTGCAGGGCAAGGAGGGTGTGCTTTGCGGTGTAAGAGTGGCTGAAATGCAGATAAAGTTTAGTGCCCATTTTTAGTATGGCTTGTAGATGGGTGGAAGACTTTAGGAACCGCTTGACAATTAGATTGAACATTTGTGCCACGTAGGGCGCATGGCTCAGCCCTCCTTGACACAGTGCCGACACCCTGTTCTTCCCGTTGTCGGTCACCATGGTTCCGATTTTGAGTTGTCACAGAGAAAGCCATGATTCGATTTCTTGCTAAAGGACATGGAGCAGTTCCTCTCCTGTGTGAACCAGTTCGCCCAGACAAACCAGGTGCAGAACAGCGTGAAAGTGATGAGAGGGTTCGCACATGGCTTGCATACACTACATGTCTCCAAGCATAATTCTTGGATCTCTAAATGATAATAATGTATTTGGTGTAAATCGCACGAGGGGCATAGTTGGAGACATTGACTTCACAAGAGATACAGAGCAGCAGAGTTTACTTTTAAATTAAAAATTTCACCACTGCATAGTTCGGCCCATACAGCAAAAGGATGTGTACAGTCACCCATTAATTTTCCCCAAAAAAGCCTGTTTCACATAACAAATTTCACCACTACGTAATTTTGTCCATACTGCAATAGGAGGTGTACAATCACCCATAAATTTTCCCAAAAAAGCCTGTGTCACATAAAGAATTTCACCACTAAGTAGTTTGGTCCATACCTCAAAAGGAGGTGTACAATCACCGATACATTTTCCCAAAGAAAGTCTATGTCACAAAAAGAATTTCACCACTATGTAATTAGGTCCATATAGCAAAAGGAGGTGTATAATCACCCATAAATTTTCCCAAAAAAGCCTGTGTCACATAAAGAATTTCACCACTAAGTAGTTTGGTCCATACCACAAAAGGAGGTGTACAATCACCGATACATTTTCCCAAAGAAAGTCTATGTCACAAAAAGAATTTCACCACTATGTAATTAGGTCCATATAGCAAAATGAGGTGTATAATCACCCATACATTTTCCCAAAGAAAGTCTGCGTCACATAAATAATTTCACCACTTTGTAATTTGGTCAATACAGCAAAAGGATGTTTACAATCACCCATACATTTTCTTAAAAAAGTCCTGTGTCACAAAAATTATTTTACCACTAAGTAATTCGGTCTATACTGCAAAATGAGGTGTACAATCACCCATACATTTTCCTGTGTCAAAAAGGGATTTACCACATATAACTGCACTACTGAACGGCAAGTAGGCCCTTAATTTTTTCAACTTTTACACTACACAAGGATTTTCAACATATAAGTGCAACGCTGAACGACAAATATATTTTTCTTTTGCCTACGGAGTCCTTTTGTTATGGCTTTGCACAGGGAGCAAGAATGTTACGCACAATTCTGATGGAATTCCTGATCTTAAGAAACTGGACTTGTACTCCAAAGCAGAGGCTCTCCTGTCATGTATTGTGTGCTGTGGAGATTAAATGCAGATGGAGCAGATAAAAACACATGAATGTTTTCAACTTACTGAAGCTGCTTGAGTTAATTGTGAATAGATGGTAAAGGCAAAGTCTGCTGGTGTGTTGTCATCAGCGTCTTCATCATGTTTACTGCTGGACCCACGACGACGTCATTCGGTCCATACAGCAAAAGGAGGTCTGCAATCACCCATTAATTTTCCCCCAAAAAAGCCTGTTTCACATAAAAAAATTCACCACTATGTAATTCGGTCCATACAGCAAAAGGAGGTCTACAATCACCCACCAATTTTCCCGAAAAAAACATGTTTGAAATAAAAAATTTCACCACTGAAAGGATAATGGAATTTGGTTCATACAGAACAAAGTTTACAATCACCCATCAATTTTCCCCAAAAAAAGCCTGTTTAATATAAAAAATTTCACCACTACGTAATTCGGTCCATACAACAAAAAGGGCTTCACCAAATAGGCGCTAATATTTTTCAACTTTTACACTACACAAAAGGCTTTTCAACATAGTGCAACGATGAATATATATTTATTTTGCCACTAATACACGGCAAACAGGGCTAAAGAATATATCACCGCACGGCTGAACCGCAATTAGGCCCTATTTTTTTTTCTACTTTTATACTACACAAAAGGCTTTTCAATAGATAAATGCAAAGCTGGACGGTGAATATATTTTTATTTTGCCACTAATACTCGGCAAGCAGGGCTGTAGAATATAACACTGTACCGCTGAACGGCAATTAGGCCCAATTTTGTTTTTCTACTTTTACAGTACACAAAAGGGTTTTCAATAGATAAGTGCAACGCTGGACGGCCAATATATATTTTTTTTTCTACTTATACACAGCAAACAGGGCTGTAGAATATATCGCTGCATGGCTGAACGGCAATCAGGCCCTAATATTTTTCTACTTTTACACTACACAAAAGGCTTTTCAACAGATAAGTGCAATGCTGGACGGTGAATATATTTTTATTTTGCCACTTATATACGTCAAACAGGACTGTAGATATATCACTACACCACTGAAAGGCAATTAGGCCCTAATTTTTTTCTACTTTCACACTACACAAAAGGCTTTCGAACAGATAAATGCAACGCTAAACAGCGAATATATTTTTATTTTGCCACTAATACACGGCAAACAGGACTGTAGAATATATCAGGGCACCACACAAGGGCAAATATATTTTTATTTTGCCGC
Source organism: Bufo bufo (assembly GCF_905171765.1). Classification (NCBI taxonomy): domain Eukaryota; kingdom Metazoa; phylum Chordata; class Amphibia; order Anura; family Bufonidae; genus Bufo; species Bufo bufo. Next base: position 337,626,924 of record NC_053393.1, on the reverse strand, counting down.
TAATACATGGCATAAACATATAACTGCACCGCACAAAGGCAAATAAGACTATAGAAATATTTTCTTGTAATAAATCCTGTAATGGCTGTATCAAACAGCACTTGCAGCCCAATAACAAGAACGGTTTGCAGGAATGACAGAGCTGTATAATGGCAATTTGGATCCGCAGTCAGTGCATCAATGGGTAACAGGATTGTTCCTAATACCCAGTCAGTAACCTCCCCTACTGAACCCTGTTCTACATAAATGCTATGGAATGATTTCTCCATATCTTTTCCTTGCACTTATAAATAGTTTTTCACCACAATCAAGTCTTTAACCCTTTCAAGACCAAGGCATTTTTGACCTTCATAACCACGTCTAATTTTGCAAATCTGATGTGTCACTTTATGTGCTATTACATTTGGAATGATTTTACTTATCCAAACCATTCTGAGATTGTTTTCTCGTGACACATTGTACTTCATGATTCTTATAATTTTTAGGAAAATTTCTAAAACCCACTTTTTAAGGACCAGTTCAGGTCTGAAGTCACTTTGTGCGGTTTACAGCGTTAATCTGAGGGGTTAGATCATGTGACATTTTTATAGAGCAGATCGTTACAGACGTGGCAAAACCTACTTTTTAAGGACCAGTTCAGGTCTGAAGTCACTTTGTGCAGTTATCATAGTGGAATCCCCACATAAATGACACCATTGTAGAAACTACACCCCTCAAGTTACTCAAAACTGATTTTAGGTGTTCCACAAGAATAAAAGGAAAATGGAGATCAAGTTTTTAAATTTCACTTTTTTGGCAGATTTTCCATTTTAATCCATTTTTTTCTTTAACACATCGAGGGTTAACAGCCAAACAGAACTCAATATTTATTACCCTGATTCTGCGGTTTACAGAAACACATCACAAGTGTTTATAAACTGCTGTATGGGCACCCGGCAGGGCGCAGAAGAAAAGGAGCGCCACATGATTTTTTAAGGCAGATTTTGCTGAACTGGTTTTTAGATGCCATGTCCTATTTGAAGCCACACTGATGCACTCCCAAAAAGTGACCCCATTTTGGAAACTAAGGGATAAGGTGCCAGTTTTATTGGTACTATTTTTGGGTACATATGATTTTTTGATCATTCAATATAACACTTTATGGGGCAAGGTGCCCAAAAAATTGGTTGTTTTAGCACAGTTATTATTTATTTATTTTTACTGCGTTCATCTGAGGGGTTAGATCATGTGACATTTTTATAGAGCAGATCGTTACAGACGTGGCAATACCTACTTTTTAAGGACCAGTTCAGGTCTGAAGTCACTTTGTGCAGTTATCATAGTGGAATCCCCACATAAATGACACCATTGTAGAAACTATACCCCTCAAGTTACTCAAACCTGATTTTACAAACATTGTTAACCCTTTAGGTGTTTTACAAGAATTAAAGGAAAATGGAGATGACATTTCTAAATTTCACTTTTTTGGCAAATTAGCCATTTTAACCACTTAAGGACCACAGGTTTATACCCCCCTAAAGACCAGGCCCTTTTTTACAAATCGGCACTCCACAACTTTAGCGGTTTATTGCTCGGTCATGCAACTTACCACCCAAATGAATTTTACCTCCTTTTCTTCTCACTAATAGAGCTTTCATTTGGTGGTATTTCATTGCTGCTGACATTTTTACTTTTTTTGTTATTAATCGAAATTTAACGATTTTTTTGCAAAAAAATGAAATTTTTCACTTTCAGTTGTAAAATTTTGCAAAAAAAACGAGATCCATATATAAATTTTGCTCTAAATTTATTGTTCTACATGTCTTTGATTAAAAAAAAAATGTTTGGGTAAAAAAAAAAATGGTTTGGGTAAAAGTTATAGCGTTTACAAACTATGGTACAAAAATGTGAATTTCCGCTTTTTGAAGCAGCTCTGACTTTCTGAGCACCTGTCATGTTTCCTGAGGTTCTACAATGGCCAGACAGTACAAACACCCCACAAATGACCCCATTTTGGAAAGTAGACACCCTAAGGTATTCGCTGATGGGCATAGTGAGTTCATAGAACTTTTTATTTTTTGTCACAAGTTAGCGGAAAATGATGATTTTTTTATTTTATTTTTTTTCTTACAAAGTCTCATATTCCACTAACTTCTGACAAAAAATAAAAGCTTCCATGAACTCACTATGCCCATCAGCGAATACCTTGGGATGTCTTCTTTCCAAAATGGGTTCATTTGTGGGGTAGTTATACTGCCCTGGCATTCTAGGGGCCCAAATGTGTGGTAAGGAGTTTGAAATCAAATTCTGTAAAAAATGGCTGGTGAAATCCGAAAGGTGCTCTTTGGAATGTGGGCCCCTTTGCCCACCTAGGCTGCAAAAAAGTGTCACACATGTGGTATCTCCGTATTCAGGAGAAGTTGGGGAATGTGTTTTGGGGTGTCATTTTACATATACCCATGCTGGGTAAGAGAAATATCTTGGCAAAAGACAACTTTGTATAAAAAAATTGTAAAAGTTGTCTTTTGCCAAGATATTTCTCTCACCCAGCATGGGAATATGTAAAATGACACCCCAAAACACATTCCCCAACTTCTCCTGAATACAGAGATACCACATGTGTGACACTTTTTTGCAGCCTAGGTGGGCAAAGGGGCCCATATTCCAAAGAGCACCTTTCGGATTTCACTGGTCATTTTTTACAGAATTTGATTTCAAACTCCTTACCACACATTTGGGCCCCTAGAATGCCAGGGCAGTATAACTACCCCACAAGTGACCCCATTTTGGAAAGAAGACACCCCAAGGTATTCGCTGATGGGCATAGTGAGTTCATGGAAGTTTTTATTTTTTGTCACAAGTTAGTGGAATATAAGACTTTGTAAGAAAAAAAAAATTAAAAAAAATCATCATTTTCCACTAACTTGTGACAAAAAATAAAAAATTCTAGGAACTCGCCATGCCCCTCACGGAATACCTTGGGGTGTCTTCTTTCCAAAATGGGGTCACTTGTGGGGTAGTTATACTGCCCTGGCATTTTCCAGGGGCCCTAATGTGTGGTAAGTAGGTAAATGACCTGTGAAATCCTAAAGGTGCTCTTTGGAATATGGGCCCCTTTGCCCACCTAGGCTGCAAAAAAGTGTCACACATCTGGTATCGCCGTATTCAGGAGAAGTTGGGGAATGTGTTTTGGGGTGTCTTTTTACATATACCCATGCTGGGTGAGAGAAATATCTCGGCAAAAGACAACTTTTCCCATTTTTTTATACAAAGTTGGCATTTGACCAAGATATTTCTCTCACCCAGCATGGGTATATGTAAAATGACACCCCAAAACACATTCCCCAACTTCTCCTGAGTACGGCGATACCAGATGCGTGACACTTTTTTTGCAGCCTAGATGCGCAAAGGTGCCCAAATTCCTTTTAGGAGGGCATTTTTAGACATTTGGATACCAGACTTCTTCTCACGCTTTGGGGCCCCTAGAATGCCAGGGCAGTATAAATACCCCACATGTGACCCCATTTTGGAAATAAGACACCCCAAGGTATTCAATGAGGGGCATGGCGAGTTCATAGAAATTTTTTTTTTTTGGCACAAGTTAGCGGAAATTGATATTTTTTATTTTTTTCTCACAAAGTCTCCCTTTCCGCTAACTTGGGACAAAAATTTCAATATTTTTATGGACTCAATATGCCCCTCAAGGAATACCTGGGGGTGTCTTCTTTCCGAAATGGGGTCACATGTGGGGTATTTATACTGCCCTGGCATTCTAGGGGCCCTAAAGCGTGAGAAGAAGTCTGGAATATACACTGCGTGCAGAATTATTAGGCAAATGAGTATTTTGACCACATCATCCTCTTTATGCATGTTGTCTTACTCCAAGCTGTATAGGCTCGAAAGCCTACTACCAATTAAGCATATTAGGTGATGTGCATCTCTGTAATGAGAAGGGGTGTGGTCTAATGACATCAACACCCTATATTAGGTGTGCATAATTATTAGGCAACTTCCTTTCCTTTGGCAAAATGGGTCAAAAGAAGGACTTGACAGGCTCAGAAAAGTCAAAAATAGTGAGATATCTTGCAGAGGGATGCAGCACTCTTAAAATTGCAAAGCTTCTGAAGCGTGATCATCGAACAATCAAGCGTTTCATTCAAAATAGTCAACAGGGTCGCAAGAAGCGTGTGGAAAAACCAAGGCGCAAAATAACTGCCCATGAACTGAGAAAAGTCAAGCGTGCAGCTGCCAAGATGCCACTTGCTACCAGTTTGGCCATATTTCAGAGCTGCAACGTCACTGGAGTGCCCAAAAGCACAAGGTGTGCAATACTCAGAGACATGGCCAAGGTAAGAAAGGCTGAAAGACGACCACCACTGAACAAGACACACAAGCTGAAACGTCAAGACTGGGCCAAGAAATATCTCAAGACTGATTTTTCTAAGGTTTTATGGACTGATGAAATGAGAGTGAGTCTTGATGGGCCAGATGTATGGGCCCGTGGCTGGATTGGTAAAGGGCAGAGAGCTCCAGTTCGACTCAGACGCCAGCAAGGTGGAGGTGGAGTACTGGTTTGGGCTGGTATCATCAAAGATGAGCTTGTGGGGCCTTTTCGTGTTGAGGATGGAGTCAAGCTCAACTCCCAGTCCTACTGCCAGTTTCTGGAAGACACCTTCTTCAAGCAGTGGTACAGGAAGAAGTCTGCATCCTTCAAGAAAAACATGATTTTCATGCAGGACAATGCTCCATCACACGCGTCCAAGTACTCCACAGCGTGGCTGGCAAGAAAGGGTACAAAAGAAGAAAATCTAATGACATGGCCTCCTTGTTAACCTGATCTGAACCCCATTGAGAACCTGTGGTCCATCATCAAATGTGAGATTTACAAGGAGGGAAAACAGTACACCTCTCTGAACAGCGTCTGGGAGGCTGTGGTTGCTGTTGCACGCAATGTTGATGGTGAACAGATCAAAACACTGACAGAATCCATGGATGGCAGGCTTTTGAGTGTCCTTGCAAAGAAAGGTGGCTATATTGGTCACTGATTTGTTTTTGTTTTGTTTTTGAATGTCAGAAATGTATATTTGTGAATGTTGAGATGTTATATTGGTTTCACTGGTAAAAATAAATAATTGAAATGGGTATATATTTGTTTTTTGTTAAGTTGCCTAATAATTATGCACAGTAATAGTCACCTGCACACACAGATATCCCCCTAAAATAGCTAAAACTAAAAACAAACTAAAAACTACTTCCAAAAATATTCAGCTTTGATATTAATGAGTTTTTTGGGTTCATTGAGAACATGGTTGTAGTTCAATAATAAAATTAATCCTCAAAAATACAACTTGCCTAATAATTCTGCACTCCCTATAAATGTCTAAAAAATTTTATGCATTTGGATTCCGTGAGGGGTATGGTGAGTTCATGTGAGATTTAATTTTTTTACACAAGTTAGTGGAATATGAGACTTTGGGGCCAAAAAAATGTCTGAATGGAGCCTGACAGAGGGGTGATCAATGACAGGGGGGTGATCAATGACAGGGGGGGTGATCAATGACAGGGGGGGTGATCAGGGAGTCTATATGGGGTGATCACCACAGTCATTGATCACCCCCCTATAAGGCTCCATTCAGATGTCCGCATGATTTTTACGGATCCACTGATAGATGGATCGGATCCGCAAAACGCATACGGACATCTGAATGCAGCCTGACAGGGGGGGTGATCAATGACAGGGGGGTAATCAATGACAGGGAGGTGATCAGGGAGTCTATATGGGGTGATCACCACAGTCATTGATCACCCCCCCTGTAAGGCTCCCTTCAGACGTCCGTATGCGTTTTGCGGATCCGATCCATCTATCAGTGGATCCGTAAAAATCATGCGGACATCTGAATGGAGCTTTACAGGGGGTTATCAATGACAGGGGGGTAATCAATGACAGGGGGGTGATGAGGGAGTTTATATGGGGTGAATCTAACAGTCATTGATCACGCCCCTGTAAGGCTCCATTCAGACGTCCGTATGCGTTTTGCGGATCCGATCCATCTATCAGTGGATCCGTAAAAATCATGCGGACGTCTGAATGGAGCTTTACAGGGGTGTGATCAATGACAGGGGGGTGATCAGGGAGTCTATATGGGGTGATCACCACAGTCATTGATCACGCCCCTGTAAGGCTCCATTCAGACGTCCCTGTGCGTTTTGCGGATCCGATCCATCTATCAGTGGATCCGTAAAAATCATGCGGACATCTGAATGGAGCTTTACAGGGGGTTATCAATGACAGGGGGGTAATCAATGACATGGGGGTGATGAGGGAGTCTATATGGGGTGATCACCACAGTCATTGATCACGCCCCTGTAAGGCTCCATTCAGACGTCCGTATGCGTTTTGCGGATCCGATCCATCTATCAGTGGATCCGTAAAAATCATGCGGACGTCTGAATGGAGCTTTACAGGGGTGTGATCAATGACAGGGGGGTGATCAGGGAGTCTATATGGGGTGATCACCACAGTCATTGATCACGCCCCTGTAAGGCTCCATTCAGACGTCCGTGTGCGTTTTGCGGATCCGATCCATCTATCAGTGGATCCGTAAAAATCATGCGGACGTCTGAATGGAACTTTACAGGGGTCTGATCAATGACAGGGGGGTGATGAGGGAGTCTATATGGGGTGATCACCACAGTCATTGATCACGCCTCTGTAAGGCTCCATTCAGACGTCCGTGTGCGTTTTGCAGATCCGATCCATCTATCAGTGGATCCGTAAAAATCATGCGGACGTCTGAATGGAGCTTTACAGCGGTGTGATCAATGACAGGGGGGTGATGAGGGAGTCTATATGGGGTGATCACCACAGTCATTGATCACGCCCCTGTAAGGCTTCATTCAGACGTCCGTGTGCGTTTTGCGGATCCGATCCATCTATCAGTGGATCCGTAAAAATCATGCGGACATCTGAATGGAGCTTTACAGGGGGTTGATCAATGACAGGGGTGTAATCAATGACAGGGGGGTGATCAGGGAGTCTATATGGGGTGATAACCACAGTCATTGATCACGCCCCTGTAAGGCTTCATTCAGACGTCCGTGTGCGTTTTGCGGATCCGAACCATCTATCAGTGGATCCGTAAAAATCATGCGGAAATCTGAATGGCGCTTTACAGGGGGTTGATCAATGACAGGGGGGTAATCAATGACAGGGGGGTGATCAGGGAGTCTATATGGGGTGATCAGGGGTGATCAGGGGCTAATAAGGGGTTAATAAGTGACGGGGGGGGGGATGTAGTGTAGTGTAGTGGTGCTTGGTGCTACTTTACTGAGCTACCTGTGTCCTCTTCCGTTCCTGTGAGCGCGCGCGCCTGTGTGCGCGCGTTCACAGGAAATCTCGGCTCGCGCGAGATGATGCCAATTGGCGTTAGCGTAGCCTGGGGGAGCCGCCGCGATGACGCCATTCATCTGACAGGGTAGATCATGTGTTATTTTTATAGTGCATTTTGTTACGGACACAATGTTATCAAATATGTCCACTTTGTTTGTTTGTTTTAGTTTTACATAATAAAGCATTTTTGAAAAAAAAATATTATGTTTTTGTGTCTCCATTTCCAGAACGCCTTATTTATTTATTTATTTTCTGCCGATCGTCTTTGCAGGGGCACGTTTTTTGCAGAAAGAGTTTAAGTTTTTATTGGTACCATTTTTGGGAACATATGATTTTTTTGATCATTCACTATTACTTTTTATGGGGCAAGGTGACCAAAAATTGGTTGTTTTGGAACAGTTTTTATTTATTTATTTTATTACAGCGTTCACCTGAGGGGTTAGGTATTGTGACATTTTTATAGAGCAGATTGTTACAGACGTGGCAATACTGAATATGTATACTTTTTCTTATTTATTTAACTTTTACACAATAATAGCATTTTTGAAACCCCAAAAATTATGTTTTAGTGTCTCCATAGTCTGAGAGCCATAGCTTTTTTATTTTATGATATTTTCTTTATTTTTTAAACTTTTTTTATTTTCACACTTTTCTATCAAGTCCCACTTGGATCTTCAAGATCCAGTGGGGCTGATGGCTGTACTATACTTTGCAATGCTCTTGCATTGCAAACTATAAGACTATCAGTTTTACACTGATAGATGGCAACACTGGACACTTTTAAAAGGCGTCTGGTTACCATGGCATCCATCGGGCCGCTGCCATTGCAGTGCAGCAGCCCGATGGTTAAGAGAGGGAGCCCCCTCTTTCTTTTAACCCATTGGATGCCGCTGACTGCAGTATCTAAGGGGTTCAAGCAGAGTGTCAGCATACAGATGGCACTCGCTGCTGATGGTGGCGGCTCAGGAACGGAGCTGCCTCTATCAACTACATCAAGGAGACTGCATCAGGGGTAGGGTAGGGTGCACAAATGGAGGCAGGACCGGAAAGGAGCGGGTATGGCCAGCATAGAGGGGGCACAGATTGGGCACAGCCAGAACAGAAGGGGCACGGCCGGCACAGAAGAGGCACGGCCGGGACAGAAGGGGCACGTATGGCACAGAGGGGGCATGGCAGGACACATCAGGGGGCACAGATGTTTTGGTCAAAACTTTGTTTGAATGTTATACGGAGGTCCAAGCAAATGTATGGACTCCGACGAGGTGAAATTCATTATATCCAAAGTCCTGCAAGACTTTGGTGAATAACTTCGAACTTTTATTTTTAAACTTGAAAACAATTTTAAAATCTGAAGTCAGCTTCGGTACCGAAGTACCAGCTGATACTGAAGCCAACTTCTAATTCAGGTTTTAAAATGTTTTTCAAGTAATAGAATCGATGGCTGAAGTTATTCAACTGAGTTTCGCCCCACTTTGGAGAGAACAAATTTCACCTCAACGAAGCCCATACATTTGAATGCTGTATAGAGACGGGTCTCAGTACAGCATTCAAATGAAGTTTTGACTGAAGCGACTTTGGATTTATGATCTGAAGCTCGCTTAGTTGAACACTAATTCACAGGTCTGCGACTAAAAAGCTGTTTGATTATTTTCATCTAATTTCCATGTATTTTGGTGTGCTGAAAACAAATAAAATATTGAAAAAAACGCCTAGACATCATGATTTGCCACAAAATGCAAAATTGTCTTCAAATGTATCAAATTTTTTAAATTATGGGTATTTTTTTTTATATTATGGGTTTTTAACCAAATGTAAAGTCCAAATCACAATTAATTCAGATAAGTGCATTTAAAATATAAAATGCCAAAAAAACCTTAAAGGGGTTGTTTGAGTTATGTAAAAAAAATAATAAAGCACTGTAAATCTGATGGTCAGCAATATATACATAAGCTAAGCAAGTTTTAGGGGGAAAAAAAGATATTTCCTCATCTCCCTAGTTCTCTTCTTGGCCTTTTGTTGTTATTTGCAGGTAAATAATCTCTGCCCCTCCCCCCTGCAAAGGGGGTGAATACAAGTGCTGCTCTGAGTGACATGTCTGACTACTGGGATACTCAGCAGCATGCTCTATATGTAAGCCTCAGCCCTGAGTCTGTGCTTCAAATGGTAGAAGGGGTTAATCTTTCCTGAAGAATGTGACTTTAAAAATGATACAAGACCAAAATTGTTTTCTCAGTAGGAGATTAATGATTTGGTAAGAGATTTGAATCTTCCCAAAGATGCCGCTGAGTAACTCAAATCAAGACTGCAAAGTAGGAATTTATTGTTGCCAAGAGTGTCCTCTTCATGGTTCAGACATCGTGAAAAGGAGTTTGTTCCTTACTTCGCCCAGGAAAACAAGTTGGTTTATTGCATCGATGTCAAAGGTCTGATGGGTTAATTTAAAATCCAATATTATTCAGAGCAATGGCGTCATTTTATAGATTCTTCAAAAAGAAGTCTCAAAGCAGTTTTACTCCACAACGGTGGTTTTTACGCTTCCATACCTGTAGGTCATTCCGTACGCTTGAAGGAAACCTAAGAGAACTTGTAATGGGTTTTTCGTAAACTTAAATATGAAGACCTTGGTTGGTAAGTGTGTGGGGACTTGAATGTCTTGTGCATGCTGCTCAGGCAACAGACTGGGTATACCAAATACTGTTGTTTTCTGTCTCTATGGGACAGTCGAGCCCAACAAAATCACTGGACCAAGAAGAGTTGGCAGCCGAGGGTGCTAACAGTCGGTGAAAAAAATGTCCTCTGAGAAACTTTGGCACCTTCCCATAAAGTTCTTCTAACACCTCTCCACATAAAATTGGGATTGATGAAGCAATTCATAAAATCACTTCCAAGAGATGGAGAATGCTTCAAATACTTGGTCACCAAGTTTCCAGGCCTGTCTGAGGCAAAATTGAAGGAAGGTGTGTTCGTCGGACCAGACATTAGAAGGCTTATAGTTGATAAAAAGTTTGTCAATACCTCAAAAAGAAGGGTGGATTGCATTTGAAGAAGTTGTAAAAAAAATTTTAGGCAATAACAAAGATCCTCACTACAAAAAGATCATCGGACGAATGCTGTTGGATACTTCAGAGAGACATTCCAGATGCTACTCACAAGCGTAAATGCACCAAGAGAAGCCTCAAAGGAAAGAAGAATCGAGTTAAGTGTGTGTAGGTGAGCTCACTTTAGTTCAAAAAAGGATTTTCATGAAAAAATTGTAATAAAACTTTAATTTTATAAGTCTATTTTCCTTTAATTTTGAGGTATTGCCTTATTTAACATAGTTACCTAAATTGTCAGGAAACGTGATGTCCTACGACAAAATGGAGGTTATTTTCAGATTCAGCACACCAAAAAACACGATTACATGGAATAACCAAAACAGCTCTTAAAAAAAAAAAATTCTTTGCAGACCTGTGATTAGCTTATTTTTTGCTTATTTTATTGTGCATTTAATATAATTAATTAATTTACTTTCCATTAAAATTTTTGCTGAATGTTTTGTGCTCTTGACATTTTTCGATGTTAATACTTATTTTTACCCATACTTGAATATGAAAAAAATAACTAAAAAGGCAAAAATATCAAAGCTATTTTGGTGGAAATGTAGACCGTAGTGTTGAGCGAACCCAAACTGTAAAGTTCGGGTCCGTAACGAACTTTGTGAGTTCAGATAACCGATCCCGAACCCAAACTTTGCCGGAAAAGTTTGGGTTCGAGTTCGGTGTTCGGGCATTTAGTAAAGCTTTTGAAAGGCTGCAGGGCAGCCAATCAACAAGCTTTTAAGCGGTGTGCACTTCAAAGTCATCACAGCCATGCCTAGTGATGACATGGCTGTGATTGGCCGGTGCATCATGTGACCCATCCTCTATAAAATCTGGATCATGTGTAGCACCGCCCATGAGCGCTGAGTAGGCAGATGAAGCGAGGGAGAGTGTTAGGAATCTGGCTCTTTGTTTTGTGGGTAACATATAATGATTTTTTGTTGGTGCAATACACCATCTTTGCACACCATACACAGCAATATAATAACAAATCTGGCTATTAATTCTGTGGGTGACCTATAGCAAATTTTTGTGGGTGCAATGCACCATTTTTGTACTCCTGACACAAAAATATGATAGTTAATCCATCTGTTAGCTTGATGGGTGACATACACCCATTGTTGGTGTGAGATACACGTGCACTTTATACGTGACAGGGAAATTAATATAGTTAGTTCGTTGGGTGACATATGCCCATTTTTGGTGTGAGGTACACCTGCACTGCATATGTGACAGGATAATTAATATAGTTAATCTGTCTGTTAGTTCGGTGGTTGACCTCAAAGAATGAGGAGAGCATCAAATAAGGGTTGTGGCCCTAGTCATGGTGCTGTTGGTGGAGCTCCTGTTGCAGGGAGAGGACATGGTTGATCTGTGACAGCTACACGCCCAAATGAAACACCTTCCTCAGATGAACGTAGGCGACATGACGTTTAGCATCATTTTGTAGGCCCGAATACCGGTGTACAAATGGTGAGGCCAGAACAAGTAGAGGCGGTAGTAGATTGGATGGCTGACAGTGCCTCCAGTTCCTTCACATTGTCTCCCACCCGGTTCCCTGCTAAAACAGCAGAGTTGGCACTTGCAGCCCATGGGAATCTGTCTTTCACCTCACCCACTTGCAAATCAGCCAAGCAGTCTGAGTCCCAAGTCATGCAGCAGTCTCTTATGCTTTTTGATGACTCTGCTGGAGGGGTTTTCGTGGGCCATCCACCTAGTCCTGCTCCAGAAGTGAAAGAGATTGAGTGCACTGATGCCCAAACACTTATGTTTCAGGATGTGGACATGGGAGGACCACCACAACACGTCTCTGATGATAATGACGAAACATAGGTGCCAATTGCTGCGGCTTTCTGCCGTGTGCAGATCAGCAAGGAAGGCAGAGGTGGAAAACCTCACACCGCGCAGGAGCTGTGGATCAGCATGGAACAACAGACCGATGAGCGGTTGGTGCCACTGAGCCTCAAGTCTGGCCTGGTGGTGTGCGATAATGGTCGAAATCTCATAGCAGCTCTTGGGCTAGCCGGTTTGACGCACATCCCTTGCCTGGCGCATGTGCTGAATTTGCAGTGCAGAGGTTCCTGAAAAATTACCCTGATATGTCAGAGCTGCTGCAGAAAGTGTGGGCCATCTGTGTGCGCTTTCAGCATTCTCACCCTGCTGCTGCAAGCCTATCTGCGCTGCAGTGTAACTTTGGCCTTCCTGCTCACCACCTCATATGCGACGTACCCACAAGGTGGAACTCCATCTTGCACATGCTGGAGAGGCTGTGCAAGCAGCAGCAGGCAATAGTGGAGTTTTAGCTGCAGCACGCATGAGTGAGTCACTCTGTGGAACAGCACCACTTCACCACAAACAAGTGGTTCTCCATGCTGGATGTGTGTGCCGTGTTGCGCTGTTTCGAGTACTCCACCAACATGGCCAGTGCCGATGACGCCGTCCTCAGCGTTGCTATCCCACTTCTATGTGTCCTTGAAAAAACACTTCAGGCGATGATGGAAGAGGATGTGGCACAGGAGGAAGAGGAGGAGGAAGAGGGATCATTTCCATGGTCATCAGGCCAGTCATTCAGAAGTGGCTCAGAGGGTGGGTTTCTACACCAACAGAGGCCAGGTACACAACTATCCAGCTAGAGCTCAGTTCTGCAGGATGAGAAGGAAGAGGATGATGATCAGGAGGAACCATGTTCACAGCAGGGTTTCACCCAAATCAGCTTATGGGCATCAATGGAGCATGGCTGGGGGGATACAGAGGACACAAACGATACACCTCCCACAAAGGACAGCTTGTCGTTGCATCTGGGCAGCCTGGCACACATGAGCGACTACATGCTGCAGTCCCGCCGAGTTGCCCGCATTCTAACCAGTGCTGATTACTGCGTGGTCACTCTGCTGGAACCCCGCTACAACGTGCTGTCCTAAATTCGGTCACTGGAGCGTGTTTGGAAGATGCACGAGTACAAGCGCACACTGGTAGACACGCTGCTGATGGCATTTACACCTCACAGCGGGGGCTCAGTGGAAGCACAAGGCGAAGGCAGAGGAGGAAGAATTCACCAACTTAGCTGGGCACCGCCAGCACCTCAGAAGGCAGGTTTAGCATGGCCAAAATGTGGAAAAGCTTTGTTAGCACACCACAATCGTTTTCATTTTTCTTCCCTCTCTTCCTTGAGCCATAACTTCTTTATATTTCCATTCACATAGCTGTATGAGGCTTATTTTTTTGCGGGACAAGTAGTACTTTCCATGCCACCATTAATGATGGTGTACAATATAGTGGGAAGCGCTAAAATTTTTCCAAATGGGATGGAATTAGAAAAAAAACACAATTCCTCCACCATTTTACAGGCTCTGTGCCCACGGCGTTTGTGGCAAAACTGACCTATGCCCTTCATTCTATGGGTCAGTACAATTACAATGATACCCAATATGTACCTTTTTTTTTTTATGTCTAAATAGTGTAAAAATAAATGTAAGCTTTTTTTTTTTTCACGTCACCATATTCTGACCACAATAACTTTTACATAGTTATATCTACTGAGCTGTGTGGGTGCTCATTTTTTGTGGGACAATCTGTAGTTTTTATTGATGCCATTATGGAGAGTATGGGACTTTTTGATCATATTTTCTTACATTTTCTTGAGTAAGAGAAGCAATGAAAAAATGGCAAATTGGCCAATTTGGCCCTTTTTTCTGTTATGTTATTCGCTGTATTGGAAAAATATTACAATATTATATTGGAAAAATATTTTTATATTTTAATACTACAGGTGGTTCCATAATGTTTATATTTCTTGTTATGTAGGTAAATGTTTTATTATACGGAAAGGGGGTGATTTAAAAATTTATACTTTTAACAATTTTTTATATATTTTTTAACAGTTTTTTTTACCTTTTTGTGCTAATTTTGAAGCTAGTATTTGAGCATATAAAATCAAATTTTTTTTTGAATAATCATGGATTTTTTTAATGCATTTATTATTGACTATTGCTCATTTCTTATGTTGGCCTTGCACTTGGTGGCCAAAATAAGAATTGCAGCATAAATGCCCTCAGCATTCTGAGAGCCTTATAATCAATTACCGGCATCCATACTGAAACGCAAGCTTCCGGGTTTTTTACCATTTAGGTGACGTGATCTCACTTGATCACGCATCTAAAGGCTTTAATTACCATGATCGGCATTATTGCCAGTTGTGGTAATTAGCCACAGGTCTCTGCTATTTGAAACAGCAGCGACCTGCTGGCCATGATGCCTGCTGCACATGTGCACCATGTTTGCCTATCGCTCCAGCCCTATACATGTACGGCACTGGTAGCAAAAGTGTTTAACAAGTTGAAGATGACATGATCACCAAAAGTCCTAAAGTTAATTTATTTAACAGTTTAAGCAATATCAGTGTATTACTTTGGTTTTGTACAATTTAAGAGTGAAAACAGGAAAGGAATAACTTGCAAAAGTATGGGAACCAAAGAGATTTGAGGGCTAAGATAACTTTGACCAATGTATTTTTGACTTTGACCTAGTCATTTAGGGTTAAAGGGTTTCTACCACCAGAAATACTGTTATGTAGCTGACTGATATAGCGATGCGCTAATGTCAGCAGTACATAACAGTATGTTTCTAACGTTAGTCCCTGCAGCCGTTTTTGTTAAAAAAGCACTTTTATTATATGCTAATGAGCCTCTAGGTGCTATGTGGGCGTAAAATCAGCACCTAGAGGCTCCGTCCACTCACCCATTATCCCGCCCAGGTCCCCTGTTCTGCCCGCCCAGCTCCTCTTGATTGATGTCACGGTCCGCCGCATCGCTGCTGAAATCCCGTGCCTGCGCCGTTCACTTCTGTCTTCGGCGCAGGCTCAGTGAGTGAAGGCCACTCTCCTGATGCCGGTTTCCTCACTGTGACGTAGTCGGCGCCGAAGACAGAAGTGAACGGCGCAGGCGCGGGATTTCGGCAGCGATGCGGCGGACCGTGCCATCAATCAAGAGGAGCGGGGCGGGCAGAACAGGGGACCTGGGCGGGATAAAGGGTGAGTAGACGGAGCCTCTAGGTGCTGATTTTACGCCCACATAGCACCTAGAGGCTCATTAGCATATAATAAAAGTGCTTTTTTAACAAAAACGGCTGCAGGGACTAACGTTAGAAACATACTGTTATGTAGTGCTGACATTAGCGCATCGCTAATGTCAGTCAGCTACATAAGAGTATTTCTGGTGGTAGAAACCCTTTAAGGCTTGTTTCAATTATCATTAGGAAAGGCCAAGTTGATGCAAATTCCAAAGCTTTATAAATATCCTGCTTCTTCTAACCTTGTCCCACAACAAAAAAACAGCATGCATGGGTTCTTCTCAGCAGCTGCCTAATACTCTTAAAATTAAAATACTTGATGCCCACAAAACAGGAGAAGGCTATAAGACGTTAGCAACGTTTTTTCAGGTTGCCATTTCTTCAGTTTGAAATGTAATTAAAATAAATGGTAGTCAACAGGAACAGTGGAGGTCAACAGAAGGTCTGGAAGACCAAGAAAAATTTCAAAGACAGCTGCTTTAGGATTGCTAGAAAGGCAAATGAGATTCCCCACTTGACTGCAAATGACTTTCAGGATGATTTAGCAGACTCAGGAGTCGTGGTACCTGCACCTGCACATATATGGCCTTTATATCATCTGAAGAAAATCTCTCCTACGTCTTCACCACAAATTCAGTTTCAGAAGTTTGCAAAAGAACATCTAATCAAGCCTGATACATTTTGGAAACAAGATTGATAAGATTAACATAGAACCCTTTGACCACAATGAGAAAAAGTATATTTGGAGGAAAAAAGGGCATATAATTTTATGAAAAGAACACCTTTACAACCATCAAACATGGGGGTAGATCAAACATGCTTTGGGGTTGTGTTACAGCCAATGGATATGGAACATTTTATGAGTAGAGGGAAGAATGGATTCAATGAAATTCCAGCAAATTCTGGAAGCAAACTTAAAACCAATAGTAAAAAAAAAAAGCTGAAGTTGAAAAGAGGATGGTTTCTAAAATGGATAATGATCCTAAACACATCCCAAAATCCATAATAGACTACATCAAAAAGCAATAGCTCAAGGTTTTACCATGTCCCCCACAGTCCCCTGATCTGAACATCATTGAAAATTTGTGGATAGACCTCAAAAGAGCAGTGCATGAAAGACAGCCCCAAATCTCAAAAGAACTGGAAGACTTTTGCAAGAAAGAATGGATGAAAAGCCCTCAAACAAGAATTTAAAGATTCTTGGCTGGCTACAAAAAGCATTTAAAAACTGTGATAGTTGCCAAAGGGTGTACTACTCGGTGTTAACCATGCAAGGTACCCAAAGTTTTACTTCAAGCCCTTTTCCACTTTTGTTATTTTGAAAACGTAAAAGATGAAAATAAAAAAAATTGTTTTTGCTTAAAATACGAAGGGAATGTGTCATCTTTACTGTTATACCTTTTTGAGATCATTTCAGTAACAGTAATTTTGATTAGGGGTGCCCTAAATGTTGTATGCCACTGTATATATACAGTGGATAGATAGATAGATAGATATTTTTCAATTTTTTTTCCAATTACAGCATTTAAAATTTTTCTTTGTGACGAATTACTTAATCACGAAGTGCATTTCTTTGGAAGTAGTGGGAACAATGACAGGGTACGGCGATTTCACGGCTCCCCGTCATTGTACCCCTCAAATACCATGTTCTCAGCATCTAAAATTAATATTGAGGTCTATATTTAAAAAAAAAATTATTATATATATATATATATATATATATATATATATATTTACCTCATCCTTTTAATAGCGAAGAGCCCGCCGCCGGCATCAAAATTTCACACAGACTCTTCAATCAAGATCCATGGCAAATTTTTGTGCTGGATCTTCAATCAACATGGCAGCGATGGGCTCATTGCGCTCAAATTTTCCCTGAAATTCGGATCAAAGTCCACTTTGGAAAGTTTGATTCGTTCAACACTAATGAAAATCCATCCATCCTATGGGATGTATAGATATGAAGAGTAATATGTAAGGGGTTAAAAAGATTAAGTAAATCAATTTATATATATAATTATACGCAATTATCGGGAATGGGTGTGGACCCAATCATTCTCTATGGGGCAGGAATGGATGCGAACAGCACACAGTGTGCTGTCCACATCCGCATTTCCGGAGCGCGGCAACGAGCTTTCGTTTCGCGGCTTCAGAAAAAAATAGAACATGCCCTATTCATGTTCGCAATAACGAACAAGAATATGCAGCTCTATGGGAGTGCCGGCCGGGTGTATTGCGGATCTGCAATACACTACGGACGTGTGAATGGACCCTTAATTGCCTCCTCACAATATTTTGTCATACATACAGTATGTATGAGAAATCTGAGATTTATTTTGCTTGGATTCAGCTACCATATATGAATCCTGAGGGCCCACGAGGTCAGCAGCCAGTGTGTAGACTGTGAAATTTAGGGTCTTTGTCTGCTTGCTACCTTATCACCTACACCTCCTAACAACCATTATAGAGCTTCTGACATCTTGTATTTCCCCTTACCACAACAGATTTTTTGATGCTATGAGGGACATCTATGAAGCTCTTTATGCCACTTTTGTGGCATAAAAAAAGTCACAGAATATGGCACATGCCGCGTGTGCACCATAATTTGTGCCTTATTGAACTTCTCTGCACTTTTCTGCAGTGGAAAGAAAAGAGGGCATGCCTTAAAGGGAGGGCATGGCTTTGTGCCACTTGCCACATTTACTATAACTTTCTCTAGAGAGTGGTGGATGTTATAGCTGAAGTCTACACCAGCTTGTAGCTGGCATAGACTTCAGTTTCTGGCACATGGCAGGGCAGAGATTTGCCTGATTTGTTAAGAGGCATCTCATTTACATTGGCATATTATTTTTCCAATTCTGAGAAATGAATGTTTGCTCTCGATTTTTTCATGCAAATGTGTCGCCAATCACAGCACAAATAAGAAAAATGCTCATTTGTTGGTTGATGCAATTGTTTATGTAGCAGATAAAGTCATAGTTTGTTGGTAGCTCAATGACCTATTTAACCATATAAAACTCTATTTGAATGAAAGACCATAGTAACAATTGTTCATCCTCATAAAAAGGGGAAGACTGATGTATGTAAATGTAGGCGAACAAAAAGCAAGGGATGATAGTAAACAAGTGGTATTACATTTAAAATTCAGTTTTGAAAATTTAAAGCCTAAGTTGAAAGAATGCGATGTTTTTTGAAATTTATGGAATGTGTTAGTATTTTCTATAATGATTATGGCACATACAGACATCTAGATGTGACAGGCAGGACATGGATTTAAATTTATAGATGTAAGATATAAATCTTGACCAAAAACTGTATTTGCATCTAGTCTTTTTTTATGAATATTTCTATTATGTTGTAAAAGGTACTTTGAAAATATTAATGAGATTGCTGCACTAGGGAGATTTTAATTATTGACTGGAGACAAGACTTGTGTGAGAAAGTTATTTACTTGCATTGTATTAGGTTTAGCAGACAGAATTCATTTTAATAGAGTTAGTAAATTCTTAACTAATAATGTTAAAAATGTAATATTACATGTCATTGTTTGTCTGGAGATGCTACAGGCCACATGCAGTATTTTCAATAGATAATTCAACAAAAGCTAACATTATTTATTCAGAATAAGAATGGAAAGGCATTACTGAAATTTTGATTTCTGGATTGCACATTATTTGTTGAACCCAATAAAATACATATAATGCTAAACTATAGACATCTAATATATTTACTCAAAGCTTTATTAAATTGGAGAAACTTATATTTTAATCCATGAAGTACCTCCGCCGTATATGTACGGCGGAAGTCCGGTCCCCAAACATGGCAACCGCTCGCGCGTGCTGAGGCGCTCTCAGCACGCGCGAGCGGTTGCCATGTTTGGGGACCGGACTTCCGCCGTACATATACGGCGGAGGTACTTCATGGATTAAAATATAAGTTTCTTCAATTTAATAAAGCTTTGAGTAAATATATTAGATGTCTATAGGGTTTTCTGCTATTTTAAATGCATACATTTTACCCTTCAGATACCACGGTCAAATGTGACCACGGCATCTGATCAGTCCAGAAGTGAAAGTTGCGCGCTTCCGCTCAGGTAACAGTGTTCAGCGACTGAGATCGGGGAACCTGTTACATCACTGAAATACACCGAAGCCTCAAGCAGACTTTGGTGTCTATTTTAGGAATATATGCCAATACAGGCCACTAGGTGGCAGCATTGTATTGTTATATTCCAAATTAAGTGTTCAATGATGGCTACTTAGCCATCAATGAACACAATGGGCACTCTAATGATTGCCAGTTATTGTCACCCCCGGTGACTTAAAAAATGTTAAAAAAAGTTTTTACAAATTTAAAAATAAAATAAAAAATGAAAGTTCAAATCACCCCCCTTTCCTTAAAATACTTAACCAATAAAAAAAAAATAACATCATGGGCATCTCAGCGTGCAAAAAATGTGCATACAATTAAAATATAACAATATTAATTGCATATAGCAAATGGCGTAACAGGAAAAAAAAATTAAAACAGCCAATTTACCATTTTTTGTCACTTCAACTACCCAATAATTTTTTTATAAAAAGTGATCAAAAAGTCAAACACACTTTAAATTAGTATCATTAAAAAGGAACAGATTGTCCCGCAAAAAATTAGCCCTCACACAGCCCCGTACACATAACTACAAAAAAGTTATAGGGGTCAGAATATTGTTCTAATTTGTTTTTTCCCTAAAGGTTTAAAAAAATAATCTGTATTAAAACGCAAGAAAAATTATACAAGTGTGGTATCGTTATAACCATACTGACCTGGAGAATGAAGATAACAGGTCAATTTTACGGTATAGTGTAAAAACCTTTATCAGAATTGCATTTTTTCCCATTCTACCCCATTTGGATATTTTTTTCCGCTTCCTACTACATGGTATGCAACCATAAATGGTGCCATTAAACAGTACAACTTGTCCCGCCAAAAAATAAGCCCTCATAAGGCTATGTGAATGTGAAAAAAAAGTTAGGACTATGGGAAGGCGGTGAGTGAAAAACAAAAATGCAAAAATGGAAAATCTCAGGGACCTGAAGGGGTTAAGCAACTATAAGTGGAACCAGACTATATAGAAAATTGTGATGGTTATTGGACAATATTGTGGTCCTTTAAATTACACCACATATTTTAGCTTTTTTAAGAGTGCTAACCTTTTTTTTTTTGTGATTTGGGTAATTGTCTATGTCTATTCCCTTTGGGCTTGTATCTTTCCTTGCAAGGATTTGTTTATGCCAGTGCTGCCATTTTTTGGAACTATATAAATTGAAATGTATTATTGCCGGATCTGGTACCAAGTGTTCCAGAAAACCGGATCCGGTTTCCCGGTCTGTGTATGCGCAGATCTTTAAAAATAAAAAAAATAAAAAAAATACTGGATCCGTTTTTCCGGATGACACCGGAGAGACGGATCAGGTATTTCAGTGCATTTGTCAGCCGGATCCACATCTGGATCTTGAAACAAATGCTATCCGTTTGCATACAGATTTCGGGATCCGGCAGGCAGTTTCGGCAATGGAACTGTCTGCTGGAATCCTCTAATGCAAGTGTGAAAGTACCCTAAGGGAGCAAGGTTACCATGACATTACCTACATTATGAAAGATGCAAGATCCAATTTCTAACTTATCTTGTTTTCACAGTGAAAAATAAATCTAGAAAATATTGGAGAATGTTTCCTCCTCCTTTGTAGTATCATTAGTGTTGAAGACTAATGAGGTATCTGTATGCAGATCTCCCATACACAGTGTAAAGCCATTCTTAGGCAACACTAAAATACAGCAGAGAAGAAACAGTTTGGCATCAATAAAAACATGCTATTTCTTATCTATCTCTTATTATTAGTCAGTATATCTAAAAATGAGCCTATATGGCAAACTTTTCAAAATTGTGTCTTAAAAGAGTTATCCAATTCTAAAAATGACCTCAGCCCCTGTGCTTTCCTACTCAGCAGGTACAATGCGGTTACTGTATAACGCCTGCTAGAGAGAAGTCCCGTAATAGATGACAAACATCCATTATGGCCCAGCCTTGCATGGGAACACGCACAGTAAACATTATTACTGTGTGTGTACTGGCAGCAAAGGCCCAGACCTAACAGCCCAGCCCCTCTCCCACTGTAGGCCCCCGTAGCAGCCACTACAGCGATAGTTCCACCCCTGGTTCACCTGGCATTCACCAAACCCAGACTCGTCAATCAGACTGCCAGGTAGAAAATATAGTTCTTCAATCCAAAGAACACATTTCCGCTGCTCTAGAGTGCAGTGGCTATATGTTTTATACCACTCCAATTGATGCTTGGCATTGTGCATGGTGATAACAGGTTTGCATGCAGTGGCTTGCCATGGACACTCATGCCATAAAACTGTCACTGCACAGTTTGGTAGTTTAGAGCTAATCCTAATGCCAGAGAATATTTGCAACTTTGTAGTTATTAGGGGACATTTACTAATCATGTTGCACCAGTATTATAATGTAAAATGCACCACAAATAATGACGTTTTGAATTTGCACCGAATTAAGGATGAGCGAACTGGTGCTATTTTTTGGACAGCTGACAAACCTAAATCTTTCTGGGTTTGTTTCAAACGAATCCATTCGAACAGTGTGTAGGGCCATTTTAGTGTCCATGTTGGTGGGAAAAAAGCACTAGGGGGGAAGAAGAAGAGTCCTAACTGGTGTTGATCAAATCAAAGGCAAACAAACTTCAATAAGAATTTCAGAAAAATATTAGATTTTCCACAAAGTCGAATTTCCTCTTTGTGGTAATGAATAGGGAGGAGCGAACCCGAACATTTTCGTAAAAGTCCGTGTTCGGGTTCGGTGTTCGGCGCTTTCTTGGCGCTTTTTGAAAGGCTGCAAAGCAACCAATCAACAAGCGTCATACTACTTGCCCCAAGAGGCCATCACAGCCTTGCCTACTATTGGCATGGCTGTGATTGGCCAGTGCAGCATGTGACCCAGCCTCTATATAAGCTTGGGTCACGTAGCGCTGCACGTCACTCTGCTGATTCAAGCATAGGGAGAGGTTGCTGCTGCGACGTTAGGGCGAGATTAAGCAGATTAACTCCTCCAAAAGACTTAATTCAGTGATCGATCTCCAGCTGTGGATCATTGAAGTGCTGATATTGACTTGCTCACTTTTTTGAGGCTGCCCAGAGCGTTTTTAGATCACTTTTTTTCTGGGGTGATCGGCGGCCATTTTGTGACTTGTGGTGCGCCAGCACAAGCTATCACCAAGTGTATTTAACCATCAATAGTGTGGTTATTTTGTGCTATATCCTACATCAGCTGCAGGCTGAGCCTGTGTCACCGAAGTGCATTTAACCATCAACAGTCTGGTTATTTTTTGGCCATATACTACATCAGCTGCAGGCTGAGCCTGTGTCACCGAAGTGCATTTAACCATCAACAGTCTGATTATTTTTTGGCCATATACTACATCTGGTGCAGGCTGAGCCTGTGTCATCCAAGTGCATTTAACCATCAACAGTGTGGTTATTTTTTGGCCATATACTACATCAGGGGCAAGTTGAGCCTGTCACCCAGCGCCTAAAAAATAGACCTGACATTTCTATTCAACCAAATCTGTACTGTTTTAGCTGGTCAAGTTATTTGTAGTGACCGTAAAAGCACACTTTTTGTTCTGGGTTGAAAAACTATTCAAAATTTGCCATTCTCAAAATAACTAGTTTCTGCTATATGAGGCCTACTTGAAATCTATCCCAAAAAGGATATCTTACACTGAAGGTGCTGATAGTGTCATTGTGAAAAATCTAAATCACACGCTAGCGTGCAGATAGAAGTCTGATTCTGTGATTAAACCTATACCTGTCACACAGCGCAAAAAAAAACAGGCCTCACATCTCTATTCAACCAAATCTGTACTGTTTTAGCTGGTCAAGTTATTTGTAGTGACCATAAAAGCACACTTTTTTTTCTGGGTTGAAAAACCATTCCCAAATTTGCCATTCTCAAAATAACTAGTTTCTGGTATTTGAGGCCTACTTGAAATCTATCCCAAAAAGGATATCTTACATTGAAGGAACTGATAGTGTCATTCAGAAAAACCTAAGACACACGCTAGCGTGCAGATAGAAGTCTGATTCTGTGATTAAACCTATACCTGTCACACAGCGCAAAAAAAAACAGGCCTCACATCTCTATTTAACCAAATCTGTACTGTTTTAGCTGGTCAAGTTATTTGTAGTGACCGTAAAAGCACACTATGCTGTTTGAAGACTCTGCTGCCTGGGTTACCCAAGGGCATCCACCTAGCCCTTCACCAGGGGTGGAAGAGATAGAATGCACTAACGCACAACCACTTATGTTTCCTGATGATGAGGACATGGGAATACCACCTCAGCACGTCTCTGATGATGACGAAACACAGGTGCCAACTGCTGCGTCTTTCTGCAGTGTGCAGACTGAACAGGAGGTCAGGGGTCAAGACTGGGTGGAAGACGATGCAGGGGACGATGAGGTCCTAGACCCCACATGGAATGAAGGTCGTGCCACTGACTTTCAGAGTTCGGAGGAAGAGGCAGTGGTGAGACCAAGCCAACAGCGTAGCAAAAGAGGGAGCAGTGGGCAAAATCAGAACACCAGCCGCCAAGAGACTCCGCCTGCTACTGACCGCCGCCATCTGGGACCGAGCACCCCAAAGGCAGCTTCAAGGAGTTCCCTGGCATGGCACTTCTTCAAACAATGTGCTGATGACAAGACCCGAGTGGTTTGCACGCTGTGCCATCAGAGCCTGAAGCGAGGCATTAACGTTCTGAACCTTAGCACAACCTGCATGACCAGGCACCTGCATGCAAAGCATAAACTGCAGTGGAGTAAACACCTTAAAAACAAGGAAGTCACTCAGGCTCCCCCTGCTGCCTCTTCTGCTGCTGCCGCCTCGGCCTCTTCTGCTGCTGCCGCCGCCTCGGCCTCTTCTGCTGCTGCTGCCGCCGCCTCGGCCTCTTCCTCTGCCTCTGGAGGAACGTTGGCACCTGCTGCCCAGCAAACATGGGATGTACCACCAACACCACCACCTGCGTCACCAAGCATCTCAACCATGTCACACGGCAGCGTTCAGCTCTCCATCTCACAAACATTTGAGAGAAAGCGTAAATTCCCACCTAGCCACCCTCGATCCCTGGCCCTGAATGCCAGCATTTCTAAACTACTGGCCTATGAAATGCTGTCATTTAGGCTGGTGGACACACACAGCTTCAAACAGCTCATGTCACTTGCTGTCCCACAGTATGTTGTTCCCATCCGCCACTACTTCTCCAAGAGAGCCGTGCCTTCCCTGCACAAACAAGTGTCCGATAAAATCAAGTGTGCACAGCGCAACGCCATCTGTGGCAAGGTCCACCTAACCACAGATACGTGGACCAGTAAGCACGGCCAGGGACGCTATATCTCCCTAACTGCACACTGGGTAAATGTAGTGGCGGCTGGGCCCCAGGCGGAGAGCTGTTTGGCGCACGTCCTTTCGCCGCCAAGGATCGCAGGGCAACATTCTTTGCCTCCTGTCTCCTCCTCCTCCTACTCAGCTTCCTCCTCCTCTTCTTCCACCTGCTCATCCAGTCAGCCACACACCTTCACCACCAACTTCAGCACAGCACGAGGTAAACGTCAGCAGGCCATTCTGAAACTCATATGTTTGGGGGACAGGCCCCACACCGCACAGGAGTTGTGGCGGGGTATAGAACAACAGACCGACGAGTGGTTGCTGCCGGTGAGCCTCAAGCCCGGCCTGGTGGTGTGCGATAATGGGCGAAATCTCGTTGCAGCTCGGGGACTAGCCGGTTTGACGCACATCCCTTGCCTGGCGCATGTGCTGAATTTGGTGGTGCAGAAGTTCATTCGCAACTACCCCGACATGTCAGAGCTGCTGCATAAAGTGCGGGCCGTCTGTTCGCGCTTCCGGCGTTCACACCCTGCCGCTGCTCGCCTGTCTGCGCTACAGTGTAACTTCGGCCTTCCCGCTCACCGCCTCATATGCGACGTACCCACCAGGTGGAACTCCACCTTGCATATACTGGACAGACTGTGCGAGCAGCAGCAGGCCATAGTGGAGTTTCAGCTGCAGCACTCACGGGTCAGTTGCACTGTGGATCAGACACACTTCACCACCAATGACTGGGCCTCCATGCGAGACCTGTGTGCCCTGTTGCGCTGTTTCGAGTACTCCACCAACATGGCCAGTGGCGATGACGCCGTTATCAGCGTTACAATACCACTTCTATGTCTCGTTGAGAAAACACTTAGGGCGATGATGGAAGAGGAGGTGGCCCAGGAGGAAGAGGGGTCATTTTTAGCACTTTCAGGCCAGTCTCTTCGAAGTGACTCAGAGGGAGGTTTTTTGCAACACCAGAGGCCAGGTACAAATGTGGCCAGACAGGGCCCACTACTGGAGGACGAGGAGGACGAGGATGAGGAGGAGGTGGAGGAGGATGAGGATGAAGTATGTTCACAGCGGGGTGGCAGCCAAAGCAGCTCGGGCCCATCACTGGTGCGTGGCTGGGAGGAAAGACAGGACGATGACGATACGCCTCCCACAGAGGACAGCTTGTCCTTACCTCTGGGCAGCCTGGCACACATGAGCGACTACATGCTGCAGTGCCTGCGCAATGACAGCAGAGTTGCCCACATTTTAACGTGTGCGGACTACTGGGTTGCCACCCTGCTGGATCCCCGGTACAAAGACAATGTGCCCACCTTACTTCCTACAGTGGAGCGTGATAGAAAGATGCGTGAGTACAAGCGCACGTTGGTAGACGCGCTACTGAGGGCATTCCCAATTGTCACAGGGGAACCAGTGGAAGCCCAAGGCGAAGGCAGAGGAGGAACAAGAGGTCGCCAACGCAGCTGTGTCACGCCCAGCTCCTCTGAGGGCAGGGTTAGCATGGCAGAGATGTGGAAAAGTTTTGTCAACACGCCACAGCTAAGTGCACCACCACCTGATACGGAACGTGTTAGCAAGAGGCAACATTTCACTAACATGGTGGAACAGTACCTGTGCACACCCCTCCACGTACTGACTGATGGTTCGACCCCATTCAACTTCTGGGTCTCCAAAATGTCCACGTGGCCAGAGCTAGCCTTTTATGCCTTGGAGGTGCTGGCCTGCCCGGCGGCCAGCGTTTTGTCTGAACGTGTATTCAGCACGGCAGGGGGCGTCATTACAGACAAACGCAACCGCCTGTCTACAGCCAATGTGGACAAGCTGACGTTCATAAAAATGAACCAGGCATGGATCCCACAGGACCTGTCCATCCCTTGTGCAGATTAGATATTAACTACCTCCCCTTAACAATATATTATTCTACTCCAGGGCACTTCCTCATTCAATACTATTTTTAATTTCATTTTACCATTATATTGCGGTGCAACCCAAAGTTGAATGAACCTCTCCTCTGTCTGGGTGCCGGGGCCTAAATGTGTGACAGTGGCCTGTTCCAGTGGTGGGTGACGTGAAGCCTGATTCTCTGCTATGACATGAAGACTTATTCTGTGCTGACATGAAGCCAGATTCTCTGTTACGCGACCTCTCTCCTCTGCCTGGGTGCCTGGGCCTAA
Source organism: Bufo bufo (assembly GCF_905171765.1). Classification (NCBI taxonomy): domain Eukaryota; kingdom Metazoa; phylum Chordata; class Amphibia; order Anura; family Bufonidae; genus Bufo; species Bufo bufo. The sequence continues at coordinate 337,599,797 of NC_053393.1, read as the reverse complement.
ATATGTGACAGTGGCCTGTTCCAGTGGTGGGTGACGTGAAGCCTGATTCTCTGCTATGACATGAAGACTGATTCTGCGCTGACATAAGGCCAGATTCTCTGTTACAGGACCTCTCTCCTCTGTCTGGGTGCCGGGGCCTAAATGTGTGACAGTGGCCTGTTCCAGTGGTGGGTGACGTGAAGCCTGATTCTCTGCTATGACATGAAGACTGATTCTGCGCTGACATAAGGCCAGATTCTCTGTTACAGGACCTCTCTCCTCTGTCTGGGTGCCGGGGCCTAAATGTGTGACAGTGGCCTGTTCCAGTGGTGGGTGACGTGAAGCCTGATTCTCTGCTATGACATGAAGACAGATTCTGCGCTGACATAAGGCCAGATTCTCTGTTACGGGACCGCTCTCCTCTGTCTGGGTGCCGGGGCCTAAATGTGTGACAGTGGCCTGTTCCAGTGGTGGGTGACGTGAAGCCTGATTCTCTGCTATGACATGAAGACTGATTCTGCGCTGACATAAGGCCTGATTCTCTGTTACGTGACCTCTCTCCTCTGCCTGGGTGCCTGGGCCTAAATGTGTGACAGTGGCCTGTTCCAGTGGTGGGTGACGTGAAGCCTGATTCTCTGCTATGACATGAAGACTGACTCTGCGCTGACATAAGGCCAGATTCTCTGTTACGGGACCTCTCTCCTCTGCCTGGGTGCCTGGGCCTAAATGTGTGACAGTGGCCTGTTCCAGTGGTGGGTGACGTGATGCCTGATTCTCTGCTATGACATGAAGACAGATTCTGTGCTGACATAAGGCCAGATTCTCTGTTACAGGACCTCTCTCCTCTGTCTGGGTGCCGGGGCCTAAATGTGTGACAGTGGCCTGTTCCAGTGGTGGGTGACGTGAAGCCTGATTCTCTGCTATGACATGAAGACTGACTCTGCGCTGACATAAGGCCAGATTCTCTGTTACGGGACCTCTCTCCTCTGCCTGGGTGCCTGGGCCTAAACATAGAAACATAGAATGTGTCGGCAGATAAGAACCATTTGGCCCATCTAGTCTGCCCAATATACTGAATACTATGGATAGCCCCCGGCCCTATCTTATATGAAGGATGGCCTTGTGCCTATCCCATGCATGCTTAAACCCCTTCACTGTATTTGCAGCTACCACTTCTGCAGGAAGGCTATTCCATGCATCCACTACTCTCTCAGTAAAGTAATACTTCCTTATATTACTTTTAAACCTTTGCCCCTCTAATTTAAAACTGTGTCCTCTTGTGGTAGTTTTTCTTCTTTTAAATATGCTCTCTTCCTTTACCGAGTTGATTCCCTTTATGTATTTAAAGGAAGAGAGCATATTTAAAAGAAGAAAAACTACCACAAGAGGACACAGTTTTAAATTAGAGGGGCAAAGGTTTAAAAGTAATATAAGGAAGTATTACTTTACTGAGAGAGTAGTGGATGCATGGAATAGCCTTCCTGCAGAAGTGGTAGCTGCAAATACAGTGAAGGGGTTTAAATGTGTGACAGTGGCCTGTTCCAGTGGTGGGTGACGTGATGCCTGATTCTCTGCTATGACATGAAGACAGATTCTGTGCTGACATAAGGCCAGATTCTCTGTTACAGGACCTCTCTCCTCTGTCTGGGTGCCGGGGCCTAAATGTGTGACAGTGGCCTGTTCCAGTGGTGGGTGACGTGAAGCCTGATTCTCTGCTATGACATGAAGACAGATTCTGCGCTGACATAAGGCCAGATTCTCTGTTACGGGACCGCTCTCCTCTGTCTGGGTGCCGGGGCCTAAATGTGTGACAGTGGCCTGTTCCAGTGGTGGGTGACGTGAAGCCTGATTCTCTGCTATGACATGAAGACTGATTCTGTGCTGACATGAAGCCAGATTCTCTGCTATGGCATGAAGAGACTGATTCTGTGCTGACATGAAGCCAGATTCTTTGCTATGGCATGAAGAGACTGATTCTCTGCTGACGTGAAGCCAGATTCTCTGCTATGGGACCTCTGTCCAATTGATATTGGGTCATTTTTATTTTTTTTTATTTTTATTTTAATTCATTTCCCTATCCACATTTGTTTGCAGGGGATTTCCCTACATGCTGCTGCCTTTTGCAGCCCTCTAGCTGTTTCCTGGGCTGTTTTACAGCCTTTTTAGTGCCCAAAAGTTCAGGTCCCCATTGACTTCAATGGGGTTTGGGTTCGGGACGAAGTTCGGTTCGGGTTCGGATCCCGAACCCGAACATTTCCGTGAAGTTCGGCCGAACTTCTCAAACCCGAACATCCAGGTGTTCGCTCAACTCTAGTAATGAATCAATTTTCCCTGTAAAGGTAAAAACAAAACAAAAACAAAAAAAACCCATACATTTGCACACGAAGAGGCTGTCATGACATCTTGATTGAAGAAACCAGGAGAAATCCAGCGAGATGACGTCATCAAGTCACCACACAAGATTTTGTGTGGTGTTTTCTTCAAAAGCAAATGGATAAGGTGACTATTTTATTTTATTTTTTTACCCTGATTAACCCCTGAAAGGCCTAAATGTTAGCCTCAGATGCCATGATCAGCAATGAACGCAGCATCTGAAGAGTTCAATGACGGGGCGCCGCATGATCGCCAATCTCTGTGATTGTGCCCGCTATATACAAAGAAATGCGCTTTGTGACAGAGTGATTAGTTACAAATCAAATTTCTTTGTGAAATTCGGTGAAGCAGCCAAATACATTTTTTCATAACTTCTCTCCTCTATAGTTCTTACATGACCCTTATGTCTCTTTCACACGAGCGTCACGGATTAGGTCCAGATGCGTTCAGTGATAATCGTGCAATTTTGCTTGCGTCTGGCGTCCGTTTTGTATGCGAGTGCATTGCGTTATTGCATTGCATTTTTCCCGCGCGGATGACATGCAAATTGCATGCGTTTTTAACGAGCGTGAAAAAAACTGATCCATTCTCTAGATTTACAGCAAAACTGCAAACACATATAAATACCCCCAGCATGTTTTTTTTTTTTTTTTTTGACAGCTCCATTTGTTTGGGGAGTTTTGGTCGTTTGGCTGGTGTGTGCGTTTGGTTATTGGATTTCCCTTTGCAGGATGTCCACTTTCACCGTATCCTCCACTGACCATGTGTTTTTGCACTGGCTGGTCTTCCGCTGTTTTGGAGAACAGCCAGAAATTATAGAGGAGGAACTGCGGAGGAAGCGGATGTGGGTGCATCCTATTATTTTGCAGCGGGCCAGCAAAGGGCAATTTGTTGGTTTGTACTCTGACCTCTGTGCGCACTCTGTGAAGTTCTTTAATTATTGCCGCATGTCGTGGCTACATTTGATCGGCTTTTGGGGGAGATGAGGCCTGCCTTGACTTTTCAGGACACCAACATGAGTGTGTCACCTGAAGAATGTCTCATTATAACTTTAAGGTAAGTCTATATTATAAGACTCATACATGAATGAACCACTGTTTGCCAATACATAGTAGTTTGGTCTATGGCCTGTGTAATCAAAACTTTACATCTTCTATGTATAAGTATGTAATAGTAGTACACATGTATTGTATATATTATATTATAAGTAACAAAGTGTATGTGCTTTTGGGCTGGCCACTTTGTATAAAGTCACTTGGAGTTATACCAAGTCTTTTATCAGTCACACCAGAATCAAGTTCCGCGGGGGTTCATCTTTATAATCCTGGCTGTAATGATGAGGATTAGAGATGGCCTTGCGCTTCGTCCGGCGGTCGTTCCGTGGCTAACTTTGCTTGCTCGCGATTCGCCGAACATGCAAACATATGGAGAAATTCACGCCCGCCATATTCTTTTACATTGCGAAGAACTTTGACCCATGACACATCCATCAGGTGGTACAGGACAGCCAATTGAGACGTTTCAGCACATGGACATACCCCCTACCTTATAAATAAACCTGATCTGGCCGCCATTTTACATTCAGTGTTTTGCCAGTGTAGGGAGAGGTTGCTGTGTGAAACAGGGACAGGCTGTTAGGGACACCAAGCGCTAGCTAATAGGGCCACAGTCCTTTTAAGGGCTGGTATAGGTGTGCTATTGATATGTGTAATGCACAGAGGGGTGCGATATACTTATAATATACTTTTATAATGAGCAAAAACACATAGATCCTGCTAGGGCCATTTTTATATAGGGTAAGGCGACGGGGTCGCTCTTATCAGGGCGGGTGGTCTGTGGTTAGGCTATCAGGGCCAGAATACCACCCCCCTGTAGGGCAATATCAGGGACAGTTCTTTGCCCACCCTGTCCTTCAATACCACATTATCATCTAGCACAGGGATAGATGTTTTTTGCTTTCCCCGGGATTCATGGATGTGCACTGGAACCCCCCGGATTGTGGTAGGACATATGGTTTCTGATTTGGTGCTGCCGAGCACCTGATTTAGTGCCGCCGAGCACTTGTTATTGCCTATCACATCTATGCTTTTTGCTTAACTTTAATAATTAAATTTATTTTCATTTTGAGGGATATCTTTTCCATTCACACGTTCACAAAATGGGCCCGCATCCACATTTGCGGATCCGCACTTCCGCACTGTGCTTCCGTTTCCGCAAAAAAATAGAACATGTCCTATTCTTGTCCGCAATTGCAGACAAGATTGGGCATTTTCTATTATAGTGCCGGCGATGTGCGGTCCGCAAATTTCGGAATGCACATTGCCGATGTCGGTGTTTTGCGAATCCGCAAAACACTTACGGAAGTGTGAATGGACTCCCATAGTAACATTATTAAAGGTTACGTTTTATCTTTATGTATATTCTAATGGATTGCCTTCCTTGTACAATGTTATAATATACTTTCTATGTTAGAAAGTATATTATAGTGCATTTGTATTGTGCGGCAGTTGTGTGAGGTTCTGCTGCGATACTGCAGGTATATAGAGGGACAAGCGTTATTGGAACAAATAATTTCTACTGGTGTGATATACCAGTCGCCCCCAAAAAAACTGATTGAAGCGGGGTGTTATATACCAATATACTTTCTTTAAAGTGCATTTGGGTACTGTATAGTGCATTTGCGCAAACGCGAAAATTATATTGCCGATATTTAGCTTTGAAAAAAAACTATGAATGGGGATCGCAAATTCAAATAATACATCTGGTATGTCACTGTCCATGTTGTGGGACTATTTGTGCACTTCTAGTAATTATTTCTTGGCTGCAAATATGAGCTGAAGGTTTTTCAGGTTTACCTGCCGTTAAAATGAATGGGACCCGCTGTGAACCTTGCTTTTCGCGACCATTTGATTGTGTTTGCGCGATCGCGTTCGCGAACCGTCCCAGCAGATGTTCGTCCATCACTAATGAGGATATGTCACCTGTGTGTATCTGGTAATGGTCTGGAAGTTGATGTAGCTAAACTTTAAAGTACAGTTGAAAGAAATAGTTTGTGAACCCTTTGGAATGATATGGATTTCTGCACAAATTGGTCATAAAATGTGATCTGATCTTCATCTAAGTCACAACAATAGACAATCACAGTCTGCTTAAACTAATAACACACAAAGAATTAAATGTTATCATGTTTTTATTGAACACACCATGTAAACATTCACAGTGCAGGTGGAAAAAGTATGTGAAACCTTGGATTTAATAACTGGTTGAACCTCCTTTGGCAGCAATAACTTCACCCAAACGTTTCCTGTAGTTGCAGTTCAGACGTGCACAACGGTCAGGAGTAATTATTGACCATTCCTCTTCACAGAACTGTTTCAGTTCAGCAATATTCTTGGGATGTCTGGTGTGAATCACTTTCTTGAGGTCATGCCACAGCATCTCACTGGGTTGAGGTCAGGACTATGACTGGGCCATTCCAGAAGGCGTATTTTCTTCTGTTTAAGCCATTCTGTTGTTGATTTACTTCTATGCTTTGGGTCGTTGTCCTGTTGCAACACCCATCTTCTGTTGAGCTTCAGCTGGTGGACAGATGGCCTTCAGTTCTCCTGCAAAATGTCTTGATAAACTTGGGAATTCATTTTTCCTTCGATGATAGCAATCCGTCCAGGCCCTGACAGCAAAGCAGCCCCAAATCATAATGCCCCCACCACCATACTTCACAGTTGGGATGAGGTTTTGATGTTGGTGTGCTGTGCCTCTTTTTCTCCACACATAGTGTTGTGTGTTTCTTCCAAACAACTCAACTTTGAATTCATCTGTCCACAGAATATTTTGCCAGTACTGCTGTGGAACATCCAGGTGCTCTTGTGCAAACTGTAAACGTGCAGCAATGGGGTTTTTTTGGAAGCAGTGGCTTTCTCTGTGGTATCCTCCAATGAAATCCATTCTTGTTTAGTGTTTTACGTATCGTAGATTGGCTAACAGGGATGTTAGCATATGCCAGAAACTTTTGTAAGTCTTTAGCTGACACTCTAGCATTCTTCTTCACCTCATTGAGCAGTCTGCGCTGTGCTCTTGCAGTCATCTTTACAGGACAGCCACTTCTAGGGAGAGTAGCAGCAGTGCTGAATAGGGATGAGCGAACCCGAACTGTATAGTTCGGGTTCATACCGAATTTTGGGGTGTCCGTGACATGGACCCGAACCCGAACATTTTCGTAAAAGTCTGGGTTCGGGTTCGGTGTTCGGCTCTTTCTTGGCGCTTTTTGAAAGGCTGCAAAGCAGCCAATCAACAAGTGTCATACTACTTGCCCCAAGAGGCCATCACAGCCATGCCTACTATTGGCATGGCTGTGATTGGCCAGTGCAGCATGTGACCCAGCCTCTATTTAAGCTGGAGTCACGTAGCGCCGCACGTCACTCTACTATGATCAGTATAGGGAGAGGTTGCAGCTGCGACGTTAGGGCGAGATTAGGCAGATTAACTCCTCCAAAAGACTTCATTCTGTGATCGATCTGCAGCTGTGGATCATTGAAGTGCTATTATTGACTTGCTCACTTTTTTGAGGCTGCACAGAGCGTTTTTAGATCACTTTTTTTCTGGGGTGATCGGCGGCCATTTTGTGACTTGTGGTGCACCAGCACAAGCTATCACCAAGTGTATTTAACCATCGATAGTGTGGTTATTTCTATTCAACCAAATCTGTACTGTTTTAGCTGGTCAAGTTATTTGTAGTGACCATAAAAGCACACTTTTTTTCTGGGTTGAAAAAACATTCCCAAATTTGCCATTCTCAAAATAACTAGTTTCTGGTATTTGAGGCCTACTTGAAATCCATCCCAAAAAGAATATCTTACATTGAAGCTAGTGATAGTGTCATTCAGAAAAACCTAAGACACACGCTAGCGTGCTAATAGAAATCTGATTCTGTGATTAAACCTATACCTGTCACACAGCGCAAAAAAAAAACAGGCCTCACATCTCTATTTAACCAAATCTGTACTGTTTTAGCTGGTCAAGTTATTTGTAGTGACCGTAAAAGCACACTTTTTTTTCTGGGTCGAAAAACCATTCCCAAAATTGCCATTCTCAAAATAACTAGTTTCTGGTATTTGAGGCCTACTTGAAATCTATCCCAAACAGAATATCTTACATTGAAGCTAGTGATAGTGTCATTCAGAAAAACCTAAGACACACGCTAGCGTGCTGATAGAAATCTGATTCTGTGATTAAACCTATACCTGTCACACAGCGCAAAAAAAAACAGGCCTCACATCTCTATTTAACCAAATCTCTACTGTTTTAGCTGGTCAAGTTATTTGTAGTGACCGTAAAAGCACACTTTTTTTTCTGGGTTGAAAAACCATTCCCAAATTTGCCATTCTCAAAATAACTAGTTTCTGGTATTTGAGGCCTACTTGAAATCTATCCCAAAAATAATATCTTACATTGAAGCTAGTGATAGTGTCATTCAGAAAAACCTAAGACACACGCTAGCGTGCTGATAGAAATCTGATTCTGTGATTAAACCTATACCTGTCACACAGCGCAAAAAAAAACAGGCCTCACATCTCTATCTAACCAAATCTCTACTGTTTTAGCTGGTCAAGTTATTTGTAGTGACCGTAAAAGCACACTTTTTTTTCTGGGTTGAAAAACCATTCCCAAAATTGCCATTCTCAAAATAACTAGTTTCTGGTATTTGAGGCCTACTTGAAATCTATCCCAAAAAGAATATCTTACATTGAAGCTAGTGATAGTGTCAATCAGAAAAACCTAAGACACACGCTAGCGTGCTGATAGAAATCTGATTCTGTGATTAAACCTATACCTGTCACACAGCGCAAAAAAAACCAGGCCTCACATCTCTATTTAACCAAATCTCTACTGTTTTAGCTGGTCAAGTTATTTGTAGTGACCGTAAAAGCACACTTTTTTTTCTGGGTTGAAAAACCATTCCC